>NC_137924.1:14135478-14272978 GCF_963457725.1 Sprattus sprattus
GATTTCTCAGCAGTCATGAGTGCAACAGATAGCAAAAACTCAGATTGTTAATAACCACTCGGTTACATCAGCATTTGGCGAGGTGTGCACGGCTCTGCTATTGTTTCTTACCGTACCTGTGACCGTAGCCACAGCATAGCGATCATTTTCAAAAGTTGATTAAGACCTACTTAAGAGCAGTATTGGGCAGTAGATACTGAGTGGATTAGCTACCCTGTCCATCGAAAGCATCTGGGCCAGGGAGTTGAACATTTCTGAAATTGTTGATAATTTTGCTCAACGCAAGGCTCGTAGGATGCCATTCTAAACGTCATATGCATGTTATGGTTTTTTATACGCCTAATGGTACTTGAAATGTATTTTTTCGCTTCAATGTCGTTAAAAGAATAAGTTACTTTGTGCATAGGTCTACGTGATATTGTTGGAGGAAGTTTGTTTTGTAATTGATTGCAGCAGACGAGGCGCAGGCGAAGTTGTATTAATGTTTTCCCATGTGTTGTCCCATCTGCTCATTGTATACTGTTTCTCCAAAATCAGTTTGATCGATGAAATACTGTGTTCATTGGTGTTTTCAAGACGAGATATATTGTAGCAACCCTTAATGTGTATTGTACATCATAAGTACATTTGCCTGTGCCTCTCAAAGTCGCAAAATCATTACTTTACCTGACGATACGACGGTAAGGGGGCCTCCGATGGCTGGTTTGCACTCGGCCCGTTAAGTCGTTATTACGCCGCAGACACACACACACACACATTTACATGCTTGCACACAAGTCCATAGACACAATTTAGTTCCACATTTGCCAAACTCACACAGACAATCACTGACGTGCTCGCACACACAAGCTCATACACACATATTTTCATACATCTTTGATATTGGTCGTCAATCATCCATATTGCACCCAACGCCCCTTTGTCTGGACATTCCTCAGTCAACTGGTCAGTGTTCAAAGGTTTTGCAAGACCTCCTATAAAATTGGACCAAAGCCCCTCAACAATGTTTGTCTTTGGGAAGGGTTAGGCTCAAACAGGAAACCTTTACTCTTTCACTCTCAAGGCCAAACAATGAGTCAGCACACATTAACCTTGCATAACCAGTGATAGGTATGGCATATTTCACAATGGAGGACATTTCAGGTTCTTGTCCGCTCCATGCTCCATAAGCGGACGAGGCCAGTGTTACAAATTGTGAAACACAAATATGCCTTTAGCACATCAATAAGGCTAGACTATGCTAGCTAACTTCTACATGGTCAGTCATGTCACCTGGCTGATCCAATCATAAACTTCTTAGCATGGAGGAATGAGCAGTTCCAGTTTGTTTGCTAGGAGATAATTAATGTATTGGAGTCACTCTTGTTATATAATCTCTGTCTTTCATCTTAAATCTGTCTCTTTTTTATTTATAGGTGGTTACAGACCAAGTAAATGTACCCTCTTACTGAAATGAATTATGCGTATGGTGTGGAAAGAAACTCTTAATACAATTTGACCATTTTGATCTTTACTGATACTGATTTCATGACAACCATGTACTAGACTGTACAATCTAGTCGAAAAGTAATAGCCTGTTTGAGCTATGCACAGTGCCTGAACAGTGTGCTGCTTGCTCAGACAAACATATCGATCGATGTAAGTGGGTTAGAGGAGAGGAGAGGAGAGCGAGAGGAGTGGAGAGGAGAGGAGTGGAGAGCGAGGAGAATGACTGTCTTCTTCACCCATGCAGATTGTGTCTGATCCCAGAGTGAGGATCGAACAGGCCCTCCGCCAGGCTGGCCTGCACAACACGCTCTACGCCAAGGAGGTCTTATCCACAGTCCAGCCCCCGAGACCACCCAGACGAGACATGCAGTCCACAGCCTTTAAATCCTGACATTAGCATCCACCCACACGTACATACACACACAGACACCCGTAGACACAGACACACATACACACATACACACACAAACACACAGACACACAAACACACATACACACACAAACACACATACGCACACAGACACACATACACACACAACCACACAAACACACACACACAGACACCCATAGACACAGACACACATACACACACAAACACACATACACACAGAGACACCCATAGACACAGTAAAACATACACACATACGCACACAGACACACACAAACACACATACGCACACAGACACACATACACACACAAACACACATACACACACAGATGCACATACACACACAAACACACATACACACAGAGACACCCATAGACACAGTAAAACATACACACATACGCACACAAACACACATACGCACACAGACACACAAATACGCACACAAACACACATACGCACACAGACACACAAATACACACACAAACACACATACAAACACAAACACACATACGCACACAAACACACATATGCACACAAACGCACACAAACACACATACTCACACACACAAACACACATAAACAAACACACATACACACACTAAGACACATACTTCACGCCATAATTGCACACAAACGCACACAAACACTTGTCTGCAGCAACCCCAGTGATGACCTCAGTTCTGAAACATATAGACAGCTGACTTGGTAATGATTTACATAGATTCACAATGATTCACTTTGCAGGAACAAAACTAACAACAGGATGGCCCGCATTTTTCAACCCACTGTGCTTGGGTTGACTGTCTGAAATAATTTTACGTAAGTGTTCTGAATAACAAAGATGATAAGATTACAGTAAATTCTCCTTCTACTAAGCTTACTCCCATGGGTGGAACCCTCCAAAAATCATGCGGAAGTAGTTTGTTTCAGAACTCTTATCAAAATAAATGAAATATTGATTCTATAAGCGAGTTTGAAGTGATCTATTTAAATGAGTGCATTTCCTATCTCTTGGCGGCATCAAGTGCCGTTCATGTCAGTCCTATTACTCCTATCAGTCCCAGTACCCGCCAGGACTCCTCACTGTTTGACTAGGCAAAGGGCACTGATGCCCGATCTTTCTCATGTACCCGACTAGACATCTGACTCCTGAGTACTTCAGAGTAAACATAAGTGCACTCCTCTCCTATTAAGACTGATCTTCAGTGCTCTGCTAAGAAGTCAAGAAGACAGAGAGGTGGACCAGCCTACACAGGTAGGCGTTTTGTTGGGTCTCTTTATTTATTTATTTTACACTCAAGTGCTTGTTTCTCCAGTAAAACCCATTAACCTCCTAGCATTGCCTGCTGGTTTCTCTCTCGGCAGGAGAGAGCACTTGACAGCGGTGACTCAAGGCCGTGAGCACCTCCTCAGATTATTAATCGGGCAGCTGTGCGACGTGCGGCTCTTTGCTCTGATTTCCCAACCATGTGAAATCAAAGTGTTCTCTCTCACTGTGCCAACAATGGACACAAGGTCACTCAGTCACGTGATTTTTCATCTGCGTGTGCTTTCCGGATCCACTTTTTTTTTTCTCAAGTAGGCTATGTAGATAATTTGGCAGGGGGGCGTGTTAAACATGGAATGTACCATAGAAAAGAGGAATAGGCAATACTAACTGAGTGATGTCACTGAATGTGGCATCTACTAAACGGCACAGTGGTGGACATAACGAGTCCCCTGCAAGCCAATGATGCTTTCAGGGTGCTTGGAAATGAAACAAGCAGTAATCAGCAGGAATAGCCAGTCCAAATGAGCCTATACACATGACTACTGTGCAGACACCAAGTGGTGTGCGCTATTTTTAGTCATCTCATCCAGATTTGAGTTCCGGGTTCTTAAAATAAAATTCCTTGCATCAAGTGTAGGATCTGATGAGGAGGGTTTCATTCTGCATTGCCATGGCACTGCTCTAGAATAGTCCATTCAGTAGTTACATTAAGAAGTACATGTATGATTAAGATAGAAGTTGATTGGTATTGTTAAATTGTGATTTAAATCTGTTGCTGAGCACTGTGACCATACTAATTTACTTTGTGCATAAATACATCTTTTTCATGATTTGTTGAAATTATTTTTAAATGTTAATCATTTCCACGGCTACAAACACTGTATTCATGGTAATGACCACTCAATTGGATTTTCCCAAATTCAAAGATTCAAGGACCCCCAGCCCCCCCCCCCCCCCCCCCCTCTCCATTTGCAAATAATTTTATTTAACTCAAAATCACAGCAATTTCAACTGCAATTCCCACAGCAAATCCAATCACTTTTGTCTGCAATAATCACAACCCTTGCAAGATCCTGGAGGGGCTGAAAAGAGCAGAAAGCTGTGCTTGGGCAGCCGGCAAATGCCACTGGTTCCTGCATGATCTGGCCAACACCATGCACACTCCTCCTAATGTATCTCCCACTGTGCCAAGCACACTGCCCTGGGCTAACACGAGCTGGCAGCATTCCCGGTCAGCTCCCGCACACGTCTGCCACTGGGCCCATTACCTCCTGAATAACACTGGAGAAATTAGTCCAATTTAATAAAGTGATTTCAAAAAGAGTTGTCCTTGACGCATGTTGTGGATAATCCATGCCTTAGATGAGGTTCAACAGTAGATTTTCTTGACCATGGTTATATGTCATCACATCTTTTCATCTGCTTTCTTAGATTCCATAAAGGGTTTCTACATTAACATTAAAACCCTAAATGTAGCACCATTTTAAGTACCGTAAACATTTACTTTATTGATAATATATATATATATATACACGTGTGTTTGTGTGTGTGTGTGTATACCATATAATTACATGCATTAGGGTTAAATCTGAACAAAATTTGACATTCTGCATTCCTAGCACATTCTTTGAACGCATGCCAAACTTGACTAGGCTTCATTTGCTCCCTCTATTTAAGGTTCTTTTGGCTCATGGTCCATGGAACAAAATGGCAGACAATGGCCAAAACTAATTCAGCAGCCAATAGCTACAGACTGTAGTTCCGCACATTTTCACACAGAATAAGATATACAAGAAACTTTTTATTTAGTTGTTGTCAGAAATGTCAGCATTCAAAATAACACTTTTAGTACAGTAAAAACATTATGCAAATGTATACAATAAAATTATACTTTAAAAATAATACATATATTTGCAACATTTACAACTAGGTAACAACGTGAATGGAATTTACACATAACATACACATATTGATTACTGACAAACTAGTCAGTTTATGTGGCTCATTAATCTGTAATTAGTTTACGCTGTAAAAAGATGGACTAAACGGCGTCCTAAACTAAATATGGATATTCTGGTCTTCAAATAAAACTCTAGAGACTATTTTGTTTCGGTTTAAACCACCACATGACCTTTAGTACACTCAAGTCGTAACCGGTCCCCCCCATCCCTAAGAACAAGTCCTCCACATTCACTTTTACACAAAGCATCACTATCCTTTAAGCAGTATCCCCTTTAAATAACAGAAATATTGACACATATGTACATATACACAGATCAGCACGCTTGTGGCTCTGCGTTTAGTCGATCAGACCCATGCGTTTCTTGATGAACTGGGCGACTAGGTTCTGGGGCCTCTGCTGGTACTCCACGAGCACCTCATGGGGCGTGGAGATCTGGTCTCCGTCGAAGCGGTTCAGCAGAGTCACGCAGACCACAGCCGCTGCAACAAAACAACAAGGCATCATATAGATGAACAGATAAAGCTTGGTGCATGTAACACTGTTGTCATAGGTTTGGTATCTACTGAGTCAGTTGGCAAGGCGGCTATATGGACTGGGTATATATATAATGTGATGTGATGGCAGATGATAATAGACTTATAGACTAATGAGTGCGCTACCTTTGAGGTTGCATAAGCGACACATGGCAGCGAACACCGTGGACTCCATCTCAATGTTCCTGACACCAGCGTTATAGGCTTTTCCCAGGTACTCCAACTTCTCCTCGGTGGAGAAGGAGCACAGAGCTCCGTCCAGCCGGCCTTGACCTAAGGAGGAGAGGACCCACATCATCAGTCAGTAATCAAGCCTGTGGTTACTTTATCTCAAGTGTCAAAGCAGGCGGTAGTTAAACAGTACCTTCATAGAAATCACTGGTGCACATAGTCTTCCCAATGACGGTGGGCAGATCAGGCATCTCGCTGGCGTAGTGGCTAAGCTCTTCGGCCAATTCCACATCCAGCTCCGTGCTCCTGGTGAACACCTTCCCCAGGATCACCTGTTCAAACTGGGGTCTGAAGAAGCAGTCCACTGCTTTGTCTGTGATCACCACAGTACCTGGGGGAATACCTTGGAGGAAGAAAAGAATGTGTCGGTGGTCATTATATATACACACTATATAATCACATGTTTACCAACTATTTTGGGCCTTACAAGGGTTTTAAGAACTGAATTTTCACAAATGTATTTCACAATCGATAACATATATTTTCCCAAAATTGTGTGTCTGCCTAAGGAGCTTGGCCTGGCACTTTTTAGAGCCACTTGAAGAGCAGGAAGTGTATGAGAACGTATGTCTGAGCTTACCAACTCCTCCTGAGGTGCCGATACGGATAAGGGTGACATCATGGCAGCCTGCATGATGAAGCAGCTTGATCATCTCGTGGAGCATGATGGAGATGGAAGGCACACCCATGCCATGCTAAAGAGAGAGAGAGAGAGAAAACAGTGGTGTTCAATGCAAACTCTGGGATGTTTCAGACAAATAAGGCCAAGGGTACGTTTACAGCTCTGTCTTTTGCTTTCTGGTGAAACGCAAAGTCATATAGTCTGTTGCATAATGTGTAAACAGCGAGAACACAGATGGCCCGCTGAACTTCTGTGCACTTTCGTCTTTATGGTGGAAAGGCTGTGTTATGTAACTTACACTGATAGAAAGCACAGGCCCAACTTTGTACATGGAATAGCGGTCTGTTCCTTCACAGATATCAGTGATCTCGTCCGTGTTCCCGGGCAAGCCCAGCTCCTGGTGCATGAACTTGGCAAAAGCCCTCATGCGATTGCCGCTTCCGCCAACACACACAAACTACAGGAAAGCACAAGAGAGAATTAAAAAAGCTGATGAGTCTCCAGTCTTAAGAGTCCAGAGGTGAAGGCATAATGGGTTTGGAATCTGAGCCGTTCTCACAAACCTTGATGTCCCCAAACATATCTGCCAGGTTGTGGGTCTTGGTTCCCAGGTTGAAGTGATAAAGGATGTCCTCTTCCATGGAGTCCAAGTGGGGATTCTTCACATGAAGCTGTGGTCTTTGGGAGCAGTAACAGGAACCATGAGTTTAGCTACTTAGATGAGGTTTACTAAAATATTTAAGTATGTCCTGTTTCCATTACATAGCAAGGAATGTAATTAAAGCTTTCTTCTGACAGATACAGTACAAAGTGCCATAAGCTTTCTAATTGGTAAATTAAAGGCTGGCTAGCTCATTGTACACAAATAACTCACTTGATAAAGTCTTCATGATCCTTTCCCATGCAGTTCATTAAAATGGGTGCCATGGTTTGTTTGCTGTGCTGTAAAACAAATTAGAAGTTCACACACTTTCCAAAATAAGTTTGGGAAGATTTTAGAAAATCAACCTGATGTTTAACTGACCTTGGAAATGTGAAGATATGTCCTTGAGAGAGATATGTCCTTAACGTTCTCAGAGTTCATGTCACGTCTGTAGCTGAATGAAATAAAAAGGTCCCTGGCTGTGGCTGATATACTGTTGAACCTGTGACCACCCCGCCCCCCTTGGTGACCAGTGGAATGATAGTTTGCTTGGGGAGGTGTAGTGTGTAGTTGTTTTGTGACACTCAACCTCCTTTCCCAACCCCACCCGTTCCCTCCCCTCAAACACTTTCAGCTCTCATGGATGACAGACTGTCACAGCAAACAGAGCCAAACATGCAATTTGCCATTTAGGTAAAAAAAGAAGATAAACAAGTCTGAATCCTCAAAGTGTGTTGTTCTTACTGTTACTGAGTATTACATAAGTTCGTGGTATGACTTCTCCCCAATGATTTGGATTGTGTGTCAAAAACGTACATCCTTATGCAATGCAACAAGATATTACACTCAAACGATTGGTTACGCACAGGCTTTCCAGGCCTTTAAAGAACACTAATTGGTGTATGTAGTTCTACATAGCTACAAACAATCTGCATCAATCTGCATGCAATGAAATTAGAACGGAAGTACCAATGGCTTCATAGTTTTTATTTACATAGGTTCAGACTGTCCTGTGTGACATACATAGACTATGCCCAGAAGGCCATAAAAACAGAAAAGAACAATTATGTAAGTTCATCGAAAGAACACCAGAGAATAACATAAACATAAACCAGCCACACCCTGGAATATTCAGGAATACATAATATATTCACACGCACACACACACACACATATATAATTTAAGTGGATTGTCTTACTCACAAGAGAGCGATTTATTACAAAGTAATCTAGTCAAATCTAGTCTCTCCAAGTTCAAAACAGAGTGTAATAAATCTGGGAGATTCATCTTTTGGTTAAGGGCCATGTCTGTGATCTTACAATTGGAAAACAGGTCTACAACTTATTCGAAGTTACGTTCTTATCATATCATGCAGCATTCCTGGGAACATTAAAAACAAAATGGCAAAGCAAGTCCGCAAATTACAAGTCAGCAGAACAACACTATTGGACTTTAAATGCAATTTTAACAGCACGACTACAAAAAAATGCCATGCAATCAAGATAGAAAACATACACACACGCACCCACGCACACACCCACACATAAGCATCGCACATTCCTTGGGAGTGAACAACTTTTCCCGCTGAAGTGCTAAGCCCATCCTCCGCAGTCAAGAGAGGAAGAAGCCTGCCACAGCGAACAGTGAGCTGTTGTGCGTGTCCGCAGGCCGCCTACTGTGGAAGCTTCAGGCCCGCTGCGCCGCCTGCCCGAGCAGATGTTGCACCTGCAGCAAAAGAACATGGTCTCTGTTCAGTAGCTGTCCATCGGCATGTTGGGTATTGTCCGGTAGTGGAGTGAGATGGTGTCTGTAAGTAGGTCAGCCCTCTCTGTGTTTGTGTGGTACCAGTAGGGGTTTGCATTCCCCTTCCATGGGAGTAGTGGACTTACAACATCTATCTTTAGAATACACAGCTGACATCACCTTAGTTAGCACTGAAATACCATTTAGTCAAATCTTCACATTTTGGGCAAGTATGGTGGTTTGTATGTTTTTGAGTGGAGGGGCCACATAAACTGGGCTGGTGTAGTGGGGGGTGAAACACCTACCATTTGCAGGAGTTGTTTTGGGATTCTTGTTTTCCTCTTGGTAACCAAAGCTCAAGAGTTTGGACATGTTGACGGGGGATTCGTCCTTGTTTTTAATGCTGCAGAAACACAACGTTTAATTGTCAACAGGAAGAGACGAGGGACAAAAAAGACCAAAGGGACAAGTTTCTGACAAGAATGACATCCTTCAAAAAGCACGTTTTCAGTGGCACATTTACAATGTCACCCTACACTAAGCTGAAACTGTGCAGTAAATGTGTAAACTGAAAGATAGATGGATGGGCTGTCTAGTCATATCCAGCCCCCCACAAAAAAAAAATTAAACGTTTGGGGAATTATTACTGTCTTGTTTGACAGAGCATATCATCCAGTAAGCGATTAGAACAGAGGGCTCAGCAAGTGCCAGAGTCGCCTCGTGCCCGGAACGGCTCCCGTTTGCGCCTGTATTTACATATTTCAGAGGTCACCGTGTTTTCGTAAGTCCAATCATGCTATTTGCTGAATAAATTCTACAGTAAAGAGCCAAATTAAACAACTGAGCAGCCCTGTCCTCTTCCTCCCACTTCGCCATCAGTGTTCTCAGGTCACTGATGTACTGTCCCATCGGGCGCTTGCATATGCAGAGCTTGTTTATGCACAAACGGCTGCTCTTTGATCACTGTCTGCTGGCAGGTAGGGCCATAATATGTCAAAACTGCGTAAATAAATGTGTGGGTGAAAGGTTTATTGCTGCCTTGACAATTATTACCAATGATAGAAGGACACTGACAAAGGACCTGGACCTCGGAAACTAGATTACTTAGAATATGATATTGTAGGCTCTTATGGCTAACAGCAGACAATCTGGCATTCATCCATCAACAGTATACTGCTTCACCTGCCCAATGTACAATGCATTGAACATTATGTTCTTATGGCTGTGTCAGGTCCTGTTGTCACTTGTGGCACTTTGCCCATAAAACCTGAATGCTTTGCGTTTGCAGTTCAGACATTCTTTGAACCCAACGAATAAAACAAACAAAACACATTCAAGCATCCACCCTTTGCGCTTACTTTGGCTTTCAGTTTTCCTTAGTTTTGAGGGAAAGATTACATATTAGATATAAAATCTATTTCAGCACATAGTACACATTAGACCTGATTGGCTGCAATGAACTGAAAAAAGGTAAATGTTTTCCTGTTTTGAGCACCCCATCATTTGTGACATTTTCAAGGCAGCCATTTTACTGAGCAACTTTGAGATAAACTCTGCAGGGACAAATTTCACACTTGGATAATTTGATTTCCCAAAATCAAATTAGGCTTCTTGTTCCAGTTACAATTAATACAAAACAGTTCAGGGGGACCATGAACGTTTCCCCACTCTAGTGGCATTTGGCTAGTTGGCAACTGAACTATGGTATCAAAGGTACTTTAATGCAAAATTACACTTTTTGGAGGAACTTCTTTGCATATTTTCGGTCAGAATGTGTCACAGTTGCAGTAAATGGATCTAGCGTTCCATCTAAACACCTCTGAGAGACATATTACTGAAAGCTATTACAAGGAACAATGATGAACATTGAGTATAGCACTGTAGGCAATTTAACAACAGCTCTGTTTTTCTTGAATGGTAGCTTGCAAATTTATAATCTTCTCTGGGAACAGTTACATTTCAAAGCTTAAAAACACATTTGGGTTTGTTTATTGCAAATTCTAGCATGATAAATTGTTAGTGACGAGAGAAGGAGCCTAAAGGAGAAGCACAACGAATCATGCGTTTTAAGGGACAGTGTTATATAAGCGATAACGGCCGCCAAGTTGTACAGTAATAGAAAAATATTGGACCGAAGTAGTTTGGTATGATGCAAATTTGTATTGAGTGATGACTAGGCAGTGTTTACCCCTTATTATTCTCAAACTTCTTTCTCTATTCATAGTCTGTGTTCTTTAAGTATGAGTTCAGTAATACAGCACATCATTTTTTTATGTGATTGTAGTAACCTTCAGGGACACTCTCCCAGGGGGGCGCGGTGTCACAGACGGAGAAAAAAAAAAAGTCCCAACCCATCACTGTTTAGTGAAAGCTTATAATGATAGCCTACTAATAGGCCTACTACTACTGATAAATAATAATAATAATAATATAAATAAAAAGTAGTAATAGTAATAATAAATGTCTGTATAGGCCTAACAATAACAATAGCCTAACCTTGACCAAAAGTATGACCATAGGCCTATCAATAACAAAATGCTATCTATCTATCTATCTATGGTGGTGTAGTTGAGGGCAGCGGGCGCAGCTTGCAAAAGTTTTAGAACCCCTGATTTAGAGGATGTTCATAAGTCACAGTCATTTGTGCAGTTCTTCCTATAGATTTCTTCCGTGAACTTGATGCATATACTGCTCATGTGACTTAATAACTGACAAATTAATATTGTGCTTTTGAACCTGTAAGTCTACACCAAAGGTAAGTTAAAGATCTTTAATTTTATGCATGAGCAACTATTCCACTTTTGTTTCATTATTATTTTAGGTCAGCTCATTATCTTGGCTGTTTAATCCCTTGGTCTCTGAGCCACCATTCTACCTATTTAAAAATATAACTACAAGGCCACTCGAAGAGCACAGACCTGCACCAAGCCCATCTCGCAGTGTTAAAGAAAGTGACAATTATTCCTGGTTCCATCACTTGATTGAGATCCGCTCCAAAATTTAATCTAATATTTGACCTCCAACCAGGGCAAATTGTTTTGGGAAACATCAATTGTAAAGCACCCCAACCCAATGTGTGAAGTATCAATTTTCTGAATTTTTAATTACTTGAAACACATTAACAAGTAGAAATTCACTATTAAAGTGTTTTTGACCAAATCTAGAAAAAAAATGATATACAATAAACTGCACTTTGTCTGAATAAACACAATGAAGAGCCAGAACCAGGGAATGCAAATGCAATCACCAACACACAGATTGCTGTATTATCACACCTACCGTATACCTCAAGAACACAAAACAAAATGTGGTTGTTTCTTATGACACTTTCGCATAAAAAATACACTTCCCTAATGTCAATACTGTGTGAGATATGACTGTATATACCCAAACTCTATAAGAATATGTAAACGAATAATAAATGTGAAATTCAAGACTGCCATCTTGTGGGGATATAGTGTCAATGCATGGAATAAAGGAACTCACTATTTTCTGAACTGGTCCTCCTGGCAAACTCTTTGTGGTATGGCTGATTTCTTCAGTTTGTTTGCTGAATTGTCAATACCAAGTGTCTGAGAAGAAAACGAACAAAAATCTTTCACTTTCAAGAAGCAATGTGTATACATTTTTTAAAGAACAACTTTATCAGAGATTTAAGTTACACTTTCACAAATCACCTCTTTAGCAGCAATGATATCAGCCTCTCGCTCCCAAGTTGACTTATTATCACTCCCAAAAGGAGCAGCTGTCGGTTGTATGAACTTCTGAGAAGAAAGCAAACAACAATGTTTCACTTTTAAGAAGCAATGGGTATACATACAAATGGTTTAAAGAACCATTTTATCAGGGATTTCCACAGGACTTAATTGGACATACACAGGAGGTGCCATGTTGGAATCACATATATGAATTGGGCATATTCTTCGGTATGGAAATGTCGACGGCATGTTAAAAGTAAAGTTTAACCCATCAGCAAACGTGAAGAACAGAGGTTTTCAACAACAACATAAAAATGTATGCAGGCCTGGACAACTGGTCTGAACTAAACAAATCGAAAAAGCACTAAGCCAATCACAGCCTAAAGTAGGGGTCCCCAACCTTTTTTGCACCACGGACCGGTTTAATGTAGGGATTTTTTTCACGGACCGGCTTCAAGGTGTCATTTTACACGTCATCCATTCATATTGATGTGAATCATTCAATTGCACCCGTGAAGCAACCGCGAATTTGATAGAATGAAGCCCGGTCTGCTCATACACAAAAGCTAACATTAACGTTAGGTGGAGTTAATTTGCTGCCAACACCATTGTATTACAAATGTTAAGTGCATGAAAAATACAACTCACCAAAACTCTGAATCAGTTGCTTGGTCTCATGTGCCGAAGCAGTTTTAAAGGCTTAATTGGTGCTAGCTTGTCGCCACATATTAAACAGAGCGGAATTGATAGTTTTCAGCTGACGTCAGAATGACCAGCTGGCGGGCAAAAAAGACGTTCCACAGCAGTTTAACACGGGAGTTAATAAAGGAACCACCCACCTTTCAAGCTCTTTTAATATAAGTTAGTAAAATGCCAGGCAGTTGTTGCTCGGTTGGCTGTTTAAATCGGCGAGCAGACAAGCCCGGATTTATTTTTTATCGCATTTAAAACCCGCTACCGCTCCTGCCAGCTGATTAAAAAAAATGTTTATTTCGCCGTGGCTGCCAGCTGATTGTACGTATATCTCGTTTCCACCGGGACCGGGGTGGAAACGAGGTAGTAGACACGTCCTTCTTGGTAAACTTTTCTTGGAAGCACAGTAAAGTAGCCTTACTTTTGGAGCTGGAAATAAAAGCAGTCACCCTGTTCAGGTCGCCTAATTTATCAGAATAACTGCCTAAAATGGGAATAAATCAAGTAATAAAGACAAGAAACAAAGCATGAACACGATTCAAATTGGATTACCCAGCTGCTGATCTACCTAAGTAACCAAGCAAGTAGGCTAGGTAGTGTATTTTGTCATTCAACTAGTAATACTACAATGTCAGTAGAAAATATATGGGAAGATCATTTAAGTTGTCATTCGCTAGAGAAGGTTTTCGTGCTTGTTTAACCCAGAGAATTGGGTCAAATAATAAACAACATCGTTGGGTAGGCTAACGGCTGCTAGCTTACAGCAGGTACCTCGCTAGCTGGTACCTAGCTATTAAATGGTACTCATCTTTGCTCTGATTATGAAGATGGTTTTTAGTTTTCACCTTCCAGACGACATCGTTGTGAACCCCACCACTTCTGAAAATGAATTAACTATCTGTGCTTTTGTAGGCTTTCAGTGTTTGAGATGTGTATGGGGACGGATTTTCTATTAGATAGATGTAAATATCTCCACACTGGAGCTCAGACAGCGACTTTAGGGAGGTTAACGAAATAAAAATGTCAGGACACCTGCAGTAAATGTAATCCCAGTTCCTAATTTGTTTTCCCTTCTGAATATTTCTGTCTGGCTATTGTGGTATGGTCTGTGGTTGATGGCAATCGTATTTGAGTAGGCACTGCTCGAAGTTTTCCACTGTTTCTCGCTGTTTCGCTGTTCTTTTTGCCCGTCAGCTAACAATTGTAGTGACGTCACTGAAAACTATCAATTGGTGCGTGAGAATCACCTGTTGCAATAAACCCGTATTTTAAGTATGACTCCTGGTATTGTCTGTTGAAAGAAGCTTTCTTTTTTTGAGGTCGTAGGCTCCTCTTCTGGCTCCTTAGTTGGCCTTTTCACCTTTGCAAAGAAGCTCTCCAAAGATGTTTTTTTTTTTTTTTTTTACTAATTTTCGCTAGATTGTGGGCTTATGTGAGTGACGTATCACTTGAACGAGAAGCGTCTTGACGTGACAAAAGGCACAGGCGAATGTGACGTCCGGGAAAATCCGGTCGTTTTTCAAAATAAAACACCTTTCAGACGCTAATAATTAATACAGCGGAATTGATATAAATTATTTATTCTTTCTGTGCGGCCCGGTAACAAATGCCTCACGGACCGGTACTGGGCCGCGGCCCGGTGGTTGGGGACCACTGGCCTAAAGGATGAGTAGTTTCTTGGGGCTTAGTTTGTTCTTAATAGCCTACAATGTGCGGACATGGTCATAAAAAAAGAATAATTTACAGAACAACTTAAGTCACACTTTCACAAGTCACCTCTTTAGTAGCAATGATATCAGCCTCTCGCTCCCAAGGTGACTTATTATCACTCCCCCAGGGAGGACCTGTTGTTTGTTTGAACTTCTGAGAAGAAAGCAAACAATGTTTCACTTTCAAGAAGCAATAAGTATACATACAAATATTTTTTTTTCTTTTTTTTTTTAAAGAACTATTTTATCAGGGATTTCCACAGGACTAAATTGGACATACACAGGAGGTGCCATGTTGGAATCACATATATGGATTGGGCATATTCCTCGGTATGGAAATGTCAACGGCATGTTAAAAATAGAGTTTTACCCATCAGCAAACGTGTAGAAATGCAAACACAGAGGTTTTCAACAAGATAAAAATGTATGCAGGCCTGGACAACTGGTCTGAACTAAACAAATTGAAAAGCATCAAGCCAATCACAGCCTTAAGGATGAGTAGTTTTGGGGGGTTTGTTTGTTCTTAATAGCCTACAATGTGCGGCCATGATCATAAAAAAGAATAATTTACAGAACAATTTAAGTCACACTTTCATAAGTCACCTCTTTAGTAGCAATGCTATCAGCCTCTCGCTCCCAAGGTGACTTATTATCACTCCCAAAGGGAGCAGCTGTCGGTTGTATGAACTTTCGTGCACTTTTCTGGAACTCCTCATGTACCAAGAACCCTGGATCGGTTCTTTTAGTCAGGCTGTAAGTAGAGAAACTATGACAAGAGTCCCTTTCACCCTCACTGGGCAAAGTTGCCTTTTCTGACCCCTTCGTATGCAGTCAAAACAAGAAATAGCAACCTCGCAACACTGATAAGATATAAATATTCATGTGATCTGATGTGACAGCCAATAACTGAATACTCAAATCACATAAATCATGTTAAACAAACAAAATAATATGCAACGATGTGACAGGACAGGTACAGATTATTCTTGCATTAATGCCTTTCTTGGGGCCATCACTCATTAGAGAAAAGACTGATGATGTATATTGGTTGTTCACTGGTGCTTGATAACAGTGATAACAGTGTTTTGCCTAGATCTGCAGATTTACCTGGGGGCATCATCTGAGTCAGCACAGAACCAATCAGGTGGTTTGTATGTTGAGTTTGTTTTGTATGTTGAGTTTGTTTTGGTGGGCATATCTGTTTCTTCATGCCACAATAACCCTGCCAAACAATCAAAAACACACTGTTATCCCTCCGCATTATAAAAGTCGAATCAAAATAATTACATTTGAATAATGAATTGAGCAGCAGTGGTATGTCCATAGACACAAATTGAGCCCACTCGGTAAATGCAAAGTGTATGCTTTACATATTTTATAAAGTATACCTTTGAGTCCGCCTTGTTTTGCAAGTTTGACATAATTTGAATCTGAGTCGACAATGCCTAAACGGCGCCCAGTGCCATTCCCCTCAACGTTATCCTGAAAGTCGAGGGACAGTCCGGGAATTTGCGAGGAAACTTTAGATCCTTGTGAACTGGCATCACCTTTACGTCCGTCGCCCATTTTCGTGCCTGAAAACAAATAAGGAAGAATAGAACAAATGAGGTGTAATTTACATTTGGCTACGTGAGGCACATCAAGAGATTTACTTTAAAAAGTACAACAAAGGCCAACTCAATCAAAAAAATGTAAAAATGAAATAAGACAATAATTGACATACTATTGCAGATATTGGCTAGATGTTATAGCAGATATTGGCTAGATATTTTAGCGTAAAAAATTGGCTTTTGACACAGGGTTAGTAGCCCGCTGACTGAAGGTCAGTTCACTGCATCTTTTGCTAAGAGCTAGGTATCGATGATTAGCTAACATTACGTTCACAAGACAATATCCTAGTTGTGTTAAGGTAACACAAGTTGTTGTTTTTTCTTCTTAAAAACCCCCAACTGTGAGCGACCCAATTCAGTCTTACCTCCCAACGTTTCTTGTTATGCGATGATGAATCTACGTGATGACAGAAAACAAATTGGTTTACTTTGGAGTTAACTTAGATACTTCTGCTGTTAGACAAAGCCAAGCTGCCGTTGTGTTTCTACGTTACCATGGAAATGAAATTGGCGCTTGGAACAGAGTATCATGTTCAATGAAATATAAATTCAGGTTCGCGTGTTGTATTCCCCAAAACACCAACAAACTTGCGACTGGGACAAATACATTAACGCAGTCTTCGTCAGGAACTGAAATAGTCAATTTCATAAGTAGTTAAGGGCTTGGTAAGTCTAATTTGATCACCTTTACACGAAATAAACGTTGTGCTCACCTGACCATGAAAATACCATATATTTGAACTTGAAGGACGTTGCCCCTCCAAATGCATTGAAACTTCGATTCATTCGAATGTAGGCTTTTACTGACACCTAACTATTTGCATTATTGCTAGTTTGCGCATTAGTAACATATAGGCTACAGTGCCGGATTAAGGCTCGACTGGCCCTAAAGTATATTTTGAAATTTTAGAGAATGGCCTGAACAACTTATATTAGGGATTTAAGCGTAGAACGCTTCCCTTTAGCTGAGAAAATGAGCAGTTGGTGTCTGTCAGTGCTAAGTGTATTCGGAGAGCCACTGCAGTGTTTGGAAAGGCTACATGAACTCCAGTGGTGTGTGCAGTAGCACAAACATACGCTATGCACATCCTGTTGAGGGGGAACTTTAGCAGTTGGTGTTTATACCACAAAATTAACTGATGGAACTCTGACGCAAAATCAGTATTCAGATCCTTGTGATACACTCTGACAAGCCCTTTAATAGCAGTATCCTACCTCGTCGGTCTGGTCATAGAGTCAAATTCTGTCAGAACGCCAAACCGCTGCAGCACTACAGAATATGCCATATGCGTTTCTGCAATGTATTCACAATTGGTCAATGATGACATAAATGTATTAACTCATTCACTTTTTGTTGGCCCGTCATTATTTCTGTGGCATCAGTAGCATTTCCATCATTGACACGCTTCTTACCATTCGCAATTCGGATTCGCCGATTTTATAATACAAAACTGTTGATATATGCAGGATCTGCACAGGTTAAATAAAAGAATGACTATTACTGCGTAGCAACCAATTACTTGCTGACTTCAAGTAACAATGACTTTCCGTTAGGTTACATTTACATTAGAGGTTAGTAAGTTAATTATTATATGGTATCTTGCTTTTCATTATAGGACTCGGGATTAAAATAGGATGTTTGAAAAACTTTGCAAGCAAATGGTCAATAAAATACCTTAGTTTCAACATGACAGCACTGCTACCTAGCTGCACGTGGGGAATGGATGGAATGTTAATCTAGAACGTGTTCATAGAATGAGTAGCCTAATTAGCATTCCGAAACTGATAAGATTCAAGATCTACGTCTTATCAGCACCTTAGGCTACACATCAGCATTCTATACAAAGATATTCATAACAAAAGTTAAATTTATCAGTACAATCAATTAGGTGTCAAATTAAACAATACATTTAATGCATGAAAAGTTCCTTGCGAACTTTACAGCTAATCAGTGAGTCCCGTTACAAAACCTCGTGGTTGGGTGAAAAATATAAACTTTTTTCCCATTGATAAAACTGTACCACAACAATCACAATACATACTAACAAAGAAAATACATCTAATACGTCTAAGTTCTCAACATTCATTACATTTTCTAATTTAAAAAGTTTATAAATTGTGATGGGGCATTTTGTACACTGGACTACCTACCGCAGACAGGCATACAGTTCTGTCTGGGTATGGCAACACCAAATGAATCTAACCTGCAGACCTGCAGTACACCACATATCCAAAGGTGGCTCCAAAACACCAACACTGACTTAACCCGCTTAATTATGGCGAAACTCATATTATTGTCAAACGAAATTTTCAACTCTGTTACAGTAGCCTATCGCACCTTGGAAAAAAATGCAGACATTTAAATACATATATTATCCTGGTAGGGACAGAAATTAGAAATAATTTGTTTAAAATAATAAAACAAAATACGAAAACTGCTTTTTGTGGCCCGACTTTTTGGCTGGCCCTGTCTGCCTAACGGTCAATCGGATAGGCTATAGCAGCCCACACAAATAGGCTGATAACATGGGGCTGTTGCTCTCTCTGTCCTATAAACAAAGATATCCTAAATGTACAAACACACACCTTTTAGACTTAGGAACAACATTTCAATTACCCTACGTAACACGTCTACCCCGACTTGTGAAATGTCAGAACGCGATGGGCGGATAAGGAAATTCGGGCCATATTCACCAGTGGTGAACAATTTAATTGAGTTAGGTTAACGAAAACAGCCCACAGCCCTATGCAATAGATTAGAAAACTCAGCCGTAGGCCAATGGATAATAATCTGAACTATCAATCAAATCATGGTAAAAAATTGGTGAGTGAAATATTCTTTTAAAACAATGTGATTTGTCAACCTATATGATAACAAAGGAATATTTAATTTATTTAAATGTTTTGGGTTGTAAAACATGTGCGAGAAAAATATCTTAGTAACACTTGGTTACGACCCTGTTGTGTTTTGTAAGTGTGTGTGTGTGTGTGTGTGTGTGTGTGTGTGTGTGTGTGTGTGTGTGTGTGTGTGTGTGTGTGTGTGTGTGTGTGTGTAGACTATGTGTGTGTGTCCCTCTTCGACCTTGATGTAACAGGAGCGATTTCGTATACGTGTGCGAAATTTTCAAATACTTGAGGTGGCCGCTTTCTAAAGTGGCTGGTGTGGGAATATGCGCAGAGGAAATGATGTGGTAATGGTCGTCTAATTACAGGGAGACGCGGAGGGCACTTCCTCCTACAGGAACGAACGAACACGGATGTCCCAAACCCAGGAATCGTCGCTGAACTAAATGGACGGATTTTCTTTTCGTTATGTCGACAAAATGGTTTGATCAAAGTTGATCAACTTCATGGATGGCGAGGGAGGGCAATGTCGATTGAAGACATAGACATTTTACGAAAGCGAACTGAGACATTATCTTCGAATTTCAGCCAGATGGCAGAATAGCTTGGATTCAACCGAAAAGAGTTGGCAACATTGTTTGTCCGCCGTCTACCGAGCACTTCCTGCATTATTATCAACAAAGGTAAGTTCATATTTACAACTGCATATAAACATAGTCTACCGAAGCCGAATGTAGCTTGTATTCCTTATTCAGTTACGCAAGGCTCTTGTTAAAAATGAGAATCAGTCGGTCTTTATGTGTGCCCTGTCGTACTCAGCCCAGGCTAAAATTCTGCGCCGCTTTGTGAATGCTATCTTGATAAACACGGGGGAATAGGTCTACCTGCAACATGATTCTTAAAATGCAATTTTTTGGATTGTGTTAGCCTCGACAGCACAACTTAGTGTGACATAATGTTAGCCTGTTCATTTGTTTTGCATACCTTGCTTCCAAAGTCGCTTTGTAAATCTGAACCAGTGCGTAGTCTATGTCAATCGTACACCAGGAGTTTTTTTTTTAGGTTGTCTGAAGGATATTTCACAAGCTACAACAGTATGTAGGCTACACATGTCCTTTATGAATATACGAATATTATCTGAAACCAGTCCATATGAATGTCCAATGCTATTCAATTTGCAGTCCAGAATTGTTGTGAATTACGATGCGGCTATTTTTGATGTTTGTGCTATAAACTGTCCCCGGTGGTGCAAAATTACGACCAATTGACACTTTGTTAGTGCGTCTTTGTGAACCTGACTGTTGGAGACAAGGTTCTCACTTGATCATGCGCGTCCATCAGACCCATGCTGCGCACTAAGCACTACAATGCTAGGCGTCGGACTGAAGAGAGATTATAAAAATCCCACCCTTCACCATTAGTTAACAGTTAGATTTCAAGACAGGCGACAAATGCATGGGTCTGACTTCATTTACATGACGGCTGTAATGGTCTTAAATTGTAAGGTGAACACGGAGTTGTATTGACACTACAGACTGAATGTCTCCAATCACTTCGTGAAAATGGGCTCGTTCACCCTTGAGGTGCTGGATAGAAAACCTGTTTATCTTAAATGGAGTAAGGACCCTATTACTGAAGTACCATGACTGAATATCATACTTGTTCAGGCACACAAAAATGCAGTAGACCATACTTAAATTACTTTGCTGTCGCATTTGTCCTATTGTTTTCATAGCATGATTACAAATAAACAGTAACATACACTCAAGTTTAAATTCATGCATTGGAAGGGGGGTTGACTACTTGAAGTATAAGCATCTGGCTACTTTTAAGTCTAGCAGTTGCAAGTTCATGTCATGATAATTACAGGTTCAGTTATGAATTGCCCCTGGAAGGAGTCAAAATGTCAGGCCACTTGCATTCTTGTGGTATTGCAGGGACTTGCTGCGTAGTGGAGGCCTGTGGTGACATACAGAGCCGAGTGGGGACTGCGAGCTCCCACAGATCTGTTCAGACAGGTTGAAGCAGGTTGGGCTTTCAAGATGCAGATGATTAACTGTCCTGCTGATGGCATTGTGTGGTGTGAATGGGGTGTCTGGATTTCGTGTGTGGGGCAGACAGTTCCGAATACACAAAAGACAAAGACGCTCTCTGATGATAGTTTATTACTCACATACACTAAATACCAGCTCCTGTTTAACACACACAACCATGGAAGACGAACAAGTAGAGGGCTTGAACAAAGACCCATGTTTGTCCTCGGTAGTCTGGAGAGCGTCTCTTCGCAGGGACTGGATTTCTGTCTTGCTCCATCCCCCCGGCTGCCTGGTGTTCTCAGCCCTGAGGGCTGCTGATAGCGGTCAGATAGCGGGACGTCTCGCGGTCTGCGTCTGAGTCATGGGTCAGACTTGGAAGGCACCCAGAGGGGAGCAGGGTCGTGTTGAAGCCGACCACCAGCCGCAGTCTAATGGGTTATGTCTCCCAAAAAAGGGCCTCCCTGCCATATCTAGACCACCACCTATGCCATCCCACGCACACCCGGGATGAGATGTTTCAGTTGTATTAACACTGTGAGTCCCGAGGGCGGCTGGTGGCCTACTCGGGCTGCAATTTGGCTCCTCCAAATAACAGGGATGCGTGGCGTTTTGTTCCAAACCTCATTTTGAGTCATCTTCTTTCCATTCCTAAACAGTGAGAGATTATATTTTTCCTCCCTCAACATCATTTTCCATTAAATTGGGCTACTTCATGCTAGGAGTAGATGTCAGCTTTCACGTCAGTGCTCTTTTTTATGGTGGGAGTACAAACTCAGTCTTGTTTTATTTCTCTGGTTTCACTGGGAAACAAAGCATGGAGCACCTTTCTCATAGCAGTTGTTCAGCTTTGTTGCACTACAGCAAGGCTCATTTCGCTGAATAGGTTGTGTGGCGGTAGCCTGGCCATTACCAGCCTGTGACTCCATTTCATTCCGTCTTTCAGTCTGGCAAAACGCTATGCATTTTCGTTTCCGAGATGAGCGGGTGCTTAGCTTGAGGTTTAAAATCATTGGAGTTCCCTTAACCAATCAGCAACGTTTAGTAAGCATTCGGTAGATTAAACTCTTCCCAAAGCCAGTTGGGAGAAGAGCTACGACGTCCTTTCCAATCATAAAACTTACAAGAAAATACTCTTGTTCTCCTTTTAATTTTCTGATGTTCTCGAGAGTTGAGACAACTTTTCCGATAGCTTTTCGTGTCTTTTCCTCCAAGGCGAGTTTTGCGTCACAGCTCTGAACTGTTCGCTGATTGGTCCTACAGGATTTTGAGTCCTGGAGACGATTGTCAACGGGGTTGGGCCAGACTGAGTATGAGCTTGAAATCAATTCAGGCGGAAATACGTAGGCTGGTGTCACCAGGCTAGTGTGTCGGTGACTGGGAGGTTCTTTCGATGTGGCTTTTGGAATGAATGTGAGCATGGCGCCCAGCCCACAGCAAGTGAAGTAAACAAAAATCTAGTTGTTGTTTTGGTAAGCTTCATTTAATACCGATATGTTTTTTTTCCCCTGTGTTTATTCTATATACTCCAATGTCCTGGGGCAGTCAAGCTTTCCTTTGGGCTACAAAAATAAAACATCAGAAAAGACCCCCTAACTGAATTACATTTCCCTGTATTATTTGCCTATCCTGCTTTTCAGACTTGCTTTTTTGAGGGAAAAAAAACACTGAATGAATTAGTTGTTGATCATGATGGTTTGCCATTACTAAGCAATTCTGCTAAGGGCACCCAAATGGCCCTGAAAAGAACAGAGGAAGAAAAGAAAACTTTAGTTAGACGCATAATTGTATTAATGATGAATGAAATTGCTTTCTCATTCATCTACCTTTATACATAAACAATGTTTTTTTTTTCATTCGGACTAGTCTACCTCCACCAACACGCTTTCGGGAGCTTTCACTGGGCTTGTCAAGTGGGCACAGTTCTTTATTTGGTTGAATTTGGTTGAACACCTTCAGAAAGCTCAACCGTGGTGTCTTGCGTCCCAGACCCACCCACTTCCTTACTCACAATGCGTTAGGACACATGTCAATACCAGGGACAACCACAAATACACCTCAAGATACACCCAAGCATTACTGAGCCACAACAACTGAATGCTAGTCCACCTGGGCTATGCTTAAACTTCAGCTAAACTTAAGGCTTATTTGAGTATGGTCTATACCCATTCTATTTGGGTATTTTTAACATGAGAGATATATTAAACTGGTTACTGGCGTATATCATTAGTATGTTAATGGTTCAGTAAAAGAAGTAATGTGCTTAAATGGGACAAATGATTTGTCTAGGCTATAAATAAGGCCAACATCTTAATATGGCATTTAATTCATAAGCTATGTGGCTCTGTGCCAAATACCTCTGCAAGTGTAGAATGTTGGCTACAGCAAACCGATGCCAGAGCCTATGGCCATTCCGTTTTAACAAATGGTTTGGGTTGTGAGTGAGGTGAGAAATCTTTTAGCAATAGCAATAGCAAAACTTAAGAAATATGCATGTGTCGTAAGTGACGCATGACAGGTTCTCATCTGGTAGCCATCAAAATGCCAGAAGCTTTCTCAATGGAAGCTAATCTGAGCACACAAGTGTTGATTAAAGTCATTATTTCCACTTCTTTCGCTCTTGGCTTCTTCGTAGCCGCCTTTTCAGCAGCACATCCATTTTGCAGCTGCTTTTTCACAAGGCTGTAAAGTGTATAATTTGTCTGCGAAGGGCCCAGGCGAGCGTCTCCCAGAGTGCCGATCGGTGAAAGAGTGGAGCGCGGGGAGAAAGGCAAAAGAAAATAGTCCTCCGACAGCAATCATTTCTTTCTCCCCGCACACAGCAATTTGGCTGTCAGAAACAGCTGGCAGTACGGGGCCGGAACAATGCGAGAGCTAGGGGAAGAGGGAAGCGCTAGCTGAGAGCACCCTGCGGGGAGATCAGGTTACAGACTCTGTCATTAAGAGCAGACTGCGCCACGCACCGAGAGAGACGGAGGGGCTTCAAGTCTGAACAGGAGTCTGGGACTTAGGCGGGTAGGTCTCTCGCTTCACTCACTCGCTGTCTGCCTCTCGCTGTTGCACTCGCTGGTTCTCTGCCTTCCTCTCTCTCTCTCTCTCTCTCTATTTCTGTCTGTCTTTCTCTTCGAATTCATGGTGTTGGGGGGCTTTGGAGGTAAGAGAGGGCTGTGTGTGTTTCTGCAAGAGGTGGGGAGAGATGTGGTTAGAGAGAAGGAAAGAAAGAGAGAGAGGGAAAGAAAGAAAGAGAGAGAGGGACTGAGAAAAGGAAAAGGAGAGGGGGGCAGGACTTGGCAGAGGCTCCCAGAGACGGAGCAGCAGTCTCTTTAAGAAGCCATCAGCTGCAATACTAGGGCCCCATGAACGTGGCTGCGGACTGACACACCAGTAAGTTGCGCTTTTACTTTTCTGTTTGGGTTAAGCGCCCCACCTCCAACTCGGGCAGCTCGGTTGCAGCAGGCAAGCGCTGGTGGGGTGTTTCACCTCCAGTACCCCCCACCCCACCCCCCCAACACCCCCCTTCATTTTTCCATGTTTTCCAGTGTGGGGCCTCCCTCTTTTTCGTGGTGTTATTTTTAGGGTGAAATCCTTGAGCCTTTGATAACCATAATTCCAGCTCTGCAGCCACACTGCCGCTGTAGACTGCTGCTGCAGCCACGGAGCCTTCAGACAGGAAGTGAGCCGCCAAGAGGGACTGTGCTGCTGAGCCGAGCGCAGACTCTCCCCCTCCCTCCCTCCCTCTCTCCCTCTCCCCCCGTCCTACTTCTGTTTCTGCCTGCCCGCCGCTTTGCCTGCCTGTCTGTCTGCTCACTGCGTCTCCCCTTTCCTCTTTGGTGGCTCTCTGCATGGCATTATTGATTTCTGCTGTCTCCCCCCTCTCGTGTGTGTGTGTGTGTGTGTGTGTGTGTGTGTGTGTGTGTGTGTGTGTGTGTGTGAGAGAGTGTGTGTTTGGGTACATGTGGGTGAAAGGCAAATGGAGAAGGAGACTGGGGTCGTGTGTGTGTGTGTGTGTGTGTCTGTCTGCTTGCTCGCTCGCTTACTGGCTAGCTAGCTAGCCTTTGCAGCCGCCACCGCTGCTGCTGTGCTCGTTTGCTCACTGGCTGTCGGGCTCGCCGGGGCAGACACAGATCCGCAATGTTCCTGGCTCCACTCGCGCCCATTACCCCCAGACTGCACTGGAGACAGTCTGCCATACACATTTTATGAGCGCCGCCTGCACTCCCCACCGCTCCACTCCTCTTATCACTCTGCTGCCGGGGAGGGGAGGGCAGGGAAGGAAAGTTGGAGCCCCTGTTTATTTTCTGTCTGCGGCTCTCTCCTCAATAGCTGTTTTTGGAGGGGTGGGGGTGTAGGGTAGCTGATTCCTACATTGTGTGTCATATAATGTTAAACAGATTCCCTGTTTAGGTCCAATGTTTGGGTAAATAGATTCCCCCCCCCCCCCCCCCCCTGCTTTCTTTCTTTCTTTTGTCATATTGCGCAGTGACAATGGCTGTGATTTGCTGTAGTCTTGTCTGGTGCAAAACATGGTGTTTGTAGATTGAATTTTTGTTGGCTGGATTAAAATGTGTGTAATGTTATTAAGACATGCCTTTTGAGTCTTGTCCTCAGTTGCCGTCAGGATGCTCCTGTTTGTGTGTGTGTGTGTGTGTGTGTGCATGCGTGTCTGGGTCTGACACACTGCAGCAGGCTGAGGCCAGTGACATTAAAGCATACTGCTCGGGAATGCAGATTCTATTTAGAAAATGTCTTAATCCCTGGTAGCCCATCCAGCAGGCATTCCTCAGACTTTGGTTTCCCGAAATGAATTAGACGTACCCAAAATAAAGAGGCTGTGTAGACCGATAGATATAGTCTAGAAAAGCATAAAAACATTAATTTAACAAGCACAGATTGCAACAATCATCATTATGCATTTTACTAAACTTTGAGAAGTCACAAGCTTGGACCACCCCAATACTTAATCATGTAAACCAATTAGATCTTTCTCTCTCTGTCCAAACATTCACGGTAGTATATGTAACCATGGAAACGTGTGGTTTGCTTGACCCCCCCCCCCCCCCCCCCACTCCCACTACATTCATCCAAGATGATCATAGAACGACAAACACTTCCTAGTAAACTTCTTAGTAACCCTCTTGATCATCAACTCATTTGGCAAACATTTTCATCCAAATAGCAAGTCAAAAGAAAAAAAAGGCTCTTAAAGTAGGGAATTTTATTTTACTTAGGGGGATCATTTTGGTAGCCTGCCAGACAAAGCTTGAACGTCCCGGGGCGTTAGGCTAGCGATTTTGTGAGCTTTGAGATTACTCCTTCTCATATGAAACATTGTGTTACAGGGGATTTAACAAAAACATCCCCAACCAAGGATTTATACCTTTCACAGACAGCCCTCAAACACACACACACACACCCACTCACCCACTCGCTCTCTGTTTCCCTCGCTCTGTCTCTCTGCCCGCCCTCCCTCCTTTTTAATATCAAACATATGTTCATGTCTTCTCAGCTAACTAGTGTAATATGGCTTCCTCTCCTTGTGACTTGCGTTTACTTCTGCTGTTAGTTGGTTGGCCTCCTCATGCCCAGCGGCAAACATCTCTCTCCCTCCTGTGCCTGGCAAGCCGGCTTGGGTTAGACTCATTAGTCAGGCACACCAGTGGGCGCTGCCTGCCTTGCCTACCTGCCTGCCTACCACCTCGGCGCCTACTGATAAGAAGCCTTTTCAGTAAACGGCGCCGTAGGGTGGCAAACTAATATAAACAGCCCAAAGTCTGGCGTGGTGAGTGCACCATCAGCCGCATCATTAGCCTAATCTTGTGTGATACAGTGTTGCAGAAGTGCTGTAGGGAAATAAGAGGGAAGTTATCAGACTGGAGAGGTGGTGGTGGTTCAGACTGCTTTGGGAAGATATGTTTGCGGGCGACTGGATTCTGCGTCGGCTGAGCCGAGGCCGAACGAGGCACACCGAGTGCGAGCCGTTTGGCAGACGACGGGACAGGGAGGAGGTAGGAAATGGGGCAGCAAACACTGACAGGCCCACCTTGGCAGAAATGCCCTTACAGAGAAACAGAGATTGCAGCGTGCAAACCCAGGACAGCCGATGGATGGAGGCGATAAGAAATCCCCCCATGGCTCACGTGTGCACTCCGCTGGTCGGGTTTCCTCATGAGGCCACCGCAAGGGGAATTAGCAGAGGTCAGATCTGATCCGGTCATCTGAGGTCTCGGGCTATTAAAACGAAGAAGATTTGATCATCCATAATAAAAGATGCTTTGCGCTAATGGCTGGCAGAGCGGATGCGAGGGGAAACTTATAACGTTGGCAGCCTGCGGGGCAGATTGTGCCACTGTCACGATCCTCTCTGTGAGAACTTCAGTGTCGCCATTCAGCCACTAGTGTTTTTTTGTCAAATATTTTTTTTTTGTTTTTTGTGGAGGAATGTTTGTGCATTCCGCTTTGGGCAAACAGAGCTGAAGGTCATGAGGACTTTGTTTGAGTTGGCACTGGGAAAATACACCACCAATGTCCATGGCGACCGCATGGCAGGAGCGGGGCCATGTCCACTGATACGAATATGTGGTTCTCACATCGGGCATTAAAAACACTCCTCCCTTTGTTTCCTGCTCTGCCATTCATTGCCTTGCCCTCATTCCAAAACGGGTTAGGGTATAGCCCTAATCACATGTTAATTTTGGAACAAGGTCCCTAGTCCGTCCTTCTGCAATCAGGAAATATGAAGCCAGGCCATTGTGGAAAGCGTCGGAGGTTAAGTGATCTGACCCCTGACAAGAAATGTGTAACCCTCAGGGATGTCGGCTAATTGAGTCAGAGAGACGGTCAGACGGCTACCGCAGTAATAGTTTGGACTGAAAAAACGATATGTGTCGCAGGCAGCGTATGGACAATTTAAATGTCGAAGAAACGTTCCCCGATGATGATTATAGTGATAATGATAATGTTCTCGTTTCTTTTTCCTACAGTTAGCCTGAACTGTATGCATTTGATGTCATGTCCGCTTTCTGTCTTGGCTTTTTGAATTATAATGCGACCTAGGGGAGATCAGAGGTCTTGTGGAATTAGAGTGCGTAAAGAGTCGATTCATGAGGGAGTCCACGCTTCATGTGGGATGAATGTTTTATAAAAACCTGACATTTCGTCTGACCAGTGAACCTTTGGTATTGCATATAGTTACACATCAGCTTGTCTACTCTACAGCAGCTCTCGTAAAAAGCAATATCCAATACAAATATCAAAAATAATGTGCAATAACAGCATATTGGGGCAGTTGTTATTACAGGTCGAGACCTGCAGTGATGGAGGGAGGGGTTGAATGAACTTGGACTTTAGCAATTTCACTGAGGCTCCAGCGAGGTCCACTGCTGGTCACGGCATGTGGCTCACGTTAAGCTGGCCATTCGATGGCCATTGTTATCGCCTGCCAACCACACAATGCCGTGAAATGGGACAAGCTGAGCTGTTGATGAATATGGAAGATGTATATTTCTCTCAAAACCCTTCATATTTATTATTGATGTGGCTGCATTTCATGAGGTGCTTCAGTTTCAACTCTGTGCTTCAGTCGTGGGCCAGGTCCAATCTGACGCCCGCTGAACCCATTGGGCTTGACGGAGGGCTGCTGTTACTGGGGGATTGTCCCCCCCCCCCTCCTTCTGCTAGCTGTCTGCCCTGCTCTGGCTGCTTTGAGCCCGCGCTATGTGCAGAATGAATGGATCCCTCCCTCTGGGAGTTTTCTGAAAGTAATTACCATAAACTGAATAACATCAGCATTGTCTGGCACAATGGTATTACAGAATTATTGGCCTCACTGTTCTTAAGAGAGGAATGCTGTTACCCCCCCCCCCCCCCCCCCCATTCTCTTTTTCTCTGTGGACAGTTATTCCCTCCTTTTTTGGATGCAAGCAAGCACCAACAAAAACTGGAGTTTATAACACCGTTTGGAAGGTGGGGAGATGAAACCCAATACCAAAAGAAGGGGGTTTATGACACTTTGGTGTGTAGGGGGGAATACAAGTTGAAAGCTGGTAATCAAAGATGAGGCCGAACCATTGTTTGGGCATCACATTTATTCCGGGGTCTTGGAAGCGATCCAGACCTCAAGGGTTGGACAGAGTGCACTGTGCTGGAAAGAAAAGGCTGCCATTGTCTTTACATTTAGAAATGATCCAGTAGATATCTGTGTGTGTGTGTGTGTGTGTGTGTGTGTGCGTGTGTGTGTGTGTGTGTGTGTTTCAGTATGTGTTTTTTGTGTGTGTGTGTGTGTGTGTGTGTGTGTGTGTGTCTCCATGTGTCTCTGTGTGTCTCGTTCCTTTGGATCTAGTCGGGCACTTCTGCAAGAGAAGGCTGAGTTTGCCCTCTTTGAGACGGGCATTTGCATCCGACTGCATTCCTGGCATTGTACAAGAGGGGCCGCAGGGAGAGATGGCCCTGGCCAGTCGGAGAGTAGAGGGGAGAAGAGGGGAGAAGGAGAGGAGAAGAGAAGAGGGGAGAAGGAGTGTGGTGAATTCCACTGGGGACTGCTTGTGGCACGGCCGCTCTGCAGCTTCGCACTTTATCTCTCTAATCTCCTGTCTAATAAGACCTCTGAACAGGGAGGTGGAAGAGGATTTCCATAGGTTAATGAGTGTTTTCATCCAATGAGACGCATTTAGCCGGGCAGCAGTTGCTAACTCGCCATCTAGATTCCTGCAATTACTCAGCCGTGTTGTTTTCAAGCCCAGGAATACAAGAGAGGGGGGTGCAATATATTGGTTCACAGAAGAATGTGCGTGTGCATGTGTGCTAATGAGAGTATTGGTGCGTGCATGTGTGTGTGTGTGTGGGCGACCTCATTTATGTGTTTATTATCTGATGACACATTCTTGCAGTGCAACGTCCTGATATGGCAGCGCACATGGTGCAAACAAGACGAATGCCAGCAAGACAAATCTACAAATAAACAAACTGGGGTATTAATCATAACGCCAGACAAACAACAATAAATGATGTCAGCGCCAGGCTGACACACTCGGCGATGGAAAAATTAAATCTGCGCGCTACCAAGGGTTGCCGATAAGAATTTGGCGAAAAGCCTGCACCGCTGTCCTTTGTAGCTCTCTTACTCATTTTCCAACAAAAAAACAGCTAAACTCCTTTTTTTTCCTTTCTGTGAACTGGTTCTCAAGTTGTCTTGACTGCCGTAGGCCCATATGCGTACAGAGGGAACAAAACAGACACAAAAACAAAACACTTGAAACCCTTGAAACAACCAGTAAGGAAGCACTTTGGTCGTCTTGTCTGGGGCTGAACACTGAATAATGAGCTTACTATTGATCTAGACTTTTCCTTAACTGCTTTAAAACGATGCTCGAGTAGACACACTGCAAGCCTGTGACTTGAGTTATTGAATTAGCTCTGACCGAGCTGGCTCCTCTGAAGAGTGTGTGTGTCTGTGTTTGAGGGTTTATCGTTGTGTATGAAAGAGCACGTGTGTGTTTTTTTTTTCCAGACTTGCTGTTGAGCGTGAGCGTGCGTGTGTGTGAATGTGAGGTTTGTTTTTGCTGCATCAGACGCCATGCTCACCTGGGAGGGGTGTGTGTGTGTGTGTGTGTGTGTGGTGGAGGAGAGGGGTGAGTGTGTCCCTGGTGTCACATTCACTGAGACGTATGAGGTGAGGTTTGGTGCTGGGAGCTCTGCCCAACTCTATCTTTCTCTCTTTCCCTCCCTCTATCTGCTTTCTCTCTATCCCTCTATCCATTTTCTTCAGTTTTTTTTCTCCTCTCTTTTTCTCTATCTTTACCTCGGTCTCTCATTTCTTCCTTTCTTTCTCTATCTCTGTTTTCATTTATTTCTTTTCTCTCTCCCGCCATCTCCCTCGTTTTTTTCTTTCTCTATCTCTGTTTACATTTATTTATTTTCTGTCTCCCAACTCCCTAGTTTTTTTTCTTTCTCCCTGTCCCCCTAGTCATTTTGTTCATTCTTTTCTCTCTCTCTCCCTCTCCCTCTCCCTCTGTCTCCCTCCATCACGCTGCTCCCCCAGCGCCGGGGCTTTTTTGCGCCATGGCAACTCTCAGACCTCCAGCTCAGACGCAGATTACAGCGCCTGTCTCCCCACTCGCCAGCCTGATGACTCAGCAGGCTCCCGCACAGCTTGAGGCTAAAGAGGATCCCAGCCAACGCCACTGACACACACACACACACACACACACACACACACACACCACACATACACACACTGCCCTGGGGCTAGGACAACCCTCACTTGCATTGGCCTCCTGCACATATGAGGAGGAAAAAAAGCAAACACGACAGAATAAACAGACATTTAAAAAGCAAACTCCGAGAGGAAGAAGAGACGCTTCTTGGGTTGTTTGTTTGTTTTTCCTGTCCATTGCCATGAGTTTTGAGGAATAAGCCCTAATCCTTGGGTGGAGCTGGTAATCTCTTGGGAAAACGTCTTTGTTAAATGGTGTCAGTTGAATTGCTGGCATGCTGTGACTTGAAGAGAAATGTGAACACAAGGCAATTAAGGACTTATGTTTTGTCGAGGGAAAATATTCGCTGCGGCTCTTGCCCTCAATGGAAGTAATGATATCCTCACCACTGTTGTTCTTATGCAGGTACTGCACACAGGACATCTTAAAATCCACAGAGATAAATCAGTCACTGCCGATTGATTACAATTGACTCACATGCATGTATTTGAACTTGCACTGGTCTAGCTATGCAACTGGACTGCCAATGGGGACCGTATGGACAACACAACCAGTGTGCTTCTCCAGTGGAGAGAAGTATTCCCACTTCATCTTCAGTGAACATGGCTGAGCTGAAGCTCACAGCTCTGCCCCTCCCCCCTCCGTTCTCTGTGGCAACCCTGACCGCTTGCTCGGCTACCTCTCCTTGAGGCTCGCTGTGATCCTAAAAACTAACACTCCCATGGAGGGAGGGAGGGAGGGAGGGAGGGAGGGAGGGAAAGACAGACAGACGGAGGGGAGAGAGAGAGAAACACACACACACACACACACACACACACACACACACAGAGAGAGACAGAAAGAGAGAGACGGACAGAAAGAGAGAGAGAGAGAGACAGGTGGTGGAAGGATGCCTACTCAGTGAAACCTGTCCCCTTTGTATTGGTGTAGTGCTATGAACCGTCAGCAGAGTGGTTTGGAGTCTCTTTTTTTTAAGGGTGTTTTTTTCTCCTTGGGTTGGCCGAGTATATGACAGTGCGACACTAGATCTGGGCCAAGTGACGAGGAAAAGAAATAGTCCCTGAGAAACACTGGCTGGCTGACCTCCTTAAGGGAAGGGACGGGACGAGGTGCATCAGTAGGATGGCTAAGAAAAAGGCAAACCAGGCAGGGGGTCTTCTCTCTCTTTCTGTCTGTCTCTCTCTCTCTATCTATTGAGTGCTTGAAGCCACCAGTCGAAGCTTAGCTCTGCATCTTTATGTCGACCGTCACATTGTGTAGTCTGCTCTAGTCTGCTCTAAGCTAGTTTTAGCTTAGCTGCATCTCCCAATAGCATCCTCATGCTGTGACCATTTGCCACTGAGAAAGAGAGAGAGAGAGAGATTGGGTTTGTGTTCAAAATGGTCTCTCTGTAAAGGATGGTGATGGCAGACAGAGCATTTGGAGAATGCAAATCTGATTTGTTTTTCCTGTTGGCTTTTGTACTTCAGGCTTGGTCGAACCTTCTTCCAGAGACAAACTTTCTATCGGCCTCGCTCTCCTTCCCTCTGCTCCGGCCCAGTGATTTACAGCGTGCACAGCCATGTTGTCCTTCCAGCGTGCGTGGGTGGGGTAGGCTTTGGGGGGCTGGGGGTTTGCGATGAGCTATGCATTCAATTACTTTAGCTTTGTTACACACTTGACTGTAGGGCCCAGGTCAATTTTAATGGAGTCACAATGCTACCTTTTAATTAAGCATTTGGTGCAGGAGGAAGACCTACTGCTTTCATTACCAAGGCTTAACCCGGGCTATCATTTCTCATCCGGAGCACGCGTGAGCCAAGAGAGGAATGGCTAGCGAAACAAGCTATCAGGACTGCTTAATCACAGTACAAAGTGGGTGTGTGCGTTTGTTTCCTAGAGAGTAGTTTGGGTGCCTAATCTTCTGACATTTTTTTAGTGTACTTGTCTAAAATGTAGTCTTCACTACTAGCTCAGACTTCGATATTGTAATTATTGTAAATCTAGGACCAGGTGTAGGTGGATAACTTTAGAACTATAGACGTTTTTGCTGCAGGACCTTCTCCGTCTGGTAACAGGGTATCAATTAGCATATCAGGTAGACGGATGATACCAGGAGCCAGAGGCAAGCCTTTGAAGGAAGTTTTTATTTTTTTTAACTTCCAGAATGAGCCAAATTCATGAGCCAAACACAGCAATCGTGATTCATGTCTAGATCAGAATATGTCCTGAAGTGACACACAGCCGACAGAATACCTGCTATGTCTTATACATACACGCTATACACACACACACACGCAGAAACTCTCACACACAGACAGACATACATACACACACACACTCTCTCACACACACACACACACACGGAAGTTACCGGAGGGCAACAGCGGCTGTTGTGTGTGCAGTCAAATATCTGGGTGTCTGGAGTGGGCTCCCTTTACTGCTGTTTAAAAAAAAGATTTCACTCCTCTGCACCAACTGTCTGCCAGTCTGCCAAGTGCTGCAGTGGCGTTGCCTTCCCTGCCACCTTGGTGTCTGGCTCTGTGCCCCCGCCTCCCCTCTGTCTCTCTCCCTGTTTCTCGAGCACTCACTCTTTCTTTCTCTCTCTCTCTCTCTCTCTCTTCTCTCTCTCTCTCTTCTCCCCCCCCCCCCCCCCCCCCCGCTCCCACACACTCTCTGTCTCCCTCTTCACCTGTCTGGTTATCTATCCCTTTCTATGTACTTTGGCACTCAGTCCAGTGACTCTTCACTCCTCCTCTGTTATCCCTCCCTCCCTCCTTTCTTCCCTTCTTCTCTACCCCAGCTTATACTCCACCAGTAACCCACTTCCCCCCTCTCTTCTTTTCCCCCTGGGGCCTTGTCTCTGCCCCACTACCCCCTGGCTGCACCCCGTCTCTGTCCTCGTTGCCCCCAGCCTGTACCCCACTGGCCCCTCGGTGGCACCTGGCTGAACCCCCTCTGTACCCCCCTCCCTCGACCCCAGTCGTCCCCCCTGACCCAGCACAACCCCCCCGTGGCCCGCTGGCCCCTGTGTGCCCCCGCCGCTCTGGGCTGCTGATTATCTGGGAGCGGCAGCCTCTTGTTTTGTGGCCTGATTAAAGGAGCAGCATGTGGTCGGCGTGTGAGTGGGCCCATACGGACGCCGCTGGGCCCGCCACTGACAGTACGTGCTTAATCATTTATGTCTGAGGACACACACAGGAGGGGAAAAAAACAAGGATGCGAACGGGAGAGAGAAGGAGGGAGAGGATGGGGCACACACACACACACACACACACCCTGAGACGCACGCCCACACCAACACCCACCCACACACACACACCCTGAGACACACATACACAGACATACACATACACAGACATACACATACACATACACAGACATACACATACACAGACATACACATACACAGACATACACATACACATACACAGACATACACAAACAGTGGAGCATTCATCAACGAGGAGCCACACACACACGGTGCCAAGATAACGGTCAGCACACAGTGTGTCATAAACAAGAAGCCGAAGAAATAATGCTGGGTTGAAGAGAGATGGGCTACAAAGAAGGGCGAGAATGGGGGGGTGAGAGACGGGGGGGGGGGGGGGGGGGGGGGGGGGGGGGGGGGGGGTGAGAGACGGCGGGGAAGAGAAACTGGTTCTTCTTCTGATTGTTTTTTCCCCTCGCTCCCACGTTCTTTTAGAGCAAGAGCAATCATGTCTGACAACAAGAAATCCAAGATGTAAACCCTCGGAATATGAGCAGGAAGAGACAAAAAAGATTAAATATGCAAAAATATGGTTGTCTGCTTTTTTTTTTTAAACACACACACTCCTCTCTGGGCTCCACATTCATTCGTCCTGCTGTGCTCTCCGCTCTCTCTCTCTCCTTCTCCACCTCTCTCTCTCTCCCTCTCCCTCCCTCCTTCTCCTGCGTCTGTCTGCTCCCTCCGCTGCCAAGCTCTCTTTCTCTGTCGCTCCCTCTCTCCCTCCCGCTCCCTCTCTCTCTCTCCCTCTGTCACACTGTCAGCCAATAGGAGATCGCCAGTCTTCCCACTGCTTGCCACTCAATGCCTTGTTGCCAGGACAACAGGCAGGCATGAGCTCCACTTTGCTCAAGCATTTTAAACTTGGTGTTGACTCTACTGACAATAAGGAAAGGTCCTCTTGCCCACTGAAATCTCTGCCTGTATCTTCTGCACTCCTTTATAATTTAGCTGCCTCCCTCTTGCCTCTCTCACTCCTTCCCATACTCACGTTCTATGCCTCTCTTATAGGCTCTGTCTTTTTCTCAGTCATACCATCCCTCTCTCTCTCTCTCTCTCTCTCTCTCTCTCTCTCTGTCTCTGTCTGTGTAGCTCTACTATCTCTTGTGCTGTCTGGAAGCTGTTAACATGGCCAGTCTTAGAAGGCACGCACAGTAGGTTGCAATTTGCCTGTCTGACTACAGACATTTTTTTTTTCCTTGTTCGTTTTTTTGCAGGGCTAAATAAATCGGTGTAAATGTCGTTAATGTCGTGTAGGAACTCTGCAACATTTAACGAGTGTTCATCAAAGCAGTCATGTCATGATCTGTTTTGGCATGGCAGCAAGTCGTTTGATGTATTCGTGAACCCGGACCTTTCCATTAGGCATGTAATCCTGAGCTGCCTCTTCTGCTTGTGTGTCTGTTTCTGCAGGTCTGCGATGTTAGATGGCGTCATGATTCTCCTGGTCTTGATCGTGGTGGTGCTGCCCATCTCCAGTGTGCAAGGTAAGATGTCGATGAGAGGGGGGAGTGCGGCTAAAGGATAGAGAAGGAGGGAGAGAGAGGGAGAGAGGGAGGGAGGGAAGCAGGGAGGGAAGGAGAGAGCCTTAGCTGGTCTGGGTGTTCTGGCTGTGTGGACCGGTGTTTCAGAGCTCTCTTTTGGTTTCTTTAAAACAAGGAAGAAAAGATGAAGAAAAAAAAACTGACTGCAGTTTCTAGTGTTGGGCAGAATAGAGGGCTCTGTGTCTGTTTGGTGAGCTGGAGTTTACATCCCTCTGCATCAAGGGCACACTTTCTCCCCCTCCCTCTCATCCTCCCTCTTTCACTCCCCTCTCCTCCCCTCCCCTCCTCTCCCCTCATAACTCTAACTATGTCTCTCTCTCTCTCTCTCTCTGTCTCTCTCTCTCCCTCCCTCTGCTCCTCTCGCCCAGCATGTTTGTGACAACTGCAGTGATTGCCTTTCAGAGGCGGATGATGACTGAGCATTTGATTCTTGTTCTCCCGCTCTCCCTGGGCAAACTCGCTCTGCATGCCTAATGTGTGCCGCTTGCCGTAGCAGGCCCCTGCTATCAGCCCCCTGAATGGAAGTCATTTTTACGTGTGTGTGTGTGTGTGTGTGTGTGTGTGTGTGTGTGTGTGTGTGTGTGTGTGTGTGATGTGTTGACCCGCCACAATGTCTGGAGGTTGACTACACTAATTGTGTGTGTGTGTGTGTGTGTGTGTGTGCTCTAAAGATAGAAAGAGATATAGAAAGGGTTGACTTATTCTGTACCATATCAGCACCGACTCAGTAAGTCCTACTTTCTCTTCACCCTTCTGATGAGTAATGAAATCTCTCTCTCTCTCTCTATCTCTGCCTCTCTATCACTCTCTCATTACCTGCACAGATAATCTTGGCATCGAATGTGTGTGTGAGGGGGCCCAGTGTTCCCACAGCAACCGCTGCTTTGCCCAGCAGTGCTTCTCTGCCCCGGAGCTGCGAAATGGGACAGAACCCCTGCAGCGGAAGGGGTGCATTGTGGGAGACGGTGAGGAGGAGGAGGAGGAAGGGGAGCGGCCTGGCGTGCGCTGCGGGAGCCCCGGTGTGCACTGCTGCCAGGCCCCCCTGTGCAACATGAACGTCTCCGTGGAAACCCCAGCCAGAGGTGATGGTCTGCTCTCTCTCTCTCTCTCTCTCGCTCTCTCTCTTGAGGTCGCCGCACTCGCTCACTTGGGCTTCTTCATACACACACACACACACACACACACACACTCTCTGTCTCTCTCGCTCTCTCTGTCGCTCTCTCACACACACACTCGCACATGTACACTGCATGTGCGAGCATGGGGCAGTTTAGGGACTCTTTTTTCAGGCTATGTTTACTTGGCTGTTATGACAGAAACACTGAGTTGTTTAGCTTTGTTTCAGCATTATGTGTCAGGATGTTTTCATGCATCTGCCATAAACTATGCCAGTCCCTAGAGTATTGCTAAAAGACGTTGATGTTAGGAGTGACCTTACACAGAGCACCATGTTTTTATCGTGTAAATAACGGTTACATAATGAGAATGTGCCCAATGTAGGTCACTAGGGCTGCGCTTCACAAAACAGCCAAGTGTCCTGTAGGGCACGTGATGGCGTGTGGGCTTGTGCTGAGCCCCTGCTGAAACATGCTGCGCTCGCCTCAAACACTGAAACTGCCAGACAGCTACTCAAAGATCATATCTCCGGTTCCTTCACCCAATTCTCACTGTAATTTCTTAACCTGTACTTTGGTCCTCCATCCAGAAGGGGCGCCAGCAGTCATGCCTGAGGTGAAGGAGCACGAGTACGAGCAGGAGCAGGAGGAGCAGGAGTGTGTGTGCGAGGGGCCGGCGTGTCCCCCCGGAGCCCGCTGCATGGGTCGCCAGTGCTTTTCGTCGCTGTCGCTGAACAACGGCGTGCCGGTCTACCAGAAGGGCTGCTTCAAGGTGTACGAGCAGGGCAAGCTGACCTGCAAGACGCCGCCCTCGTCCACGCAGGTGGTGCACTGCTGCACGGGCCACCTGTGCAACGCCAACCGCACTGTGGAGCTACCAGTCAGAGGTACAGTGGAGATTTACACGCGTGCACACACACACACACACACACACACATATATACATACACGCATGAACACACAGACACACAGACACACGCCAGACCATGCTGTGAGATCGCAAATACTTGAGGTACACACCCGTGAATAATCTCCCAGGCACGGCTTACTTGCTGTCTTGAAACTCAGCCCAAGCGTAGCATGTCGGGGGGGGGGGGGGGGGGGGGGGAGCCCTTTGTCGCAGACTCACGCCAAACTCCCCTTTCTGTTTGCATTTCATGGAGTGTGTTGTGTGTGTGTGGGTGTGTGGGTGTGTGTTGAGCTGCATTTGGTCAGGACTTGTGCAAGCATTCACAAACGTGTCTCCAGTGCTTTGAGCCCAAACACAGGCCTCATGTCCGTGGCCATTGTGAACGCTGAGTGCAAACAGAAAAAGAGCCCGGAGTTCACAACAGCCTCCCGTCAAGAGATGCCCGGCAGGCTTCGTTCCGCCCGCCGTCTCAGGTGGACAGACGTGCACGCTAGCTGTCTGCCTGTCCTTTGACACCTCCCCTCCCCTTCCCCCTACCCCCAACAGCCCCCCTGCAGAATGCCTCGTGGCTGCCGGCCGTGAAATTGTCTGCTACAGGCATTCGAGACCCTGCCTCAGTCTGCCATTCAGAACGACGCACTTTAAAGCTAGCACACCACAAAGAGAGAAACTGACAGACAGACAGACAGCCAGACAGACAGAAAGACACAGGGAAGAGAAGCGAGGTGCTCTGAGGAAGCAGGTGGCCGTTTGAGTACTGTTTGGTCATGGTCTGCTTCCTCTCCTCTTCCCACCAAGCGGCTCTTGGTCCCCTGTGGAACACATCCTCCTGGGAAGGTTGAATGATTTTGTGACGTGTGTGTGTGTGTGTGTGTGTGTGTGTGTGTGTGTGTGTGTGTGTGTGTGTGTGTGTGTGTGTGTGTGTGTGTGGTCTCTCCTCTGCTCTTGGAGATACGGTGAGAGAAGCAGTAGTTGTTCACCTTCTGAATGTCAATGGCATCTGGCGCACTGCTGAGAAGCATGCACAGCGCAGTGAGGCCAGCTCCCAGAGACCAACCAGCAGATATCAGCAAAATCCCCTCTCGTCTGACACAGAACTTTTTAATTCAATGCATCATTTTATCATAATGTTGTCTCGGATAAAGAGCTTCACGTCTCTGATGTCCCTGTTTTTTTTCTCCAGATATTGCGATGCAAGCCAAAAGAAAAAACATCTTTGAGTTTGTGTGTTTCCCGAAAAATAGCAGTGAAAACGGATTTCCTCAAAGCGCTGAGGAAAGGCGCTGCTTTGCGTCCCTTTCATGTGAAGATATTTTCCAGTGATTTGCCAGTTTCTTTGATCGTTGGCTTTGTGATCCACACAAGAAGCTCTCTTGTTGCCTTGCTTCCTGCCAGCTTTTTGACCTTTCGCATGAACGGTTGTTTGGTCACACTTTCTTACAAAAGAGACCGTGATGTACTTTTGGTTTGTTTGGAAAGTTTACCACATACACACACACACACACACACACACACACACACACACACACACACATGAAAGCAACATAAAACCTGCCTAATCAGTATTAACTGAAGTGCTCTGTGTTCCCGTTCTTTGAGTTATAGTCTGTTCTGTGATGATTTGGGTTCTTTGAATTCACCTTCAGTACTGTATGGAATGGAAAAACTTGAGGCCAAGGCACAAAATGGCAGCATTGTGCATGCGTGCATTTGTGTGTGTGTGTGTCCTTGTGTGTGCACGTCCGCATGTGTGTACATGTGGGTGCATTGAGTCCTGGGACCTGTAGTTTCTGATCTGGAATGTTTTGAGGGTCTGTAGTGTTGAGTCTGGCAGTGGATTCTCTTGAGGCCCGTTGGGAGGCTGTGTGTGTAATATGTGTCTGTCGGCTGGTCTCTCTCTCTCTCTCGCTGTTTGTTTCTGTTCGGCAGCCCCTGCAGCTAAACTCTGTCTGTGTGGTCCGGGGCAGCTGGGAATGTGAAAAGTCATCTTTCCACCACAGGAACTAGCAGGCCGTTTTAATGGCGGACTGTACCTTTGTGCGTGTTTCGACTGCAGGAAACGCCCTTGTAGGACTCCTTTCAGTGCCGTTCTCGTGGGGAGAATTAAGTTCTTACTCTGGGTTGGGTAGCCTTCTTCTGTACCTTATGCTCCACGAGAGTGGAAGACGAGGACGACAACAACAAGCGCCATTTTTAAAACCAGCAGGAATCTTTTTTTACACAGCAAGGGAATTCTAGTTGACCCTGTTAACATGTTGAAAGTTACTGTCACTGAATGAACACATGCAAAACCTCAGCTAAATATGAAATATGCTTTAATTAATCAACAGCTGATATCTTCATTTATCAAGTAGCCTAATTACAGCGGCCGTGAAGCCATTTAATCCAGTATTAGCTTTATAGCAAGATTCATACTGTTGACCCGACCTTGGGTAATCATATTATTATCTAGAAATTCTCTGGATTTTGGAGAAATTCTCTACTGTTGGAGAAATATACAGTATAACTTTTTTGTAGTAGCCTACCTGGAAATGATGCTGTGATCAAAGAGAAAAATTATTAGGTGATGCCAAGGTGTAAGTCCAGTAATTCCTACACCGTGATGGAAAAGCAAAAGACCAAAACATACCCAATTATCATCGCCTCTCCTCACAAAGCTGCGGCTTAAGGACGAGACGTGCCTCAGCTCACACAACACCGCTCACCTGGCCACACACACACGCACACACACACACACACACACACACACACACACACACACACACACACACTTAAAAGAAATCACCAATGCTTACCAATGGCCCGTGTGTTTACTTATCATTTACACTGTTGACATGGCTCTGCGTCGCTATGTTTGTGTGTGTGTGTGTGTGTCCCATTTACCAATTTGCACTGTTTTCTGTTCGGCAGCGAGTGACGGGCGCAGCTCGAGCGTGACAACGCTGGCAGTCGTGATCGTGGCACCGGTCATCGTGCTTATCTTCCTGTCCGCTGTGGCCATCCTGGTGTTCCGCCGCATCCACAAGAACCAGATGGAGCGGCTCACAGCGCGTGACGCTGAGTACGGCACCATCGACGGCCTCATTGCTTCCAATGTCGGGGAGAACACGCTAGCGGTAAGTAGACTTTGCAATAGGAACCGCTACCATTGCTGGTTTAACTCCTAATAAATGTCCCTGTAGAAGGTTAGACTGTGACTATGAATTCACTATAGTATTGATGGGATTTTGTCTGTTCTGCTATAAGTTACCTCCCTGCCCCTCAACATTCCTCCCAGAGTCTCTAACCCCGCATAATGTGGGCTACCTGCGTGCTTAGGATTTATCATTGATATCTGTGGCACTAACTTTGGGTTTAATGGGATGATTTGGCTTTCTGCTACTATGGCCATTAATGTGACTTACTCCTTCAAGTATTTCCATAACCCATAACATATATTATGGGTAACTTGGTGTGCCTACATTATTTTCAATGATTGTAAAAATGTGACTAATTATCATGACCAGCATCTTGCATACATTAAGTCTTTAACCCTTCTGCTCACATCCAAGTTTGGGACAACCTATTGTGCCGTCACAACTAAACTGAGCCACAGCCCTTTAGTGTCTGTATCCGTGCATTTCTACGATGTTCCTATTTGTGGTGTCGATTTGAGCTCCTGCCAGTCAAGTGACTGCAACGCTTTTTCTTTTGCTGTGTGTAAGATTGTAATTAATGCAATTTAGTCCCTCTAAATCCCAGTGATATCCCATCCATTTTTAATTAAAAGCCTTCAGGCAAACAGGCCCTGTGTTTACAGTAAAGCAGGGCCATTCTCATGCCTCATTTTGGGTTTTGTTTGCAGAGTTGCCGTGTTCAAAAGACCAGCAATAGCGCCTGGCAACCAAACCCTAAATATGCTGCTGCAGAATGTTTGTCTCGTTATTATTAAAAGGTGCTTGCCAGCACCCCGATAAGAGGTACAAGGACCATTTGTGGCCATAAAAAGTGGATTTCAGGAAAAAACACATACGCTCTGAACCCCCCACCCCCCAGCCTTCTGTTTCTCCGGGTGAATAAGGCCGCTCGGATAATAATCATGTCAATGATCTGACTGGTTCAGCTCATCTCTCCTCTCCTCCATATCCCGCCCCAGCGCCGGCCTAATGTCGCACAGATTATGGGGCTTGTTTGTTTTTTTCCCGGTCCCCGGTGAAAACCCAAAAGAGGGCTGTTTTCAGGATTTATGGCCTTCTGTTCACATTCCTGTCATTTTCAAAATTACGTCCTCATGTTGCCTTTGTGACGCCAACATATGTTTAACTGCAGTGGCAAACCGCCGCTCTTATATCCAACTGCCTATTTTTCCTCCCTCCCTCCCTCTTTCCTCTTTGTTGTTTTTTTTTTTTGGGGTGGAGGTGGAGGGGGCAGTGTTGTTCTGTCTGATTTTAATTTTCCTCACAGCGGTCTCTCTGGAGTTGCTCGACAGTGCCCTCTGGTGTGTGCCAAGACGTCGTGCAGCGACCCCGCTGGGCTGATATTATTAAAAGGCTATTTGGGAGTCTGGGCTGGGGATTAGACTCCAGTCTCTCAGCCACCCACCACACCACACCTCCCTCCCCTCTCCCCACCCCACCCCTGTCTCGCTAATCACCCACGCCTGCTGCTGTCTCTCCCAGCAGGGGGCTCTCTCGCCCACCCCCGCCTCCCCTCCCCATGGGTGGGCACATGGTGCGCCCACAGCCACACAGTCGAACATTCAGCACACATGCTAGCGTGCTCCACATCAAACACTGGCGCATTTTCTTCCCCCATCTGAGGCCCACATGCTGAATTTACAGCACTAAATGCTGCTCGAATGGCTTTCCTATTGATTGTGTGCGCTCCCCTTTTAACCCTGTTGGTTACACTCCTTTCTCTTTTTGTTTCCATCTTTCTCTCTGTCTCTCTCTCTCTCCCTCTCCCTCTCTTCCTGACTCACAGGATCTGCTGGATCACTCCTGCACCTCCGGCAGCGGATCCGGACTCCCATTCTTGGTCCAGAGGACTGTAGCCAGACAGATAACGCTGAACGAGTGTGTGGGTGAGCAGCTCCACTAATCCCATCGCCCTCGTTAGAGGCACAGCGGGAGACGCAGGCAGAGGGAGACAGAAAGAGGGGGAGGCAGGCGGGAGGGGGGGGTATAGAGAGAGAGACCCACAGACACACACACACACACACACACACACACACACACAGAGATGTGATTAAGTTGTTTTACGGATGTACGCATCTGCAGTCTAAGCCCTTAAGGGTCACATAAGTGACTCTGCTGTTGTTGATCGCAAGTTCCCACATCAGGTTGCCCACATACAGTATATAAGCCTATTCTAACCCCCGTCTCCCCCTGCTGGAGCCAACTAGTCATGACGAGCATTCATACTGCTCAATTGCCTGTGTCCTTTTATCCAGTGTTAGACAGCATGACTGCAGTATAGATCCATGTGCATTTGAGTATATTTGTATTGTAGTAGAAGCAGTGCATATATAATCCCAATAGAGCTTGGTAGGCTAGCGTATCCTCATGTTTGCTGTCCCTGCTTTTCCCCTGCAGGTAAGGGGCGGTATGGAGAGGTGTGGAGAGGCCAGTGGCAGGGTGAGAGTGTTGCTGTGAAGATCTTCTCCTCCAGAGATGAGAAGTCCTGGTTCCGAGAGACGGAGATCTACAACACCGTGCTGCTGAGGCATGAGAACATCCTGGGTATGTTGCAATAATGCAGTAATCTGTGGCTGAAGTTTTTATTAGACTGCTCCATATTTACACGTTTTTATGTGACCCTAATCCAGTCAGGAAAATGAAGAGGTCGTGTTTACTGTATTTGATGATAAACCTTCCTGGGTCTATGTCTGAGCTGCCTGCTCTCTCTCTCATCCCTCACTCTGGCCTTTTGTTCTTCCTCTCTGTCTGTCTATCCACCCATCCCGGCCCCCTTTCTTCCTCTGCAGGCTTCATTGCCTCGGACATGACCTCGCGTAACTCCAGCACACAGCTGTGGCTGATCACACACTACCACGAGATGGGCTCCCTGTACGACTACCTGCAGCTGAGCACGCTGGACGCTGCTGCATGCCTGCGGATGGCGCTCTCCATTTCCAGTGGCCTGGCCCACCTACACGTGGAGATCTTTGGCACGCAGGGCAAGCCGGCCATTGCACACCGCGACCTCAAGAGCAAGAACGTCCTGGTCAACAAGAATGGCCAATGTTGCATCGCTGACTTGGGTGGGTAAACGTGGCAATTCCCACATGTGATTACCAGTTACAGTCGCAATAGTGGGCGCTTTCAAACAAGCTGCTTCTTCCTGTGGAAGTAGTCGATTTAAGCAAAAAATTGGCTGTGCCGTAATTGTTGATCACCGGATGTTGAAGTTCTGACAGAAAAGAACAAACAAGGTTGTTTATAAAGGAGCCGGTATACAGGGCATGTTGACCCGCTAAGGATAGGCCAGTGCAGTAAGTGTCAACAGGTGTCTGATGTGGAAAAAATGGTGCATTTAGTTTCACGGTCACTGGGGCGAATCTCTGCCAGACTTTCATCAGGCACACTTTGGGCCCTCTCTCAACCAACCACTGAATGGCTGTGATTAAGAGGAAGGAAGTAAACAGGCACGGGTTCCTCTAAAACCCTAACCAAAAATCCATTAAGGCGCCCTTGGTAGCCCGAAGTACCTAGAATGCTCAGTGTTCCAAATAGATGGTGACGACCTAAAATGCTGTTTCAGACAGTGTCCTGGATGAAGTGCTCACCCGCCTACTCTGGCTATGCATGGCTTGTTCTAATAAATCTGTTATTGTTTACACGTGTGTCATGACCAGAGCCACCTTATTTAGCACTAATATAAATGGTTGTTTTTGAGGGAGTTGTTTTTCTGTGTTTTTGCATTGTCATTCAAAATCCACCAGAGGACAGTAAATAAACAAGTTTTAAAAACTGCCATTATTCTGCCAATGACGTTTGTTATTACCCTTATCTAACAATGGCATCACATCCATTCTACTACGTTTGAACAGATTTAGGCAAGACTCAGAGGCCGAGGTTAAATCTAACCTGTCTTAAATGTACGTTCTTCTTTTTCTGCCTCCTCAGGCCTGGCCGTCATGCATTTCCAGGACACCAACGAACTGGACGTGGGCAACAACCCTAAAGTGGGCACCAAGCGCTACATGGCCCCTGAGGTGCTGGACGACTCCATCCAGATAGACTGCTTCGAGTCCTACAAGCGCGTGGACATCTGGGCCTTTGGCCTGGTGCTGTGGGAGATCGCCCGGAGAACCGTCAGCAACGGTCAGTCCTGCAGTGGAACACTGAGTGTCATGTGAGAAGGCCAGCAGAGCATTTTATGAACGTTCTGGTGCTTTTTGGGATGAACTCCAGAAGGGAGTTTATTTTCATATTAAATAAAGGTTGGCTTCTATATTTAGACAACTCTTTACAGTATTCCAGCCAAATAAGAACTGAACCTAACCTAAAAGGTCACTGGGAAGCTCTGCAAGACTATATAGCTCTATAGAGCTGTTATTTCCACCACACTAGAGAGCATAGCTTATATTCATTGTACTACAGAAGAAGAAAACAAGATATGTGTCCTTACGAGCACTAACGTTGTCTGCATCCCCCATGCAAGCGGTTATTTATGCTTCAGAATATAAATGTGTATGCTCACCTCACATACCCCCCCTTTATTTTTGGCCGACGGCCCTATCTTTGCCTAGCCCCTGGAAAATGACACTGTGGTGTCTCCTCTGAAATGGATCCTGATTATTCCCCTCTGAGTTAAATGGCTTTAGGGCTATTTATAGGGAGGTTCTCTTGCAGAGTAGGTTGGCACAGGGCACAGTAACCTTAACTTTCCCTGACACTTTCCACTCCCATTAGCTCACATTAACACAAGGCTAATAGTAGAATTAGCATTTCATTAAAGGCAGTGGCTATTTAACCTCATGTTTGTAAAATAATGACCTTGGTATTTGACCCAATGCTGGCAAAATAAATTATTTTGGTGTTTGACCATATTCTGGTTAAATGACACTGTAAATTGGCCAGCGTTGGATTACACAATGCAGTTGAGTTACTGTTCAAAGACGACACAATGATTTATTTGGCATATTTTTGGGTGTGTGAGGCTTACTTCAGGATTTTTGTTAAAGGTACTGCCAGTGCTGCTTATTTAAATATAAATGAACGCATCAACACTGATTTGGTGTAAACCAGGTTATTCTTGAGAGAAAATTAGCTTAAAAGTTTGTTCTTCTTTGTGCAATAGACCATCTGGTCAAAGATTTACTTGCTCTTTCCAGGACCTAGTGAAGTAAAAATGTGGTTATTTTTTCAGCATCTTCTCTTGTAGACACTCCATTAAAGGCTTTTCAGTTTGTGTAATCTGTGATTGAAAACAGACGCACCTGCCTATTGTCCATACAGACAATAACAATTTAGCTTCCATTGTGTCCATGTGGTATTTATAGGAATCGTAGAAGACTACAAGCCTCCCTTCCATGATGTTGTTCCAAGTGACCCCAGCTTTGAAGATATGAAAAAGGTTGTGTGCATAGATCAACAGAGACCAAACATCCCCAACAGATGGTTCTCAGACCCAGTAAGTACAAGTCTCAAACGTCTGTCAACTAATTAAGCAGAGACATGGAGAACATGGACAGAAAACTGTCAAGAAAAGTATTGTGAAGTGAGGTAGCACAAATAGGCTTGGGGCGGCATACACTGTGCCCTAAGTGGACAACCGTTTAGTCCAGAACAATGAAATGACCTGAAGATAAAATTGATCACTTACTGTGCTGCCAATTATTTAAGTAGCCCTCAAAATGGAATATGAAAAAAATACAGAGAAAAATACTAGTAATTACTTTAAATCACTCTGCTAACTGTATTCTTTTCCACCCCTTCAGACTTTAACATCCATTGCTAAACTTATGAAGGAGTGCTGGTACCAGAATCCATCTGCAAGACTAACTGCATTGCGCATCAAAAAGACTTTGACAAAAATCGACAATTCTCTGGACAAAATCAAAGCGGACTGTTGAACTTCTTCCAGATGGAAGACCCCCTAAAGGCCTTTAACAGAAGTCCAGTCGGAGGAGCTCCTGGAGCAGACTGCACACCAGGAACCTCCCGGGATCTAGTGCTCTTATAGTGGCACATTGTATTTATTTTAAACTCTCGATGGGACACATTTTGGCATCCAAAGATGGTGTAGTGGGCATTTCAAAAGAGCTGGGAAAAAGACTACCGATAGTCTTTTATATTTGGTGACTATCCCTTTTAAGACATAGGAGCTTTCCCACATAGTCATATTCTTCAAGGAAGAAAAAAAAAACTGTTACTTGGGCATTTTAGGAGAACTTATGTTACACATTTCTTTTTTTGACACAGCTTTGATTTAAAAAAAAAAAAATGTCTGAAAAATAATATTTCGTTAAGCAATATTGTATGTGCTTTATTTCCTTTATTGCACTAGCAATCTTTGCATTCCTTACTTGCACTGTTACAGAAAAGTTACAAAAAAGTCAACTTGCCAAAAAAGAGGAGTTCCTTTGTGTTCCACAATCACCATATCTCTACAGTAATCAGAGAGGACAAACGGCTGCATCTCATGCACTGGTGTTTGTGAAAGGATGTTCCTCTGCAATTTACAACAAACCTGTAATTTATTTAACACACTAACATTACAATAGTGCCGCAGCTTTAGTCACTCTCTTCCTCCTTCCGAGATGTCTGATGTATCCTGTCACAGAACGTTTTGTATATCACCAAGCATTTAGCATTATGTATCTGTTTTGTTTGTTTGTTTCATAAGCTTTATTTGATACAGATGCTAAAAGGGTAAATAAAAATTTACTAGATGATGCTGAACTCAATATATAAAGTAATGCCTGTTACAGTCTATTGTCTTAATGTGTACACTGTCAAAGTAATTTAAGTCCAACTTTTGTTTTTATTTCTTTCATATTTTATATCAGTTAGTTATTTCTATTAATTAAATAGAAAACCAAATGCATGTAGACAGTACCGGTCTCATCTTTGCAATTGAGGTTGCTTGTTTCAAACTAGTCACTGTTTATGTAGACTAGAATACATTTTACTAAGCGTTGTCTGCAATAACGCCCATTCTCCAGACTGCAGACATGCAGGTTTTAGCTTATGAGTGACCCTTCACTCAGATACAAGCTGTTTTGAGCACAAAGGGACTTTTCATTAGTTCACCAACAACTGGCATATTGCAACAAAATACATGGGCCGTGACTGTCCATTTGCAAAGTCAGTCTCAGAAGGAAACGCGCAATTAATTTGTTTCACCTGAAAGTGTCAGATGTACAGAGCTTGCCCTGACAACTGGAAATTGCACTGCATGTGATACTGAGTCCTTGCCCGAAGCAAAATGGTAAGCTGTTTTGTCCAAGCTGTTTGGTATTCATTCATGTACATGATTGTTGAATGCCCAAATTATGCATATGCTTCATTTTTGAAGCAGGTGAATGGAGAATGTTTTACAATAAGCATCCTTTGCCAGTACAAATTCATGTTATCCAATCCATGTTTTCCTAAATCAAATTAGGCAACCTTGCATGAATGTATAACTGTTTTTGAAAGATCAGTTGTAAAAAAGTAATGTACGGGTATGCTTTCCTAATTTCTGTGAGGATGAATGTCTCGGGAGCACACAACACTGCTAGGCACTATGTCCTACTCGGTGGAGGTGTTATTGTTACAGTATTATTTCAAAGCATGCCTGCTGCTAGTGACTATTAGCTAGCTATTGTTACAAAGCGAAAGGTGCTGCCATCCCGCCCAGCCTCCAACCTGTCTCCAGGGTTGAGGCATGTGAGGCCACATACTCAACTAGATGCATTAGGGTAGTGTATGCCCCACACTTATATAACACACACAAAATGGCAGTTGATGGTGCCAGACTACTTCCAATCACTGTGAGGGGGAAAAAACTAACAGCATTTTAAGTCAATGTTACTTGTGGTCCTAGTGTTGTGGCAACCTTGTCGCAAAAATAAATACAACACTAATTTTTTCAGTAACTGATATCCTAAGAAGGTTGCAAAACACAAGTGCAATTAAAGCAGCAATAGGAGTTCTGTTCCAAAACTGCCTAAAAGGCATGCAAAAGCCTTGCACACACCACCAACAGCCCAGTTGACACTGATGGAAGCTTGCCAACACACTAAGTGGTGTCTTTTGGCCGTATAGCAATGTCATGCTGTGAAAGCTTTTCTTCCATTTTTGCAGGGTATTCCAGCTCGGTATACAGAACTACATAGGACATATCCTGGATGGCTCGCTGGAAAGTTACAGGTGTTATACTGGCATATTGTACATACTGAAAAAGTGTCAAATTGTTGTATAGTGTTACTTTAAGACTGCTGACAACAACACAACCTTGCAACCAATCTGTGTGACATTTATTTACTCCTTTGGCAGAAATACCCTAAATTAAAGCTTCTTTGATCTGGAAAATACTTCGAAAAGATATTTAATTAAATTGCAGTGTGCAACGGGTGGCGTTTGAAAAAAAAAATGTTTTTGTCTGCCCAGGTCTCTGTACACAATTGGCAGTTGGGCTAGCAGTTGTTGATATATTGCACCCTTGACCTGTTTCTAGTACCCATTTGGATGACCCAGGTCGCACAAGAGCTGTCACCCCTTCTGAGATAAGGGCGTGTCTACATTGATATTTTTCAACACTACAGGAAGAAGTAGCCAAACAAAACAAAAAAGCCAACTCTACACATGATAATTATTTTTAACGTACCTTAAACACTTTTACGATGTTTAGGACTCACTGAAAGGTAAAATTTCCCCCAGTTTTGAGACCGAAGAAGCGTGACCGTCAACTGTTTCATGTCAACAACACACATTAACGTAGCAAGACACGCGTCAAACTCAGTGCTACTCAGAAGCATGCTCCATGTGGTGCAGCTTATTTGTTGTTTATGGAGTGTGGCAGTGCTGTTCAGAAAGACTGCCGTCACCACCGCAGCACTGAAGTTCATCTACGCATCCACACGTATTTGTCGTTAGGCCTGCGCATTAATCCTCTTACATTCCTGGGAACGGAGGCGGGGCAACCCTCCTATTGCGTATGCAGTTTTCGCGCTGGTTATTTAGAGTGGAGCAATGCTGAAACGTGGTTGAAGGAATAACATCGAAGAAGACTAACATGATTTTGCTGCGAAAAGCAGTGTAAGACTGCCCGTGTCGGAGTCATGCAGATGTAGGCTACATCCCGTCATGAGTCGCTTCAGGTACTACACAGTTGAGGCGACGTTGATATTCCTGTCCGTCGCTCAGCTCACCTCAGGTATAGCTGTCTTTTCACTTTCTACGGTGTACCTCACTGGTGAATAATGTTACAGGACAGAGCGAGTAGTATTTATACAAACTCAACATGACGTTGACTTTAAAATGCTCAGAAGAAAGCCAACTACCTGTTTGTTCAACTTCTTGTATTATTGCGCATGTGATTAATCTCCTTAGAGATACAAACATTTGGGGAAAGCGCGCACATGAACTCTTTGACCACAGACAGGCGGATGATGACTTCAATTCATTATGAATTTTAACTAACATAAGCGATTTTCTCATGGACTCTGGACATTGTGCAATTTTAATGGGTTCAGTATACAACAGACTTTTAGGTAGGGTAAGTCAAAAGATCATTGCTGGGTTTCTCATTATTAAAGTAGAAGATCACAGGTGCACTTGAAAAACCTGAGACATTTATTGCAAGCATAAAAGTTCTTTCTCGATCATAGAATTATTATTTTTTTAAATCTGAAACTATACCTTTTCTAAATGCAAAATACTTTGGTCTATCAACTAACTTTAGAGTATTTTTGGTAAAATTGTATAATCAGTTCAGTTCAGCATCAGTAAACGGTCATGGAAATATTTATTTCTTAAGTTCACTAACTTAATGGAGCAGCAAGTGTCAGTGTCAATTTCATAATTGTATTATTTATAATTATGATGAATAAATATATCATATATAATAATATTATATATTATTCTGACCAACATATACTGGTGTCACACATTATTATACTTCAAGATTTACAATCATTGTCACATTTTACGATACAGAAAGAATCAGTAGTAGATGCCTGAATCAAGCTAATAGCCTTGCAAACAGCAACAACTGCATAAATGTGTCTTTATTATGTAGGATTGCTCAACATTTCCAAAATATTTAAACCATCCCGTAATGGGCTCATGAAACAAGTTGATCTAATACCACTTCTTCCTAGAACACATTCCTGGATTATGGTGCAGTTATTGACCTCATATTTGCTCTACACAGAATTAGTTCTGTTCTGATCTGGCATTAAATCAAAACTAATGTTGGCTAAATCAGCTTTTGAGTAGTTGTGTACGACATAGAGACGAGTGACTGAGTAAAAGGAAAATGCACCTCCATCTCCATCCTATCCGTCGGTCATGGTGGTTCATACACTCTCATTGGTACCATTGTACAACTCCGAAAAACGTGAGTGCACATACCAAATGACAATTGTGTCATTACTCATCATCACGTTGATTTCGCTAAGTTGCATGTAATCTGCCCTGGCTAATGACAGGGAACATGCGTAAATGAAGTGAGGCCATTGTGTTCTCAGACAGACTTAGACAGCAGTCACACACCTATCACACACACTCTTAGTTTGTGAGAAAATTTGTCAGTCATATTGAAGACATTTGGTGCTTAAAAGGCTTTGGTGTCATATATAGTAAGAGCAGTGGTGTAGTGGTCCCTGGAGAAGTGAGTATACTCTTAATTTGTTTTAAGCAGCCCATACAGCACAGGATAAACACCCTGTTTTGAGAAGTGGGTATATGCAATACTGACCGAAAAATAAGTGGGTATACTCCGTATACCTACGTATACCCTGGACTACACCACTGAGTAAGAGTGCTTATGGGGCCTCTATCACCTTCTCTGGTACACTGTTTGAGCTCCCCCAGTCTTTGATTATTTAGGGAACTTTCTTGTGTCTCACTAGTCCATACCAGATATAGTGTGTGTGGCATACTGATTTCTGTAGATGTGTCGGGTGTGCCTCGGCTGCAAATTGTCTCTTCAATATGGACACATTGCTCGCTGCAAGGTAGAGCTCTGCATTATTAAGTCCAAATGGTCTGCTCTTCCTCAGAGAAATCAGCTCCTCTCAGCCCACTTATATTGGAGGTGCTCATGATGTCTGGGGTTTTGAGACAAGAGTGACATGGGAGCTAAGGTAAAAAAAAAAGGGTCCAGTCAGTTAGACATGAAAATAGCCTTAATCTCCAGCTGAAATGAGCAGTGTTTATGGATCATCTGTGCCATCACTCAGAAGCAAATTATACCTTTGGGAGCAATTTCTCCTTTTGTTATGTGGCTGAAAGTCCTCATTTTAGGCACTTAAAGATAATATGGCCCCAAAAATATTGATTTACTGCGACACAGAGAGAACAGACTCTTACAGGCTATATGTGATTGCTCCTGTGTAAAAGGATGTAAATATGTATGCAGTATATTTCAATATGATTACAAATATTCACAGCAACATGGACTTTGAGTCAACAGATAGCCCTGAATACAGCTCAGAACAACCAGTAATAGTATAACTTGTATAATACATAAATACTCAATTATAAAAGATCCACCCATATGTCTATCAGAGTGTGCGCAGCCCAATAGATTTTTTTTAAGCTTTGATTTGTGTATATGCAGTGCATGCTGCTTATGCACCATTGTCAATGAGCTCTTAACCTGAGCTCTGATTCTTTACATTGCTAAGAGAAATTGAGTTTCAAATAGAGATACATGGAAGCTAACACTTTGCCCTCTGACAGAAAGGTTTATTTCTCCTACTACCTGTAGGATGAGCGATACATATCATCTAACAAGGCCCAGGGAAGTGATTCTCTAACACCAATGACTACTGACCCATACACTCTGCTGTTAAAATATTTATCAGTCAATGTTCAAAATGAGTTGATGGTCTCTCTTCATTGTGTCCAATGCACCTTATCGATATTTAGGAGAATCTCGCCCACTTTGTTTCTCTTTGCCTTCTCTCCGCAGCAACAGATTGCAATCAGGACTCTTTCATTAGTGGTACTTGGTGGAATGCCCTGCCTACTGACAGCCATGGTTCATTCAAAGAGTATCACATATTGTTTGAAGACTCACCTCTTTAGAACTCATTACAATCTACAATCTTTATATTATTATAGTAATTATCATTTTTGTTAATTCTACTATGATCTGATGCAATACTGTTATAAGCATGATGTATATTGCCTTAGTTGTTGTTCATTTATGTATATTTTTTTCAAATTTGTTTTAGAGGTCACTTGAGACAAAAGGGGATGCTCAATACTATACCCATTTGTGTCTCATCCTTCGTGTCTCTCTATGAAGGCTTGAGGACTATCTGTTCTTGTAGCTTTTGTTAAACACAAAGTATGAGCGTGCGTGTGTATTTTGTAGATAGATGAAAACGACAGGAATATTATTACAGGTAAACAACGTGCCGGTTCGTTTGAGTTGAAAGTGAGCTGACAGACATTATTGTAATGAAGAGCACGGCAAACTTAAAGCCACCTTAAAGCCACCTCCGTTTGCTCTCTTAAAGTTCATAATTTTACCTCTTTACCACAAGAAAATGCGAAGTGTGATTGCTCAGCAGTAGTGGAGGCTCACGGATGGTAGCCTCGCGGATCAGATATGGGAATGAAAGCATTGCACAGGAAAAATTGACAAAAATTGTGTTGAACAAACTATATAAGAACACACATATATCAATCAATAGAGACATCTCCATCATTACAATACATTATTCAGTGTCCTCTGATTTATGTATCATATAAATGTGCATTTTCTGTGTCTGCAAAACTTCTGATAGAGACATAGAGATAGAGACATCTCCATCATTACCTTACATTACATTATTCAGTGTCCTCTGATTTATGTATCATATAAATGTGCATTCTCTGTCGGCAAAACACTTCTGATTTGTATTATTCAATATATTTTATGTAGGTATGAGGGCAATCTGTTTTTGTATTCTTGTAGGCTATATTCTGTTTAAAAAAACGTATGACTGCACCTGCGGTTTGAAGTCAGATGGGCGATGAACGCAGTATTAATACAGGGAAACTGTTGGAAACAGAGTAGGTAGCGAGCACACACAAAAGACCCACCTGCCTTCACTTTCTTAATGTTTCTGTCATAGTATTATCTCTACAAACTTTGTCCTAACCATATTATATTCTAAGATTATTCTGTATTTACATGAGTCATGGCTATTTCAACATCTTCCATAATGAATAATGAAGCACCACAGAGCATATTCAGTTTGTAGACAGCAAGCCAGCTTGCGTTAGATTAAAAGGTTTCAAGACATCATGCAGCCCTACAAAACATGTTCAGTGTAAAACTAACTTGTTGAATGTTTCTACACTAACCCCGTTGTCTTTACTGTCAGCTTTCCAGGTTAGTTTAAAAAAGCTTATGTTAGCTTGCTAGCTGGGCAATACTAACTACTTACTAGCCGAGAGTGAGGTCATGCAGGTAAATATCAGACAGAGGCTGTAAGATATCGACCGAGCGACAGCGAGGTTGATGCGGCGGGGCCGAAGTCTGATATACCTGCATGACCGAACGGTCGAGGTTAGTAAGTTGTTTATTATATGGCATTTAAGCTCTTTTCATTTTGAAAATAAATGGTAATTGCAAATAGAAAACATGTCGTTTTGTTCAGCTCTCAAGTCTTCTCACGACACAGTGTTTCAGGTGTTGCCTAGCAAACAATGACTTGCTAACTTCAAGTTACAATGATCAATAGAAAACGGACAACAGGGCTCAGCTTAAATGGCTTTAATTTACAGTTAAATGCAAGGTTTTCAAACTATAGTAGTCAAGTCTTCATCATCACTTTCAATAACACATTTTCGCTGCTTCTGAAGTCCTATAAAGTATTACCCGATATCAAAATGTTCGCGAATTCTTGAGTCTTTATTCTTCAACTGACATCAACTGTCATGTTACCACGACATTCAACTGGTTTCCTGTTCTCAGATAATTTCATTATAAGAGTCCTGATTCTATCAATACATGCTCAGGGCTGTTGATATATCGCTAATTTTTAAGGATGTAATGTTTAGTACTTCGTACATGGTATAACTCATTTTTAAGATTGATGGGGTGTGCAATAAGAATACTTATCAGACCGCAGACCGGCTAGAACGTCAATGCGCGGCTGGCATGACTACCCATTAGCCAATCAGAATGCTCGTACTGTGGTTGCCATATAATAATTAATAATACTGAACTAACAGTAGTTTTCTAACTAGAATGAAGTGTGGCTATTCGGCTGTTTGCTGATGGCAAAGCAATTGTACCAATTGTCAAGGACAGTGATGTAAAAATGGCTTGTGCTCTAATCAATTATACAAAATATAGAGTAGATTTAAGCGTACAATTAATCATCTTTTCAAGCTACATTAGCAGTGCTTACTTTGCCTTGATGCTAGATTGCTGGTTCAGTGTTTACATAGCTAAATCTAATCACTCAAATAAGAATGGGCCTCATTCTCGATCATTTTCTGAAGTTTCTTCTGAAATGTTTCTTATGGACTTCGGAAAAACAACGTAAGGAAAAGACCTCCGCCGCATTCATGCACGCTTGAAAATGTGTTCATAAGCAGCAGAAGTCTTCTGAGCTGTGCTCCTCGGAAGAGGTTTCTTAAGTTGAACGCGCGTTCATAAGAAGAAATCCCAGATGAGAAAACATTTGAGAATGGCAAATATTGTCCTAAATCCACCGGAAGAGGAGTTTAGAAGATATTCCTTCTTAAATTCTTCACAACTGAATTTGAGAATGAGGCCCAATGTTTTCTCTAATCTGCACTGCATCACAACTTGCGAAATGAAGATATGACAGATCATTTAAATCCATAGGTAATTTCTCAGTCCCATTTTATTTAGAACCAAGTTCGCGTTTTGTGAGCAATCCTTCAGTGGTAATGTTAGTTAGCTCCCCAATGCTTGAGAGGCAGCCGGCAATTTCTGCTCCAAGCGCCCGATTACTGCTTCTTGTTTGTGTTGATGCTAAGTAGCCATCTTGCATTTGTTCTCAGTACTACTACTAATCTCGAAGTGTGTGATTACCGATTGCCAGTGACCAACAAAATTAGAATTTATAACTCACTTCTGCTATAAGTAAAAATTTTATCAACTGGCTAATTTAGTTTAGCAGTTACAGAGTTAACTTGTCAATGTTACCTTGTGATTTTCTGTGGAGGCCTTCTACTACAGCCATCTTACCTGTTTGTGGCACTCCAAGCCAATTAAATTGAACAAAATGCAGATCCTCAGCATACCACTAGAGTCCGTTAACCATCCCCCAATTAATTTCAGTTTGAAAATACTCAATTAAAACCGGTAATGATGTATTTTCTTTTAAAAAACAAGTGGGTCTGTCAAAAAAGCGGTGTACAAGCTAAGAATGCGCCATTAGGGTTGACCCTAGTTGAATTTAAGGGATGGAAACTAGGTGGAGGTCAAGCGCCATAAAAATGCGACAATAATACTAAATGCACAAATATTAATAATATAATGAGGGCAGCTTTCTCTGAGATCATTCAGTGCATGTTGAGCTAGAGCTGTGCCCCAAAACAGCTCAAGCAAAAATACTTTATTAATTAAGTAGATTGATTTAAATCCAATTTAACAGAAAAAACAGTTTTCCAGCAGGATGGAGGCAGATGTTAAATACAATTAGATAGCAAGGAGAGACTTAACTATGAAGGGTTCTTTAATGTAGAAAGACTTGGATTTCTGTGAAAACTCAATACTGAAAGTCATGAATTCTCTCTTCTGTGTATCAATAAACCCGTAGCATGCTGATGTATGCTCAGACAGCAGAGTGATTCTGTACAGAAAGATTCCCAGTCTCACTGAAAAATACAGTCAGTACGGTCCAGGCATTTCTCATTCACCTCAGTAAGGAAATAGAAAGCATAGAAAGTGCCAGCACCATCTAAGTACTTCAAACTATTTAGGCAGGTTTCAAAGTGTATTAACTTATTTGTCAGTGATAAGTGAGTGCTGTGTTGTCCAGGGCTTCCTATCAACAGGACATGTGCACATGGAGACGAACTCGGAAGATTAGCCAGGGTGTTAGAGTAAGCGGCATTACACAGATTTCTTTTGCAATTTAAGTGCACAATCAAATGTAAGTGTTATGTAAGAGGGAAGCTAGTGTCTTAAGAGAGAAAATGGCCAGTAGCCATGGATGGCCCTGGAAACCTGTACCTAACAGGATTAAAGGCAATCTTCCACCTGCCTATGTACATCCCTTTGTTGTGAAAGAGACCGTGTACAATAGGAGTGGGTGGCATGGAAGATTTTGATTTCCTTTTCTTTTAAGTTTTATTCAGGAAACCTAGAAAAAAAACCTCCAAGTAGCTTCACGCTGTCCACAAAAAGAGCGATGGCAGCACTGATATCAATCAGAGTGACTTCAAAGCCCAAGAAATTGCAGTCTCATCACTTTGATTGTTTGTTCATCACCAAAGCACTGTTTAAACCCCCAGGTGTCCTCTTCTCTCTCCTCCAGCACTGAAGTGCATGTGCCAGCTGTGTGCCAATAACACGTGTGAGACGGGAGCGGACGGGGCCTGCTGGAACTCCGTCACCCTCCTCAACGGCAAGGAGGAAGCCTTCAAGGCCTGCCTGTCGCCCTCCGAGATGAGAGGCCAGGTGTTCTGCTACAGCTCCAGGAACGTCTCCAAGAGGAACTGCTGCTTCACCGACTTCTGCAACAACGAGACCTTACACCTGTACCAAGGTACTCCTTTCCTCGAGCACATCCAGGAGTTCTTAGCCTTTGGGCACCTGGGTATTTTATTTTGCTAACTTTATAGCCATCTGTTTTGCTCTGCAGTTATGAATAAAAGCAAGGTTATACAATTTTGGCCTTTTACAGGAGTTTTTCAGCCAGGGCCACCTGTTGGCTCCTAATAGAAAAAAAAAAGAGCTCAATGCCATCTTTTAAATGTTTTGCATGAATCATCAGGCTCAGGATGCATCTCTTGAATAACAAAGACGTGCAGTGATGCTTCAGAGTGCTGCCTGTTGCTAGGCAAACAAACTAAGCCACTGCAAATCACTAATGTTTAATTAAAAGCGATGGCATAGCTTTTCACTTTTTGTCTGAAGCCGACTCATTAACTAAACTGCCGAGTGACCTTTCGTCTCCTCCCGCATCGTAGCCCAGGTTCCATTATTCAGGCACGGATTGTTCGGCCACGTGGGCGTTCTTGTCTGGAACTGGGCTTGACCATTTAGATGGGTGTCAGGGGAGCAGGATCCCACCCCCGCGTCTTCTCCTCCTCTGTCCCCCTCCGACCCCAATCCTACCCTGACTCGTTCTCAGCAGCTCAGACGGCGCTCTTGCCAGACTAACGCAAGAATGATCCACCTCTATATCCAGTGACGTAATAGCGCTGGCAGGCAGTGGTGTACCTCCAGCCAGTTTGTGATTACGTTGTAAAGCTTTATAAATACCTCCCTGGTTCATGCAAATCCTTTCACTCATCCGTTTGCTAGCTGGATAGACAGGCAGACAAGAGTTTTAGACAATGGTCCCTGAAATACCTGAGATAATTAGCAGACCTGTGTTGTTGTTTTTTTGTCATCTGATTGGTTTCCTTTAGGATAAATATATATACGTGTGTTTTCTTTCATTATACTTTATATGTGCTGATACATTTTTACTCTCTTAGAGTCCCATTTAAAGAATTATCTGCACAGAATGGAATAGCAGTAGTATCTTCTCACCAGATGCCTTATAGTTTTATCTGTATAGTAATGGATGTTATGGAAATTATATTGGCATTCCACTTTGTTTCTTACCCTGTCCACCCTGTTGTAATGTATGGTTTTCTAGTAGCAAATAGGGAGAATGTCATGCAGTCGTTTATAAACACTGAAGTGAAGTGTGGGTTAACTTAGTTGCAGACCCTCAAAATACCATGTGACATGCTGTTAGCAACTTGTCACACAGGAGAAAATACTGTACTACCTTAAACCATAGAAATTAATCAAATTGATTAACAGGAATATTTTTGTCAGGTTGTATCGTTGTCACCACTAGTATTACTAAGTAATATGAAATTTAGGAAATGCTAGCAAAAAAACCTCTCTTGACCGAGGCTGACAGGGTTCATGTAAGTTTCTGTGAATGTGTACGTGTGAGGGTTATTGATCCAAAGGGCAGTGTATTTGAGCGAGTGTGCCACCTCTGTGTTCCTCGGCTGTGACGCCTGACACCACGGTGCAGTGGAGCTTGTAATGGCTGTTCCCCTGGTTACCAAATTGATTGTACGCACTGAGACTGAGTGATTCGGCGATTCACAAGTGCTTGTTAAATGGCCAAAGCTTCATGTGAAAGCAAATGGGAGGAAAAAAAGTCTTTTATGCTTGCTGTTTTTTCCAGCAAGCACTTATGTGCCGATCACATTAATGACAAAACATTTCAGTGGCCAAGCAATCTAGTGTGCCGGCAAAACGAGGAGAAGTGCTGAGAGGGAGTTGAAGTCGGCGGGTTATCGGAGCAGTTAACACTTCCCGAGGGTCACTCTGGTGAACTGGCTCAACAAAAATCAATGGTGTCCTCTAGCTTATTCTCGTTAGCATTCAGTTAGCCTGCCTCAACCGCAACCACAAACCTGCTGTCACCCACTGTGGTTTTTAAGGTCATACCTTCTTGAAGATTGTTTGGATGCCTCCCAAGAGGCTGTTGAAGTGTATTAAACATGCCTGAACAAAGAGCTCACTCATCGCACTCCAGTTCTTCAAAGCTTTCCAGGCTTTATATGAACTGGTCATAGCTGTACAGTATGGCCTTGGCCCGACACTGTTACGCTGATGAGTATGACTCATAAAGCAGAGATATGTGCAGAATACTTGGTTTAAAGCTTTCAGGCACATCATATCTCTCTGGCTTTATGGTCTTGAGCCGATATTGTGCTGTGAATGTATATCAGGGATATAAAGATGCTATAGTGTAGCTCTGTTTGCAGCCAAATGCAGCGTCTTTGAGGGCAAAGATCCCCTCTTATCAGAAGGGCTATATCTTGTGCTCATGTGAAGCGTGGCTGTTTGCAATGTTAACATGCTCACACCTGAGGATACAAGCCGCTCGTCACGAGCTTGGCACGTGTTATGGTTTTGCATACATTTGTGTAATCTTCCCGAGGCAACACATAGCCTATCCACAGAGACCCTGAGATTACGGAATTTGGCTGATCGGTTTTAATATGGCAAAATAATGGATAGTACAGCAGGCTGAGACATGTCGCTCCCATGTAGCAACATTAACACCGTAGCACCTTCGTACCTACTACAGCAGGCTAAATACTCAAAGGACTGGGAGCATTCAAATGTCAGACAGGATGTCCATCTCCTATATCTCTGTTTATGTTCTGAAATACAGTGACATTTACATCTTACAAGTGCTATACAAAACAATTCTTCAGATTCTCAGTTGAAATGGCAGCCACGGCCAAACTCTGTGTCTGTTTCCCACCCCAAGTGTCAGATGTGTTTTTCTCGTTTAAAACCTGCCTCCTGTAAGACAAACAGTTCTACTCCCATTCCACATTAATCACACAACTCCCTATTCAATGGACTGACTGATTCCGCCACTTTTGGTCCAGTTGGGCTGGGTTTTTTTCTGGTGAAAAGAGTGAAAAACACATTTTGAAATACCCCACCCTGGTTGTTGTCACACATGCAACTCCCTATCTGATTCCAACTTCTCAGGGGTTGTTGCAACAGCCCCCCAGGTCCCAGTGGTAGAAAACATCCTTGGATGCATGTTTTATAAGAGGGGTGTTCTTTTCAAAGAAAATGGGGAGAAAAGACGTCAGCAAATATTGCTTCACTCAGGATTACACCACACGTCTTTCCAAAGATAAAGTAAACATACCACTGTAACATCAATGCTCCTCTTTTAGTTGTTCTGGAAGATCTTCCTCTCATCATTCTGGAGCAGTATGTGGGAGATTGAGGCATGCAGGAGATTTTGAGGGAATTTGCTGGTGTTGTTTTCGGTGAACTCACCTTGCTTCTCGCCCACTCAGCTCATCAAGGACAGCTGTCTAAAAGTCAATGCCCCTGACAATTCCCCCGAATGATACTCAATCACTTGGCTTGCAAAAAGGGCAGATTGCCTTCACTGATCTTTCATCTTCTTAAGCACTTATAATGAGTAATTGATGTTTTTCTGTGAGCACCCTGATAATAAATAAGAGTTTAGCAGCGGGGAGTTTAATATTAACTCCAGGCATACATAGTTGCCAGGCAGGTTTGATTTGTCGTTTGGACAGTCGGGGACATATTATGCTTAAGCTTTGGCAAAAGGGATGTTGTTTCCATATTGACTTGTATCCCGGCTACAGCTGAATCACTTTCTCACTTGCAGTCATCACAGACTAAGCAGTGAAAAAAACACTTAGCTTAGACACCACAATCCCTTGCTGGATTGATATTATTTCCTTCAGAATAACTTGCAGTTCCAATCCTCTGTCCTTAAAATCGTTGAAATCTTTGATGCATGCAAAGAGCGAGAGGAAAAGTACATGCAGAACATACAGCAAACGGTTCCCGATCGCTGTAGGTTGTCTGTATATCGCTTTGGATAAAAGCGTCTGCTTAATACCTTCCGTTTGTGTTACCTATCCACATGTTGTTGATGGTCATATTTTGACAGCAGAGGGCGTAGTCATTTTGATCATTGAGATGACTATTACACATGTACTCATGTTGTCCCATGTGCTTATTAGTGTTGGACAAACTTTTAAAAACCTCATCAGCGCGTAAACAGAGGACATGTGTATCTACTCAAGGTTACTCAACATCTCTGACGGAGGACTCTTTTCTGTTATGAGAAAATTCTACCATCCTATCTTAATCTCCCTTTCACTCTCTTCCTTCCTTCCTTGTGTCTGTGTGTGTGTGTGTGTGTGTGTGTGTGTGTGTGTGTGTGTGTGTGTGTGTGTGTGTGTGTGTGTGTGTGTGTGTGTGTGTGTGTGTGTGTGTGTGTGTGTGTGTGTGTGTGTGTGTGTGTGTGTGTACAGAGAGGCCTCCTGAGGGGTCTGGCTGGGGCCGGCTGGAGTTGGCAGCAGTGATCCTGGTGCCCTCGTGCCTGCTCTGCGTGGGCATCCTGATGGGCGTGTGCGTCATGCAGGACCAGCGCTGTGCCCACTACAGAGGCCGCCAGCAGGACGTGGAGGACCCGCTGGACGAGCAGAGCGTCATGTCCCCAGAGAAGTGTCTGAAGGAACTCATCTTCGACATGAGCACCTCTGGATCTGGGTCAGGTGAGGGGCTCTCCTGAGACAGGGGAGAGCGGACACCATCTGGCCTGCAGAGGCTTTGTCATGTGAGCGAGTGGATTAGAAGCTTTTTTGATGATGGCAACAACACCATTTGATCTGTTAACTGTGCATAATTGTTAAGAAATATATCTTATACCTTATATCCAAGACAGCTGTGACGGCCTGAGCTTCTTTCCCCTGAGATCTGACCCAGCTATGGACAATATTAATATAAGCGGGAAACTACAGTGTTTTACCAAACTATGCTTAACTGATCGAAAGTATTTCTTAGAAGCAGTGTGTTATCTGGTCATTATCCATTTTGGTATACAGTGGTTCAATGTGTTGTTATTACGCCCGGTGGTCAGGTTTGCCGCTGCTGGTTCAGCGGACCATAGCCCGCACCATCGTCCTTCAGGAGAGCATTGGCAAAGGGCGCTTCGGCGAGGTGTGGCGGGGGAAGTGGCGTGGCGAGGATGTGGCCGTCAAAATCTTCTCCTCCAGAGATGAACGCTCCTGGTTCCGTGAGGCCGAGATCTACCAGACCATCATGCTCCGCCACGAGAACATCCTTGGCTTCATCGCCGCCGACAACAAAGGTACTGGGTTATCCATGGGGAGTTCAATTACTGATTCAAAAGGGTTGTGCATATTGGAAAGCTTATTTAATTTAAAAATGAAAATATATTTACAAATGTATGCCTTTCTTCATAAAATCCAAACAGTCTCAGGCACTGCTTCATAAATTTACTCTTGTGTCTGTCTTGTCACTTCCCTGTGGTCTGGCTGTTGATAAAGAGTCACGCAGGGCATCACATAATAAGACTCTTTGGTCCGTCACACATATAATCTTAGTAACCAATGTATGAATCATAGCTTGTTTGAAGTCTTAATTTTTCAATGCTAATGAGTGGAGGCATTTCCATAATCGGCATGTACGTGGCATGTTCTAGCTTAAGGATTACAGGTGTCGAATCCCTGCTGTGCTTAGTCAGTATGTCAAGTACTATACAGAGCCCCTGACGTCAACTACTTCCTCTTCTACTTATCTTGGGGGCAGCAGCCATATTCATGCTCAGTCTCAGACAACATTTTGATTCAATTCAATTGTGTTTCTTTATAGAGTGCCAAAACAACACAATTGTCTTAAACTGTCTCAAGGAAAGAGAACCTGGTTCCAGGACATGCAACCTGGCTCCTAGCTGTGATCTGCATGCAGAGAGGATGCTTTGTGTCGTGCACCTGGCATGGTGGCAGAAAGATCCCTATATTCTCTCTCTCTCTCTCTCTCCCTCTCTCGCTCTCTCTCTCTCTCTCTCTCCTCAGATAACGGCTCGTGGACGCAGCTGTGGCTGGTGTCCGAGTACCACGAGTATGGCTCTCTGTTTGACTACCTGAATAGGTACACGGTGTCGGTGGAGGGGATGATCGTGATGGCTCTGTCAATCGCCAGTGGCCTGGCCCACCTCCACATGGAGATCATTGGCACTCAGGGTGAGAGGCCTGCGCTACACCGCTAGCCCAAACACTCATGCTCTGCAAAAAATCAGCTTTCAAAAACAAGAAAATGGGGGATATATAACTTAAAATAAGTAAAAGGAAGATTAAAAAAAAAAAAAAAAAAACACATATACCTTAAAACTATTGTGGCAACACTAAAAACGAGAACATTTGTTTTGATTCTGACTTTGACAAAGCAGTTTTTTACTTGTCAGATTGGTGATAAAACTGGTTTGAAGCATTAACCTGCTCAGAACCAGTAATACAATCTCAGTAACAAGTTATAATACCTCATTAAGATAAATAAGGACTGAAACGCTGGAAGCAAGTGCAATTCTCTCACATAAAAAATGCCTGGTTAGAAGAAATATCTTTTAAGACAAAAAAAACAAGCTTATATTTCATCTGACTCCGCTTTCAACTTTTGCCGTGAGGACTGGAGGAGAAAGGAGGAGATATTGAGACTGTTGTTTTCACTGTATTTAATTATATCCTGGACCACTGTTGCCTTTTATATTTACTTGTATACATTTGGCCATTATCGTCATTATATTATATTATAGTTATGTGTATATATTTTGTCAGTATGGCACGGTGACCAGGGTGTTTTGTGCAAAACATTTGGAGCAAACTGCAGTTGGAGCTCCCTCATTTTAAAGAGCTTAGTGACTTTTGGTGTATAAATTGCATAAATGGTATATCAACAGCATTCAAAGAATAAGGGGAACATTCAAACTGCAGTATAAAATCGGCTTTGCCACTTTTCCAGTTTGTCCATGTGCCTGTAAGATTAATTTAATGCTGTTTGTTACTTTCAAAAACTTTCTCTGCTCTGCCACTGTCTCATATAAAACACACCATTGTTTCATATATTTAAAAGCAGGTTCAACTTCCTATTATCCTTAATTATAGGAAAGAAAGTTGTGCCATGCTTCAAAGCACATGTTTTCTCTCTCTCTCTCTCTCTCTCTCTCTCTCCCTCCCCCTCCCCCCACTGAGCACCTCCACACCTCACAGGATGACTATAATTAGTTGAGTCAAAAAAGAAGACAGGCACAGATGCAAGGAGGGATTGACTGTCTATTACTTTTTTATGTGCTGCAGGAAAACCTGCCATTGCTCACAGGGATATCAAATCCAAAAATATCCTGGTGAAGAAGAATGGTACTGCCGTCATCGCCGACCTGGGCTTGGCCGTGAAACACGACTCCAGCACGAACACTATCGACATCCCGACCAATCACAGGGTGGGCACCAGGAGGTGAGAGCTCTCGTTCTTCTTGTCTTACCCGCTTGATTGGCATATGTATAGCCAGGGTTAGTGTCCACATGTGTGCCCATTAATATTGATTTGACCCCCCTCTGAAAGCGACAGCTTGAACAGGTGGAAGGTTATGGAGATGGAGGAGGCGGTATAGAAATACGATCTCTTGTTTGACATTAATCGCTGTTTGACGGTGTGCCTTCTAATGGCTCTCAATGCATGATGCAGTATCAAAACAAATCAACTGGGGCCCCATTGCCCCCCACCCCAAACACCCACTCGCTTAGAGCAGCTATTTGCAGCGCGCCATATGCTGCCCTGTGTTAATATGACAATGAGAATGTATGCACACATACTCATCCTTATTGTCTTACTGTCTCCACGGTGACCTGTATGGGTGCAGGCTACCACCAAGAGAGAGAAGAGACAGATGTGTCATTGTTTACCCTCTATGCCAAACAAAATGTTCAAATAAATAATTATCTTCAATTAAATGAGGACAAAACAGAGATTATTGTGTTTGGCAACAAAGAAGCGAGAATTAGCGTTAGCAAACACGTCGACTGTCGGGCTTTAACGTTCGAAATCTTGGCATTCTAATAGAGTGAGATCTCAAATAAATCAACCACATCAAAGCAATCACCAAAACAGCCTTCTATCATCTTCAAAATATGGGCAGAATTAAGGGTTTGATGTCCCAAAAAGACCCAGAGAAGCTCATGAGAAGCATAAATGAGCTTCTCTGGGTCTTCCTAGGTGGTCCACAGTAATGGTCTCTAAACTGTTCTTTTCCATGAAGACTTTTAAACAGCTGTAGCTCATTCAAAATTATGCTGCCAGAGTTTTATCCAGGACCAAGAAAACAGAACAAATTACTCAAGGCTTCAAATTAGTGACAGAGTAGATTTTAAAGTGCTGCTACTAGACAAATCACTGAATGTTTTGGGCCCAAAATGCATCTCTGTTATGTTTTAAAAACAGAGAAGGGCTCTTAGATTCATGGACAGGTCAGTTAGTAGAACCCAGAGACCAAAACAAACATGGTGGAGCAGCATTTAGTTGTTATTTCTTTCTTCCTGTCATTTAATTGCCAGACGATCTTATGTACCCCAAATGTCCAGGCTAAAAACATTTCTCTTTTCATGCTCCTATGATTGAGCTCTAAAATGTCCACTCTATTATTACTACTCTTAACTCTATAATTATTTTACTTATCTTTTAATAATGCACCGTGTTCCTTCTTAATTATTTATATCTTTGTTATTTGAATTACTTCTTTATGTACTTTATATATATACTGTATATATATATTATAATAACAACACATACGTCATTGGACTTTATTTCATGAAGAACTCTTTTTTTTTCACTCCTGATTAACCCATCTAATAGTTTAAACCTAGTGAGCTAACTAACTTGGGTGACGTCAGACAACACCAACAGCCAAAGCACTGATCAAATATGGCCAGCTTGTGTACTTATGTCACCAAAAATTCTGCACCTTATAACTTTGCTTTGCCTCAGTTAAATGTAATATTTTTTAATATAGTACTGTGTGTATTCTAAATATTTGCCTCTGTGCATGAAATGTGCTCTATAAATAAACTTGCCTTGCTTTGCTCGTGCCAACCCTCCACTCTCCCCTTCCCTCCAGCATGTCTAACTAGGAGTTAATGAGTTCATCCTTTTCAGGTACATGGCGCCTGAAATATTGGACGACACGATCAATATGAACAGCTTCGAGTCGTTCAAGCGGGCGGATATCTACTCGCTGGGTCTGGTGTTCTGGGAAGTGGCGCGCAGGTGCTCGTTTAGAGGTAGGAGCAGTGGCGACACACACCAGAGCGGGCACAATGACACACTCCTGCCTCCCCCTCTAGTGCACTTAAAAAGAAGTGTTGTTATAGATATAGGGAATAGTAATGACACACACCACCATACTACAGTGGATACGAAGAATGTTTGCAATGTTAATTAGCAATGCCGTGCACACCGCAATCTGGAGCACACATTAAACTTGACTGAAAATGTTTTGTTGACAATGGTGTTGTTAAGGGCCTTTTCATTTTGTGTCACCTCAGGAATCCATGAAGATTTTCAGCTGCCTTACTATGATCAGGTGCCTTCGGATCCCCCCATCGAGGACATGAGGAAGGTGGTGTGTGACCAGAGGCTCAGGCCCAACATTCCCAACCAGTGGCAAAGCTGTGAGGTGAGGAAATGAGAGACAATCAGAATCACAATCAGAATGATTTTATTGCCAAGTATATTTTCACATTCGGATTGGTATTAGCTGAAAATGTGCAAAAGAGCAAATTTGAACAAAATAGCAAAAATTTTAATAAAAGATAAATGTTTTTAGGTTTTTAGATGTGAGGAAAGAGAACAGACGAAAAACAGGGAGAGTGAGGATTGAGAGGAGCAGTGAAGCAAACAAACAGAGATGCGGGAGGATGAGAGTTTAGATGAGGCCGACACTAAAAAAGGAAATAAATAAATAAAAGAAAGATAGATAGAAAGAGTCGAAAGATCGACAGAAAACAAGGTGGAAAGAAAGAAAAAAAAGAAAGTTGGAACGGACGAACAGTAAGTGATTGAGTAAGGGAGTACATACGGTTAATGGAGAAAATATGAGATGAGCAAAATAGAGACAAAGAGGAGAGTGGCAGACATATTAGTCTCAAGGAGAAGAAAGGGTGAAGGTGGATGCACCCAGGTGGTGGTTGGCTTGTGCTGAATGCAGCTAGATAGAATTCTCGAGTAGCCCACTCTAAAGCTTTAGAGGTGCACTTAGATTTGCCAGATGCTTTTCAGTGCAAGGAAGGCGATATTTCATGAGTGTGTTTGTGTTTCAGTGTGTGTGTGTGTGTGTGTGTGTGTGTTAGCAATGAATAGAGAGAGAAAGAGAGAAAATATATAGAAAGCCTTTTGCAAATCAACGTGAATTTTGATGAATCTCCTTGAACTTGGCAGGCCTTGCGGGTGATTGGTAAAATCATTCGAGAGTGCTGGTATGCCAACGCCGCTGCGCGACTCACCGCACTGCGGGTCAAAAAGACCATCGCTCAGGTGACGTTGACCAAGGATGTCAAAGACTAAACCGCCCCTGGGTAGAACAACGAAGTTGGTCCGATCCAGCCTGAATCCTCAAAGTCACTACAAGGGGATCCCCACCCTCCCTCCCTCCCTCACTCCCACACAGACTTCAAAATATGCCAAAGAAACCCCAGTGTCTAGCAGCAAGGATCCTGATCCTACTGCAATATATCCACAACTGAATGTGAATCGACAACAATGCTTATTTTAAAAAATGTGACTCACCGGAAGTGAAAGGATCTGGATGTGTACATACTGCTACCTCAAATGTTTTATTTTTGTTTCCTATAGAAAGTGCCAAATGCTATGAGTTGCACACGTATTCTGCTTCATGTGCCATAAATGTTATGCTTGTTGTTCATGCATACTGAATGTAAATGTTACTGAGTAACACTCGGTTGTAGAGGAGGACTCACTGTAATATGCCCAATGAGATGGGCAGTCACTTGGTTACTACTGACCAAAGACGCCACTGGAAAAAAGAATGTATTTCCTTTTCTCTTGCTGCAAAGAGTGACAAACACACACTCCTAGATTTACCCGAGGGACCAATTAACTCTAGCTGGGTTTTTCATCATAGTGGTTATCAACGAAATCCCTTCTGGTATGTCTGTGATACTCTTTTTTTATGCCCTTAACAAGCCAAATGGAAAGAAGAATGTATGCAAATCTCGGAAGTAAAAATAACAAAAGCTGCCCATTAACACTCTCAGTGTTGCTGAAGACTTATTCCGAGTCGTAAAAGCACAGCAGGCGTCAGACGTCACTGAACTTTGGTCTCTCTGTCAAACGTTTTATCAGCCTACTATATTGACAGGGAGACCAGGGAAACATATCAGATAAAGAGAAGCCCATAGAGTACAGTTGAGTGCACAATATCAGCTGTATGTTGAAGAGCGACAGAGAGAGAGAGAGAAATATGCCCAATGCCTTCAGTATTAAGGCTGTGTCCAGTGGAGCCTTACCTCTTCAACCTTGGTAAAAAGATAAATATATATGAATATGTCTTTATTGTTCTTTATACCTTCAGTCTGTAGCCCTCAAAGGTTTTAATGGTTGCACTTTTGTGGTGCTGTATGACACTACACAATGTTAATACATTTAAATTCAGTACATCATTTGCTTTACTGGATATTTTTATTTACAAATATATTATGACCAAACCAGAGTGGTTTACAAGGTCTTTACAAGCAAATCACCATAACTGAAGAACTTATGACTGCACTTTGTTGACAGATTGGTAGACAAACAAAATAATCTTGTTGTTGGCTGTTCATACTATCTGCCAGGAAGTATATGTCCTGTGTTAAAGCAGTGTTTTGTGTAAACAGTGATGGCTTAATTGTGACTGTCATGAACAATAACGCCATTGTCACACCACGTGCTTCATTGTTCAGCTGTAACACACTTATGAAAGAGGAACAAGAACCAAATGGGGTTTATAGCTGCCTGTCTGGGTGCGAGCAGGTGAGCACTGAATTGGGAGCAGGCCATCCAGTTCATGTCTGCGGCTACTGGGTTCCTTTCCGTGCTGCTGCTTGCATGAGTGAAACTTGCTATCTCTGTTACCACGGGAGTCTGTTTTTAAAAAAGACAAAGAAGCACTCCTTTGGCTTTCATGTGTACTCAATGTTATTTGTATATTTTGGGTGTGTATATATATACAGCCGCGGAAAAAATTAAGAGACCACTTCAAAATTATCAGTTTCTCTGGTTTTACTATTTATTGGTATGTGTTAAAGTAAAATGTACATTTTAGTTTTATTCTATAACCTACTGGCAACATTCCTACCAAATTTCAAATAAAAATATTGTCATTTAGATCATTTATTTGCAGAAAAATGACAATTGGTCAAAATAGCAAAAATGATGCAGTGTCTTCAGATCTCGAATAATGCAAAGAAAACAAGCTCATATTCATTTTTAAACTACACAATACTAATGCTTACACTTAGGAAGAGTTCAGAAATCAATATTTGGTGGAATAACCTTGATTTAAAATCACAACTTTCATGTGTCTTGGCATGCTCTCCACCAGTCTTTCACATTGCCGTTGGGTGACTTTATGCTACTCCTGGCGCAAGAATTCAAGCAGCTCGGCTTCTTTTCATGGCTTGTGACCATCCATCTTCCTCTTGATCACATTTCAGAGGTTTTTTATGGGATTCAGGTCTCGAAATTGGGCTGGCCATGACAGGGTCCTGATCTGGTGGTACTCCATCCACACCTTTACTGGCCTGGCTGTGTGGAATGGAGCATTGCCCTGCTGGAAAAAACACTTCTCAGAGTTGGGGAACATTGTCAGAGCAAAAGGAAGCAAGTTTTTCTTCCGGGACAACGTTTTACTTTGCCTGGCTGAGGTTTGTAAAAGACCATAAGGATTGAAAAAGCGGACTGGAGGTTCTTCTAAGTTCGTCTTCTCTGATGAGTCCGATTTCACAGTAGGTGCAAGACTCTCTGGCTGGTAGGCCTCTCCAGGTCTCCGTCTAACCATCAGATGACCATGTGTTGGGCAAAGCTGAAAATTGGACTCATCAGAGAAGACGAACTAGAAGACCCTCCAGTCCGCTTTTTTCAATCCTTATGGTCTTTTACAAACCTCAGCCAGGCAAAGTACAATGTTGTCCCGGAAGAAAAACTTGCTTCCTTTTGCTCTGACAATGTTCCCCAACTCTGAGAAGTGTTTTTTCCAGCAGGGCAATGCTCCATGCCACACAGCCAGGCCAGTAAAGGTGTGGATGGAGTATCACCAGGTCAGGACCCTGTCATGGCCAGCCCAATTTCGAGACCTGAATCCCATAAAAAAACCTCTGAAATGTGATCAAGAGGAAGATGGATGGTCACAAGCCATGAAAAGAAGCCCAGCTGCTTGAATTCTTGCGCCAGGAGTAGCATAAAGTCACCCAACGGCAATGTGAAAGACTGGTGGAGAGCATGCCAAGACACATGAAAGTTGTGATTTTAAATCAAGGTTATTCCACCAAATATTGATTTCTGAACTCTTCCTAAGTGTAAGCATTAGTATTGTGTAGTTTAAAAATGAATATGAGCTTGTTTTCTTTGCATTATTCGAGATCTGAAGACACTGCATCATTTTTGCTATTTTGACCAATTGTCATTTTTCTGCAAATAAATGATCTAAATGACAATATTTTTATTTGAAATTTGGTAGGAATGTTGCCAGTAGGTTATAGAATAAAACTAAAATGTACATTTTACTTTAACACATACCAATAAATAGTAAAACCAGAGAAACTGATAATTTTGAAGTGGTCTCTTAATTTTTTCCGCGGCTGTATATATATATATTTATATATATATATTATTGACCCTAAATGCTTTTTAACAGCATCTAATGTTGCTTATGTGGCTTAAAAAATGAAAAGAAAAAGTTAAAGACTATAATTGTTACACTGTCTGACAATGACACTAACTTGTTCTACATGGATACACTATTGGCTCCTAGAGTTAAGTTAAGTGGCCCATCATCTGACGCTTGCCTTTGGATGGCTTCATCCAGCACGTACGTGCATGCCAATGCCACTGTGAGCATGTGTTCCGGTCTGCCCCTGCCTCCACACAGTACTGGAGTCAAATGTGAAACACAAGGCAGAGCATGACTTTCTGGGGACAATAAATCAGTGGAGGGGCAAATATGGTGTACACATGGCAGAACATGGTGTACTCAGTCCACAGTGGCCATGGGTGGCCTTACATGTGGCCATACCTGCATGCTTCTTACAGCACACTGAACAATCCATGTGAAATATTATCAGCAACTTTCACACATTAGTAACACAACAAATCACTGTAGAGGCGAATACATATGATTGCCCTCAGTTTTGCTCACAGTGTTGTTTGTTACAATGTTTCTCCTTGAAGACCCATTCCAAACAGGAGATTGGTTCATTTCTGACAGGATACAGTGATGTTGTTCCTTACTGAAGCACACCACAAAGAATGCTTTGGGGAATTTTGCTTTTATTTTGTGTTTTTAATTTTGTTTTGCTGAAGGCATGTAAACTGGGTACTCCATACTCCACTCTATGCTTTGAGTTCTGATCTTGGTGTCTTATTTTGAATTAGCAGTATGCTTTATCTCTAACGTCATGTTCTATTTATTGTATTCAGATGTGTGTAAACTGTGAATAAAGTATTTTTGGTTAACATGTGATGTTGGTATTATTCAGATGGATGAGTATTTCACCTACACCCTTACCAAGATGAAGAAGACTTTCCTTCAGCTCGTGGTTTGAACTGTAACACCCTTCAACTATCTATTTTATCTTAATATTTTACATTTAATATTTAAGACATGTATTGATTTCAGAGGAAGAGTCACAAAGGCATCCTGGTCTAAACTAAACCCCATTCGATGTCCTTTTCGTCACAATAAAACATCCGTTGCACTAAGTCACTGTTAACATTAACCTGATCTAAACCTGCAAACTTGACAGTTATAGCGGATTTGACCGTTAAACAAATGCAACTCCATCTGGAAATTCTGAGCCTGAGCATTACAGATATGACTCAGCGTGTGAAAGTGGTTTAAATGTGTGCGTGCGTGTGTGTGTGTGTGCTTGTGCGCGTGTGTGTGTGTGTGTGTGTGTGTGTGTGTGTGTGTGTGTGTGTGTGTGTGTGCTTGTGTGTGTGTGTGTGCTTGTGCGTGTGTGTGTGACAATGTGCTCAAAGTAGGGTCACAGGCAGTTTGTCTATAGGTTTCATGTTCCCCTAAAAATGTATTTTCTCGAAAAGAAAAAACAAACTGGTGCGTCAACACTTAACACTGGCGGGCTGGCTTCAGTTGCTTAGCAAGTGTGATGTCACAATCATTTGCTACTCTGTCCCACTGTAGAATTTAATCATAACTTGTACGTTTATACTTGCATCTAATCGTTACTATACGTGAACGGACAGGCTATTTAGAATGAGAGACAGGCAGGCTTGTGGTTTTTGTTGTTGTTTTTATATGCAGTTAGACCTGAGACAAAAAAGGAGCAATGGGCTGAGAGAAAAGCACACCAGGAGAGGGGCACAGGTTATCGTAGCAGCTGCGTAAACAACCTTGCTGTTGGATATTCCAAACCATGCACTCATCTCTGGATAGGTCCGCGCCCAGCATAGTGTAACATGCCACTGTTGGGCTGAGGCGACATTGTGAGTCTTGTTACTGGTTTATTCCCCTTGCTGCCAGAGTTTTCACTCTCTTCCTCCTGCCATTGCTCAAGGATGTATCGTGTACAGCCGGCGGGGGAGGAAGTACTGCAGGACGATTGGGTATTGATTGGGCTCGTTGCTTGCGGACGTCTCGCTTGGGTGGCTGTGCAACATAACCGCCGTAGAAAGTTAGGCCTAACATAGATCTGACTTCAAACTGTCAGGGTGCAACATAACAGAGGTTGCTGTCACTGTCACTGCTGCTGCAGCCTATTGCTTACTGGGGGATCTTGCGCTGCTGGTGGCGGATTGCGGTATCGCCTGTTTTGCTTTATCTGGCTTGTGTATTTTTAAGCAGGCTATATGTTGTCTGCGTGTATGAGTATGTTATCTGAGTTTAATAAATGTGCAGAGATTGTGAACTCAAGGCCTTCTGACTGGTTCTACCTAAACGCAGTGTCTTCAACTTTTTGTGGCTTTTACTACACCCACATCTTATGTGACTCATTTAACTGCAAATCCAACAGATACACACTGATACATTTATCTTATGTGACTCATTCCTATATTGTACTAAGCAACCCCGATTCAGTGTTAACTGCTGTTCAACCGCAGAAACCATTTCTGAATGAGATGACCTGAACCCTGGCCCTGTCTCAAGGTTAATGACACTCTATGTCTCTTCTGACAGAATTCACTCACACTTTTCCGCTCCGCTGCAATGACTTAAACACTTCTGTAATACCATATTTGTTGTGTGTAATAGTGCACCCAGTTCCTCTTGAAAGACCCACAGTAGACAGAAAAAGATCAGCGTCTCCATCCAGCTTAGACTCATCTGAACCCTTGCTCCTTAGAACCTGGGGGAGTTCTGATGCCCAGATAGTCCAGTGTGTTAGGCTGGACACGAGGCAATGCAAGAGGTCAGAGAGGGGCAGTGGGACAGAGGACATCTGAGTTGGGCAATCTACTGCCTCTCCATCTACTGCAGAGGTTGAGCCAAGAGCAGTGGAAAGAAATCTTAATAGCGATATTTGACATTTCCTCCTTCTTCGCTTGAGCAATGGAACAGAAAGAAGCTGCATGTCAGTAAAGGGGTGACATAGGAGTGTGCTGGAGTTCACCCTGCAAGAAATAATTCCCTGTCCTTTTATCAAATTTGTCCTTGATTGAAAAATCCTGTCACCCTCCCAAAAAAACAACTCTCTGAGCTGTTTTCTTTGTGACTGCTGACCTGTGTGTGATGTTCCTTTTCTCAACTAAAGACTGTGTGATGCCGGGGCTCCAGCGACCCGTGTGCTGTGTTTGTGGAGCAGGTCTCTGGCCTCAAGCTACGGCTCAAGCCTGCCTTTATCTGCACCGCAGGCTGCATAACTTCCCTCCCTGCCCTGCTCGGCACGCATGCGGTGGTGGTGGCAGCCTCCGTGGAAGGCAACCGAGACAGGACATGTCAAAGCCCCACTCGTTCAGCGGCACGCAAGAGGGGACAGAGAGGAAACAGGTGACGGTGGAGAAGCCAGCCACAGGTCCTTCTGCGTCTCTGTCTTCAGACAAACCATGAAGCAACTCGCCTCAGAGCAGGCGGCTGGGGCCCCAAAGCATGTTTAACTTTTAACTGAACAGATTCCTACACCGCTGATATGTTTAGTAATGAGCGCATAGTGACTGAGGTGGAGAGATAGATGTGTGAAACAGAGAGCGAGAGAGAATGAGAGGAAGAGAGAGGGAGAAAAAAAAAGGATGTATGTGAGGATTTGATCGACATACACAGGTCCGCTGTGATCACGTGGGGAGGATTTCCGTCCCTTGACACACGCGCCAACACGTACACACACACACTCAGTCTCTCACTCATTCTGCCTCTCAGGTCTCGTATGCATGCAAACGCAGCTGCTGATAGTTATGCAGCTGTGAGACGCGGTCCCGACCATGACTTCCACCTTGACTTCCACCATGAGCTTCAGGGGGCTGGTGCGCCAGGACAGCCAGGACAGTAAGTCCCGCACAGGCAGCCTCAAGAAGAAGCTCTGGCACAGACACTCCATCAACAAGGGCAGCCTGAAGTCCCGCAATGGAGAGAACTCAGCCCTGACAGCAGGACACAGAAAGGTACCGAAAACACACATTTACCATAGACTAGTCCTGACCTGTTTCATCTCTGAGTTTTCAAAAATCAACGTGAAGTATGAATATGTGATGATAAACAAACTACGCTTTCATCTTGTTCTGAACTGCTTAACATAAGGGGGGTTATGTTAAGCAGTTTCTTATCTGCTTGCAGTAAACCATAGCTTAAAGCACAGAGGCTGCAAGGAGAACTAGGGGAGATTTGATGTGTTTAATCTGTGCTCTTATGTAATGGATGATTTATGCTGCTTTACCACATCCACTGATCCTCTGCACAGGCTATAGGTCGCCCTTCATTTCATGCATTTTACTTCCTTTTGCCTTCTGTGTTGAAACTCGCACTTATCTTTTGAAAAAGTAACATGCGATAGTCTTTTCCTGTTCCCTTGTTTACATACTGAAGTCTTCTTCAATAGTCTTGTTAGGATGTCCTATCATGATATGCCTTTCAAAAGCTTAAAAAAAAAAAATCTTGAACAATGAGGCTCAAATTTGTTATTTTCCTCTCTTCAGTTTAACAGAACTCGCTCAAACTCTCTGGTGGACTACTCTGACCCTCTGAGGTAGACCCAAACACTGTTTTGCCTTTTTATGTCTGCTGCAACAAATGTATTTAATTGTTACTGTTAAAATGAATAATCAAAGTTGCGTTACTGAACTGTTTCTCACTCTCACTCAACTCACAGGACCACCATGGTGTTGGAGAAGCAAGACAATGAGGCGTATGGTTTTGAAGTTCAGGTAGGAGTTCACACTCGTGCTTTTGCTCTCACAGAAAGAGCTGTGCACATTTAAAACTTGAAAAAAAATATGTAAAATTGTAAAGTGTTGAATCGCACTGTAGCAATCAACATCCATTTGAGATGCCATGTGAATTTGTAAGCAAACATCTATTCTGCTCCACCATAAGTGTGTTTTCTGCAATAGACTTCTAACTCTCACACAATTCACGCAATCATGTGCAATGCCTATCCTATCCTCCTTTTCTCTTGACCCTAATGTTTTAAAGAGTAAAAGTTTTGTAGAGTAAACTGAGCGTTTTGTCTGTCCCTGCGTGTACAGACGTGTGGCATGCAGCTGAAGAACAGCACCGTGATGGAGATGTGCACGTTCGTGTGCACGGTGCAGCCGGGCAGCGCAGCTGAGAGCGCAGGCCTGACCGCCGGTGAGCCACCCAGTCGCCCACTTCCTCTCCACCCACTTGACCTCCATACTGCGTTCCCACAGGCTTCACCTCTGCTTCTCTAAATACGCATGTTTGTGTTTGTGTTTCATGGCCCCTTCCTCCCCCCCCCCCCCCCCTCCTCTCACTGTGTTTTATTTTCCACTCTGTTCATGCTATCTTCCTCTTTCAGGCGACGTCATCGTCACTATCAATGGCATCAGTATCGAGGGTTCCTCACACCAGGATATAATCGGCCTGATACGGGAGTCCACCAACGTGCTAAAGTGAGCAACAGATCTTTGGGTGGTTATTTGGGTGGTTAACAGATCTTTGGGTGGGGTGGAGAAGGAAGTTGCACAGTAACAGTCAGTCATTTAAAGGCCAAACAAACAAAGGTGAAACAAACAGCAATCAACCACCTTTGAAAGAAAGTGTAGTACCTGATTTCCCATAAAAAACACAAGAAAGAGGAACTTGTTCAGAATAGAGAAACGTTAACTGAAGAAGTGTGTTTGTCACCTCTACACCTACACACGCACAACACTACTGTGTCATGCAGAAGCTCCTCTGTGTGAAGAGTTGGCAGTTAAGTGACTGTTCTGGTGATCTCCCCCCACAGAATGGAGACTGTCAGTGGGTCCCTGGTGAAGAGGATTGAGCTCGAGAAGAAGCTCACCTTACTCAAGGTAGGATTGCCTATACCAAGTGTATATACCATACTGTACAAAGTGAGCATACCTACATGCACTGATTTTGTGGAGGATAAGTAAGTAAGAGGGAACAGAAACGCTCTTTCACAAAAGTTCTGCAGTGCAGTTTGCATCTCAGTGAACTCAGTGAACTGCAAAACTGTGCAAGTGGCTTGCTTTCCTAAATTATTTCCTCAGTTACAGATACTTTATTTTTGGCCAATAAGCTAACGTGAGAGTTTTTTTGCCCCAAACAGCAAAACCTGCGTACGAGATGGGCGGAGTTGCAAACCCTAATTCAACAGGAAAGGCATCTTACTAGAGGTGAGAAAAACACGACAGCTGAAAAACCACCTATTTCCTCTTAACAAGCACGAACTCAGGCACTCCATTAAGAGACTCCATCTGATATGAAAGCAGCGTATGTGTGTAAAAGTGAGTGGCACTGGGGGAAATCCACATGTGACTTACCATCAAAAACACAAAGCGCACTTCACTACAAGACCGGATTAATAAGAACAGCTTTGACACTGAAGAAACGTCAACAGTACTGAACTGTATTGAGTTTATTTTATTCACCACACCTTGTTCTGTATGTGTTTGTTTTTAAAGAGAACTTGTGCAGACCTAATGTGGGTGTCAGACCTAAAACAGGGTGGAGACCACACTTGAGTTCCGTTTAGCCCTCTCAGTGGTTTTGACACCCACATATACACAAGTTCTCTTTAAAGTCAAAGAGAAGAAGCGCTGAGCACACACTATGTGTGTCCACCATGTTATAAGTGAATAACTGTGCTACTCTGCTCCGCTCTACAGGTAACCTGATGGACAGCAGCGCCATGCCTTCCCTGGAGTCCCTCATGTCCCTGGCGTCCCCCACGAGCCCGCGAGGCCTACGCTTCTCCAGTGACAGCAGCTTCCGCAGCCTGCTCATGTCGGATAGTGAGGACGGTGTCTTCCCCTCGCCCATCTTAGATGACTGCCCCAGCCCCTTCAGCCCACTGAGCCCCGGTGACCAGCCGGCCTTCTTCGGCGGACGCCCTGGCACCAGCTTCGCCGCCACTGACCGCGGCCCCTCTCGGCCGACCCTCACCCGCACACATAGCATCGGTGACGGCTACAGAAGCAGCATCAGCAGCAGCAGCGACTCATCCTCCCCGACCTGGGACGCCAACCGGGCGTCATCCCTGTTCGGCACCCTGCCCAGAAAGTCGCGCAAGGGCAGCATCCGCCAGCAGATCTTCAGGTTCATGCCTGGGATCAAGCACTCAGTGGAGGAGGAGGAGGGCAGCTGAGAGGCTGCGGTCCAGGACTGAACACTAACTTCTCAGTGATGTGATAAAGTGATATGAAAGCAGTGCCACAGCCTCTGGCCTTGGTCAGAAAGAGCTGCTGCTCTTGGGATTTTTAGGACCGAGAGCCCCAAACCTCCCAGCAGCATTTAGACACTGAAGTCAACTGAGTACAGAAACAATGGGGCCCCACTCACTGTGTCTGAACCAATTTAAATGCATCTGTTTGAATGTTTGAATTTCTTCAATGAAGGAACACAGAGAGAAATCAAAACTCTTTGACAGGTGCAGGTTTAAAGATGCAGGGCTAGTCAGGCAGTCTGTCAGAGAGACAATTTACAGCAACTCTGCATGCAGTGGAAAGTTCCTACGTTCTTCTTGTGTGTGTATACAGTGTTGCACTGAGTTCACTCCACTTCTAAACTCAAACCTGGACCTAAAGAGGATAAGGTTAGCATTAGTATGGATGGTCTGCAGCATAATTGGTTGGACAATGCATTAAAGACTGTAGTTTCTGTTTTTTTTTTTCAGAGTTAACCACAACTACAACACAACAGCTTTATTATTTTCTCTCTCATGTTAGTTCTAAAGATGTAGCCATGCAACTGACAGACAACCCTCAAAGTCTGTGGAGCCCTTACACTCTGGTTTTAATGCCCTACATTAATGAATTACTGTAAATTGGAAGAACAGATAACCGAGTTTCTGAATTTCCTTTGAAATGCATTGTCGAATCAGATGTCATATCCAGGACACAGTCTGGCAGAAAAGCTGTACAAGTCAAAACCCACACGGCTCGTGTGAAGCTGAAAAACAGGATGTGGGCTGTCATAGAGCTACCCTCCAGACAATTTTTTCGCTTAGCTTCTCCCTGGTACGTGCTATAAGTCATACTCTCACCTTGCTCTATATACAGCCTTGTTCAGCACCACAGGGACCCATTCACTGCTGATAGGTTCACAGACAGGTTCATAGTCATATCAGTAACAGGGTGTCAGGGGAGATTCAGTGGATTTGTGTGCGTGCTGACTCTTGCCTTGTGGTTTAATCTATGTCAATCCCTATGCAAGCTGAATTTTTGTGAATGTCTGTTAATATGGCTGTTGGTGTTACTGTTTTGCTTCAGACATTTTTCCTCTTGATGTGTTATTACTTTCATAGGTTTCTCCACTAGAGGGAGTAACAGTGGAATTAGCAGATCTACTTGGTTTCACTCAGTAATCAATGGGAAGAAAGGGTATGGGAAGGGTTCCTGCCCCTCTTCCACAAAATAAGTTCCTGAACCTATACTGTGCCCTGGAATGTTACCTGCAACATATATCGTTTTACTGAACAAAGAATACCACAATGAAAAGTAGCAGATGTGTACTTTTAAGACGTGTAAATGTAGTTTTGCAATAGAATGGATAAATTATTCAAATGTTCTCAGACCAGTAGGTCAGAACTGTGAAGGGCGTGAGTTGTTTTTCCCAGCAGCCTTAAAATTGCTTTACACCCAAAGTGAGAAAAACGTTGTTCTCAGGCTCTGGCTATCACACCTCTCTCTGGTGCGAGGTTAAAAAGTGTGTGTAGAATGAGTGTAAAACCATAAAGCATTTTGTTTGTATTTGCATAGGCCCTGAAATGGCACTGACACACTTCATTTCTTGTGAGTTTAAAATAAATGTGTATTCTGAGTTTTTAAATACATTTTCAAAAAAAACATGCCATTTCCTGTATTTCTAGCACTCTTGATAGGATCTAAATAATACATGGACAAGAAACAACAAAAGCAAAGGAGGGCCTTTGTGAGAAAAGTCCCTGGTTATCACTCGAATAACAGCGCATCAGGCTGACTCAGTATGCACTTACCTGAAATGAAACATTTCAAACAGACTTAGCCAAAATGGTCGGAACATTTTAACTTACTGGTATATGTAATGTTGCTAAAATGCAATCTTATGGGTTCTGTTTAACATTATGAGAAATATTATCACATAAACTCAAATTTAAAAGCAACACTGTACAACAATTTGCTGCTATTTGAGGTATGTTTTAACAAGCAACTATTTTGATGGTATATGGTCGTGTGAGACAGATAAACACACCTGTAGTTCTCACTGGTCACCAGGCTATGCACTGTGTAGTCTGTGGTCCAGAGCGGAAGAGCCCCCAAAAATGTCTGTTTGTCATAAACAAAGTAAGCAACTTTCAACAGGTTTCACTAAGTTTAGCACACTTGGACATTGATGCTAGTGCTCTCGCGTCATCTTCTTTGTGATGTTAATGTGATGGCTATGTTGGATAACTTGCCAACAACTTTCCTATCAAATTCGAGCAGCAAGCAAGTGCAACACAAAGCAAGACAGCAAATAAGTGACTGAATATTCCAGCAGAAAGTAGCCCCCTACCTGGCGGCTCCAGAAACTCCATAGTGTTTCTTTAAGGTGAGAGTGTGATTTCACCATATGTTTAGCATAATATGTCAACCGTATATACAGGTGAGTAATATTTTGAATATTCGTAGGTTTAGAAATTGTTCTATATAATAACAAAGTTTAAATCATACCATCCATAATCAACATTCTGCCATAAAAACTCAGTCAATTAAGATCTTTTATTTGCTCTGTTTATAAGTTCCATTTGATCCATAATCGGATATTCATGGTTCCATGCCAGATTCAGTGAAAATGAAAGGCACGAGGCAAATTAAATTCTCCTGCATATGCCTTTTATGTAATAATTTAATTACAAAACTATTGACTCTAAAACTACAACACTCAGCCTGAAATCCTTAAACGTGGAACATGTGACTTCACGCAATGGCCCCTATGGACATATGGTGCAGAGTTCGCCATGGGCGGGTGTGCTACCACTGCTTTACACCAATTTGACATGTAAACCTACAGGAGAATGTTAATCCTGGGGGAAAATATTTCCAGAAGAGGGTGGTCACTTAAGAAGGATTAAGCAATGGGACAATCGGCCCATTGGTTGTAGTGAAACAGACAAAAGGCCATTTATTGGCACAGCACAAAACCCCTGTTCTCCACTGGCCGGGGCTTGCTTATAGAATGACATTGCAGGGAAGCACAAAAGCACTGCTTCCTTACAACTTTCCGTCATTAACATGCAACATGGCTCATCTCCTTACTCTTCTGCAGAAGAAGTGTTACAAAGGCATGAATGTTGACTGCGTCACTGGAATGGATGCTTCCACCAGCTGAGGATGACCAGAGCTGGAGAGTGAATCAATCTGCTAAGGAGGGTCTGAGAGGAATGAAATGAGTGAGACGTCACTGGGCAGTAAGTGTTTATTTGCTGCTGTTGTTGTTGTTGTTGTTGTTGTTATTGTTGTAAAGGCAACAACCAAGTCAAGCCACTTGGAAAAAAAGGGCGCCAAAGTGCGGCAAGCGATCGATCGAAGCGATCGAACATGGCAGAGGTTGTGGCTCCTTCACTGGACCTTGAGAACGGCATGACAGCCCAAGTGGTGATCGTTGGTGGAATAACCCTCAAGACCATCCAAACCCTAGGAGAGGCTATGGACCTTGGCGCTATGGATGACGACGATGACTCAGTGTTTTACGACGCGGACGAGTTGCTACAGGAAAACAGAAGCAGTCTTGACCCAGTTCCCGCTTCCTGCGAAGAACCGACTCAAACAGCAGCAGGTGGTGAGGATGGGGAGACATGTCTGCCTCACTGGGATGCTGACGGGTCAGAGCCACCAGCGCCGGCTGGAAGTGATGAGTTGCCAATACCCAATAGAAGTTCTCACACGGAACTGTCAGCACATCCTCTCTGTCAGGAACAGGAAGAGGCAGATAGAACTCCATCTGATGAGAGAGAGCGTGAGTCATTAGGTTCTGAAAGTGCAGACTCAAGTCAGCTTCTTGGTGATGAAACTGAGATGCTGGATCGGCCACAGAGTGGTGAACCTGTGTGCTCAGGAAATGAAGTATCAGGTGAATCCCTCAGCTTGTTAACTGCAGAGTCAACTCAGCCTGTGTGTACAGAGAGCGAGACACTGTCTGAGACTCTGGGCCATGATGATGAATCTAGGTGTCTTGAAACGGAGGAATCAGCTGAATCTTTAAGTATGGAGACAGATATGTGTACTCCATCTTTGGTGGCTGAGAGTGAAGAATTGCCACAGCCTGAGTGTATAGAGACAAATGCTGAGTCATCTTTGATAGAAGAATGTAAAGTGTCTAGTCAGTCTAAATGCATTGAAAGTGGTGAATCAACTGAGTGTGTCTGTGACACTGAGGAATCAGAACCAAAAGTGAATCCAAAAGACGATACGCCAGTTCTGTCTGTGTGTACTGAAAGTGGAGAAACAATCCAACCTTTGTGTGGCCACAAACAATCAGAACCACCTTTGTGTCCGGAAAGTGAGGAACTTGTTCCATCTTTGTGCTCAGAGAGTGGACAATCAACTCACTCAGGATCAATTAGTGACGGCGAAGGACTGGAACCATCTCAGCCCCAAGAAGGACAGCCTCTGTGCAAGGAATCGGCTCAGCCAGACACTCCTGCCAGCATCCCAGGGGCAGCCAGCTGCCCGAGCCGCTCCCAGCCCATGACTGACAGCAGCGCCATGGCGGGCATCGCCACGGTGCCCACTGCCGCCAGCGAGGACACCTGCTCCGCCAGCCTGACCAACCAGGGGGAGTTGGAGGAGACAGCGCCTGACAGTACCGCGCATCCCGCCAAGCTCCCGAGCGACCACAACATGACAACCGAGGGAGAACACTCTGGAAGCCCAGAGCAGCTCACGTCGACCGAACCCCAGAGACTGATGACTAAGGAGACGCAGACGGAGGTTCTGGGTGAGGCTTCTGCCACGTCTCAGACACAGCCTGAGCAAGAGAAAACAGCTGTGGAAGGTAAGGCCTGCATTGTGAAAAGATTTTTTTTTTTTTTAAATGAGCCTAGTGTGTGCGTTTCCCAGAAAATAGAATACGTAGTGATTTGCCAGACAGTATTTGTTCTGTTCATATAGATTAAGCACAATATTCCATATTCTACTTCTAATATCACTAACTATAAAAGCTGAAGCTTTAAGGTTTATAACTATTAATATGTATATAGACATGGCTTTTTACTTTTTGCTAGTAGAACTTGAAACATCACTTTTATAGAATACTTGGTAAACCCATGGATTTACATCTCATGCCAGTCGAGAGAATAATCAGATTACCGAGGTTAAACAAACGTCTGGCCTGAAGACTTGTTTGACTGTGCCAATTATTATCGTGTAGTACTTTCCACCTTGTAAGCTAAAGATGTCACTGTGTTAGTCAACAGTGCAGCTTACTGTGATCATACATGCTGTATACAGCTACACAGGAGGAGCAGTCGGAGGGGACGACCGGTGGCAATGAGGCAGCAGACACGGCGCCCGTAGTCGGTGCCACGGGCGAGAGCGACAGGCCTAACGGGGATCCTGAGAGTCCAGGCGATCAGACTTCAGGTGATGACCTCACTGGCGACAGCCAGGATGAATTGGCGGATGCCTCTGAAGCACGGCAGAGTGACACCTCCGGCTCTGGCTCATCTCCTTCAGGAGCCACGCCCTCCACGACCCGCCGCAAGAAACCTCGGCAGAGCCACAGCTTCAACAAGTCCAAGTTCAGCACCGTCTCCTACCGCAAGATCCGCAGGGGCAACACCCGCCAGAGGATCGATGCGTTTGAGGCCATGAACATGTAGACTACATTCAAAGAGTGTGCACTCACATATCCATATATGGATATGGCAGTGGTGTAGTGTCCCTGGAGAAGTGGGTATACTCTTAATTTTGCCATTTTGTTTTAAGCAGCCCATACAGCACAGGATAAACGCCCTGTTTTGAGAAGTGGGTATACGCAATGCTGACTGAAAAATAGGTGGGTATACTCCGTATACCTGTGTATACCCTGGACTACACCACTGGGATATGGTTAAAACTCTCTGGCCATTGGGTACCCACCACCATGACTAACTAGTAATGATTATTCAGTCATCTGGGAATGAGACATATATAAATATGTGCCTTTTGCATGGTGAAAGAAGCTTGTCTGGGATGTCTGGAAAGAGATTTTCATCTGAATATCAATCAGTGGATAAGATTTAAGTATGTTACACAGTCGACATAATTCCCTGAACTGCAACATGTTATATAAGGTAGGATAGAGGAATACATAAGAACTAAATGGTTATGTAAACGCTATAAAGAAGTCTAAGGCGTGTAATCCTACTTGTGAGCATTAACATGATGAATACAAATGGTAGAGGATATCATTTTGCTGTGTATGGTTTTTTGAATACCATGTTGGATACCATTTACCAGTGCATTTTCAAAACCTATGTTTAGGCTGACAACATTTGCAAAATTGGCAGTTGGGACAATTCAGTCAGATTTAGCATCTCAACTTGCAAGTTAAAGCTTCCAAAGAGCAGGCATAAATACTAACTATTGTATTAATAATTTAATATTAACAAATGAGAAGGCCCAAATGCCAATTTAAATCTTCACTTCAAAAAATGTGTAATTATTTCAAAAAATGTGATTGTTTGTGAACACAGAAGCATTCATGAAAACTATTGCAGTAGTGACAATAGCTCCCTCTAGTGTCTATTTTGGTTACTAAGACCTGTGCAAATATTACCAGACTGGGGGATGTGACTAAATGTTAAATCTTTAAACTTAAAGGGTTTAATCAGAAAGGTCATTTTTAATCTAAAAATAATATAACTGCTATTACATAGTGTTGTACCATCATCACAGTTTAACACATATATTTAAGCTGTGCAATACACTACTCTAACAGTCTCAGAAGAACATCAGAGCGTACTGCAGTACTGACAGCATAAATAAACCAAGAAGAATCACAAGGCACTATGGTTTAATAGAGCCGGTCTCCTGAACACACACACACCCACATTGTAAACATTTGTATTCCAGAGAGGGAGGCTCCAGTACAATATCCCAAAACTGTACTGATCTGAAAAAAGATGACTGTTTGCCCAGAATTAAAAATATATTGCTTTGGAAGTTTTACAACTTGGGAGTTTTCAGTTTACTACACTTTAAAGAAAAAAATATTCTTAAAGAAAATCACTACCACAGACCTGTGAATCATTTGTGAAAATCCACCAAAACAAGTGAACCCAAAAATAATCAATAAAGAAAACATAAGCAGTCACTCATATCACTCTGCTTTGGATAGCTACTCATTGTGGGGAGGAGGGAAAGAAGCAGAAGCCCACATGCACACTGCACAGTCCCAAAATTACCCTCACCATGTCATTACACCAGCAGCATGCATATGTTACTGACATTTAAGAACTGTCTTTGGTAAGACTAAAGAAAAGGCTCAATAGGAAAGAAAAATGGATGTGTCTCTTTGTGTTGGCAGCAGAGATCCACCAGTGTATTTCGTTTTAAAGTCACTGCGCATTGTTGTGTGTAAACTGCCACTTCTGCAGCTCACTGCCGGAGAAACAGTCCCTCACATAGATCCCGTCACCTTTGGACCCGGCCTCCAAACACATGCGGCGGGGATTGCTTTCCACGATAATGTGCTCTGCCTACAAAGAGAGGAACCGTGTTAGAGGTTGCCCAGACAGACTGTGGGATATCTGAATCTTATTCCACAGCACCCTTATGTCTAGCAAGATAATACAGCCATTTTCAATACAGCTTTTCAAATAAACTGTGTCCAGAGTCCAGAGCTGCGTATAAACAGTCACTTGGATTTTTGTTCTTTTTTTTATCCAGCGTATGATATGAAACACAAAATAAGACATTTTCATAATGAAAACATCCCTCATAAGACATAACATTTTTGTCTGGGTGGGGACAATAAAATAACCTTCAGGGGAAAATAAAATAAATAAAACAAAATCACTGGGGAAGCAGTTATCAAGAGAACATACCAGAAGTTTATTGGAGTTGACCATCCAGCGCTGGTGGGATTTGTTGTGGTCACATGTCTCCACGGAGACCCGGTTTCCCAGGCCCTGCGGCACCACACAGAGGGCCTGCTGCCGGATCAACCTCAACCAGGTGTAGTTAAAGTGCTGGTTCTGAACAGAGGAGAAAAAACGCTCATTGAATCACAGCCGCAAGAAAATCATTTTTGTATTGATACCTCTTTTTTTAGTTGTCCAACTATTAAGGACCAAAAAGTAGAAGTAGATTTGGCTTGTGTTATTAAATGAAATCCTGAATGTTGAACTCTGCATTACCTGGTTGCTAAGATCACAGGTTGCAAAATTGAGGGTTCTATTCTGTAAGGCCAGACATTTTCTAGTTCCAAGATTAAAAACCTGAGGGAAGAAATAGTGATCATAGTTAGCAACGACTCAACAGGGAGATCAACAACTGTGAAGGGAAGTCTAATCAGAAAGGGCGTGATGACTTGTAGATTACAAATCTAGAAAAACAAGGCCTTTGCCAAATACAGTCAAGGCGACAGAACAGCACTGCCACAGTTGTCCCACAGCTGTCCGAGAAAAGGACTCTTTTGTCTTGTTAAAAAAACAATGACACTGTCTCTTTGTGCTCATCCGTGTCAAAAGCCACCAGATGCAAATAAACAACAACATGGACTCCTGCTAAAAGAAAGACAACTTAATGTTTGACATGAAAAACAAATTCGTGAACTAAAGCAGTTTAAGCTAACAACACTGTCTTGTGCACTTACCAGTCCTTCCGCCTTGACTAGCGGAGCTTCCATGTCTGGGTAGATGTTCTCCAAGTACCACCTGAAGCTCTTACATTTGAGCTTCTCTCTAAGCTGAACCTGCTCTGTGAGGTTCCCAATGTCGATCACAGACTTGTCCAGCAGATGGTGGTAGCCATGGCCGTAGAACAGCTCTTTGTACTCATCCAGCCACACCTCAGCCACCCTGGCCAGGTTACGCTCCACCGTTTTCTGCCTATCTTTGGGGAACTTGTAGGGGTTCTGGCCACGGAAAATATGACCGACTCTGGAGCAAGGAATTATCTCGATTTCTCCTCCACACATCCAAATCTGTGCAAAATGACATGTAGTTGGTACTATAGAAGTGCTCTTGATATAGGCCATGTAACAAACATAGCAAATCATAAAACTACCTTGAAGGAAATTTCCATGTTCTCACCACCCCACACATCTAGACCTGGGTCATACGATCCCAGCTCATAAAAGTACTTCTTATCAATAGAGAAGAGACCTCCTGCCATAACAGGACACCTAAGAAACAAGTGAGACAAAAACAGAGTCAATATATCACTGTGTTGGAGCATTCCTGGTTATTTGTATGTAAAATTCAACATTCAATTTAACCTAATACATTCTCATTTAATACCTTACAAACTAAAAAAACAGAGATAAAATGTTACCTGAGAGGATCACTATCTCTCATGTGGTTCTTCTTGATAACATCTTCAGGCAGGGTACTCCACCCAAACACCAAGGGCCATTTGAAAATGCCTCTTTGGAAATTGTCAACCTGGACATAACTGCACAAACAGGTCAGGCTTAAAATATTTCCTTCAAGTTAAACCAAACTCTGGTCAAACTCAGAATGTATGACACCTGGGAGGACATAGTTACCTATAACAAAATATCCCAAAGGAATGCAAATCATATATTTAATCTAATCTCTGCCAATGATTTCTCTGCTGATCCCAGTATGAATGAGGATTGTTTACCTCATATCTTTGTCACTAATGACTTCAATAACTGGACAGGCAACTTTCCGTCGGTCCAAGTAAACTCTTTCAAGCAGGGGTTCCAACCAGCCTATATTGCACTCAATGTGAGAGTCCAGAAAGGTTAACACATCACCTAAGAAATGAAAAGGGAAGAAACACTCTCCATTCAGAAAACAGCTAAATTAGCATTGGCGCTAACGCATCAGAATAAAGGAGGGGGCTAAGAGGAAATAAAACATCTAGTTTTGCTTGTAAGAATAATAATAAAAAAAAGTACCAGTGGCCTGTGCAGCCCCTGCAAGCCGAGCTCTTATCAAACCCTCCCTCTCCTTCAGACGGATGATCCGCACTTTAGGAAACTGGGCCATGTAGATGTCTAATGGCTCCTTCAAGGAGTCTAGGGGGAAGAAAGCACAGAGAAAAAAATCTGAGTTTCCACTTCATCTAACACATCAACAGAGGCTTGGTTCACAAAGCTCACATGTGGGTCATACACCTACGTTTGGTGCTGAAGTCATCTACCAGGATGATCTCCTTGAGCAAGTGGGGTGGTGAGCGATTGAGCACACTGTGAACAGACCTGAGCAGCGTGGACCACACCTCGTCCACAAAGCAGAAGATCACACTTGTGGTCGGCAGCTCATCGTGAACCACGTTCTCAGAACACCTAAACAAAATAATGTTCTGAACTCAACAGACTTTACAACAGCCAGCAGCACCAATACATCACATAGAGGCTCTCATTATACTCACAACGCAGGGCGGGTGTCTGGGATAGACCGGTCCACAGGGATCTGGTCACTCAAGTATACGTTGAAATAACCTTCGTTCCAGCGGTTGCGCACCTCATGCTCTTTGTCCTTTGGTACAGATGCTGCCTGTCCAAACTGGCCCACTGCTCGTGCATCTCTGGGCTTCAGTGTCATATCCACCGCCATCACTTTGTGGAGTCCTCCTTTTTTTTTAACAGGATCTTGTTTAGCTTGACTGGGTTCCACATTTTGAACCTTGGGCTGAGGAGGAGTGAGCTGGATTTGGGAATTTATGGGATGAGGGTCACTCTTGTTTAGCAATCCTGTGTTCTGTTGGGCCTTGCTAAGAATTCCAACAACCAAGTCAGGCTTGGATGGCGCCTTTGTATCATTTTTGGACGGATGTGGTAGGCTTGGTTTAGCAGTTTCACTGGCCTTTTTATGTGAAGTGAAGTTTAGGTTTTCTTCATGTTCCTCCTTAAGCAGGCTCCCCGTTTTAACTGCTTTGAATTCTGGTACTTTTGTAATGAGACGACTTTCTTCCTGAACACCAGATGGCGCTTTGGTTAACGCTGGCTCTTTGACTTTTGACAAAATCACCTTCTGAGGAGTTTCCTTCGCTACTGTGCCTTTAATCGTTTGAGTTACTGCTTTGGGAAATCTGGCTTTGTCCGAGCTTGACATATTCACTGTTTTGGAAATATTAAAAGTTGACTCCTTGTAAGGAGACTTCACGATTCCACGTCCATGTAAACCGTCAAGAACATGGTTTACTGGGATTTTTGTAACACTTTTCGCCGAATGTAAAGTTACTCTGTCGGGTTTTGGGTTTGCAGCATTTTGTAAAACCTTGTGTTCCTTAATATCAGGCTTCTGTTTTTTACGATACACTTCACCCATATTCCTCCCGTATTTCATTGAATTTTTAACATTGTTCCCCAAGTCTACGGGTACTTTCTGCACTGGGTGTTTGAATAGTCTGTTTTCTACCTGTGTTCGGCTCGTGGCCTGTCTTTTAAAAGCAGCTCTTTCTTTTACAACAAGCTCTTTCAAAAGTTCACTGTTCACATCATTGATTGATATTCGAAGTGCTGCCATGTCAAAAAGAAGCCAAACTACAGATGCCACGAAAACGAATGCGAGAACCCTCCCACTGCCACGAAAGTATTTCCTTATTTTCATTTTGACGACACATATAGTAACCAAACTGGCTATTTCAACTCCTTCAAGCAGTGACTTCTGCAATGCAAAACTTAACTCCTACCTTTGGAGACATGTCTGCGTGGCATTGCATTCAGGCCAGCTTACTTTAGGCAACTGTGGTCAAACGCTCCATAAAAATTACATGAACACTTTAAGTTTTAGCATCCAATGAGTTCGTCAATGAGGTAGCAAATCTGTTGAGTGGTAAAATAATGTGCTGTGCTGACTTGATAGCTACCTCCTGGAGTTCCGAGTTGTTCTTGAAATGTTGCATAGTTTGTTGCATTCGACATTCGAATTCAGCTGTTTACTCTGCATTCGACATTCGCAGTTTTCCATTCCTCTTATGGTGGCAACCATGTTACCACTACTGACTATGCAGCATATCGATCCTAATTATCCTTCCATATACCCACAGACAGAGAAGATTTCCTTACTGACGAGTGCCAGTCATAGGACAACTCACAGTGACTCAAGGAGGCAGTTCCTGGATGTACGTTAAAAGTCCGCCTCGAGAGTAGCCTACCACGTAGGTAGGACATGTGAACTGGGTATGTTAAACAAACGACTGGAACTAGGAGTGGCATAGTCAACAGAAAATAAAACCTCTCGAAATCTGCTTATCAGGCTGTCTGAAAGTGGACCAACGCGTTAGACTATGATAAACTAAGGTACACAATTTTTCGCTCAATCTTGCGTGCGTGCGTGCGTGCGTGCGTGCGTGTTTCGAAGACAAGGAGAGGAGATGTCAGTTCAAGTTAGCTGACAGAGACATCATTATTTACCATTACTGCCGACAGAGACATCATTATTTCATTTTGTCACCTGGAGCCTCTCCTAAGGTCCTTCTCGCCCATTGAGATGACTCCCCTGGTGTGGCGCTTTTGGCAGCAATGTGGGTGCCCTTTCATTTTTATGTATGTGAATTGATTGGCCTCAGGTATTGCCTCAAGGCAACAAAAAAGCCCAGCTTGCTTACACCCTTGCAGGCTTATTTTGTCCCCTGAAAATAACCAAATTGATGTTCATTGCTAATAATGTCAACTCCTGCTTGCTGAGGTTAATGGAGTTACTTATGTTGCTGGTAAAAATATTTTTCTTAATTGCATGAAAATGAATCCCTGTGGCATGAAAGTGTAATCCCTGCCTTGTAAAGACTATATTAATGTCAGTGATACTGTTTATGTATTGGATTAGTTGACAGAATGGGAGACATCAGTGGAGACTATTTTCTATGAGGAAGGTGACAGGTAATGTCAAATTTAGATAGACACATGTGGGATGGACCCAGTGTAGTTAGCATTGTATCTTTGTAACATGCTAATCAGACCCTGGAATTGAAATTACAACAGTTGGTCTGTAATTTGCATAGAGGTCATGTTTTGCTAATATGTCTCTTGTTGAATCAGACAGCCAGCAAGACTATGGTTAAGTCTGACCCACTGACATTTCCAGCTTCAAATTATGCACAATGTGTGAATTAAATTAATTAGAGAATTCATTAAGAAATATGGCTTGCGGAAATGAGTGTAATATTTAGTTATGGGAGGTAATTTTCTTTCATTGTTGAGGCTAATTTGTTTCATAACATTTCCTGCGGTAGTTTGTCTCCATGTTAACTATGATGTATGTAATTTGTTAGCATTTTAATTAATTATGATAAAATTTTACTGAATGTACCGCTTGTTTGGACAGATGGTTCCCATCAGGGAGACCTTTGCACAATTAGTTTGAAATCAATTTCTTCCTTTTTTGCTCTTTGTAGCTCATTTCAGTCGCATGGGGAAAATGTGGGATGGGGGAAATGTGCATGCTATTTCACAACTATATCCAGCTGTGAATTCACATTATGGCCAATGATCTGCCATTTTTCTTATGGTACGCAAGTCCACTGAATGAATCTGACATTTTAATAGCTGTTAGTAAGCTCCAGGAACTCAGTTTAAATGGCTAATTTAGCTTCGTCAGAAGGGTTCCAATGTAGACAAATCCAATGTATGTATTCTTTTTAATGACAAAAAAGTGCCACTGAATGTAGCCAGTTGGCTTGTCAATCACAGCTTCACTTCTCAACTGCCAATTTGCAGGAATCACTCATCACTCACCAGAGAAAGATAAGGTATTAGAGAGCATTTCTAGAGTGTTAATAACATACCAGAATCAGAATCAGCTTTTATTGGCCAAGTAAGTTTGCAAAAACAAGGAATTTGTCTTGGTGCAGTGGCTCTCAGTGTGCTTACACATATTACACATATATACAACACAACACAAAACAATACAACAGTGCAAATCAGTGCAACAGTGCAAAACAATACAATACTCGATTGAATTAAGTGATGGTGGAAGAATGGAAGTATGAACATGCATTTTCAGGTATCAGCCCAAGATTCATGAAGCTTAACACAACAGGCTTATTGTTTTCAGTGTAATCCAACTGCAATTTAATCAATCAGAATGTCTTTGTGCGATATTTCTTAGTCAGTAGATAGGACTCTGATGAAAGAAATTGATATTGTTTTTTCAACAGTTCAGTACTGCTTTGAAACCACAAGATGGAGCCTTTGTTCTTTTTATCTTATTAGTCAGGCCTTTGATGTGAAGGTCAGAGTCATGCTTGGACCATCCATATTTGATTCGGATTTAACAGAATTAAAACAAAAAATGACATTTACAAAAGTTATATCATCCTGAAACAGTTGCTTAAAGAACACCAGGAAAACATCCTATTTAAAGATATTAAGTTTACTATCTGCGAAACGTCGGCTGATATCAACATACTTGCAGAAGTTGTAGTATTTGAAATTAGTGTAATGTTGCAGTGTCACATAAATGTAAGAAAAGCAGACATATACAGAACGGGGCTGAATCCATGATGAGAATGATAATTGAGGGCCTTCTTTGATTACCTTCATATTTTGTGATATAAGGGGAAAAAAGGAGAGATAGTGTGCAGAATTTAACGTAGATCTATTGTAACACAGTTAGTAGTAAGTGGTGGATCTGTAGCTGCTCTTAAGCCGCAGCGCTGTGAAAGATCACTATCAGTTTGAAACCAGTGGCCACTTGGCGTGGCACCAGGGCTAAATGTCAGGATGTAATGGTTCTCTGGACGCAGGCTCACCGAGTGGACATGGAGCCTGCTGCCCCCTCCAGTGCCCTGCAGCTAGTCTCTGGGCCTCAGGCAGCTCAGGGCCCAAAGGCTCTCAAGTGAAAAGTTTCAACAACTCTCACTTTCAACAAGTCACTGTGCCTTTACCGCATGGGTTGCTGTCTGATGAGTTGTTGGTTCACTGCAGCGACTCAAATTTGTTTTAAGGGATTTATTTATTGGTGATTTTCCTCAAATGGTATTGGTGTGTGGATTATTCCTGTATTTGAGGTGCTTAAGTCATGCAGACATGCAAATCGTGTTCGATTTATCAAATTCTATCTGCATTCCAAAGACACTTCTATTGCTTTAGTCATTTTTCTCCCTCTGAGAATGCTCTATATCCAAAGATCATAAACCACTGGCAGAAAAGAGAAGGGTAGAGAGAGGGAAGAGAGAGAAAGGTGAGAGAGAGAGAGAGGGAAGAGAGAGAGAGGGAAGAGAGAGAAAGGTGAGAGAGAGAGAGAGGCAAGAGAGAGAAAGGTGTGAGAGAGAGAGAGAAAGAGAGAGAGAGAGGGAAAAGAGAGAAAGGTAAGATAGAGAGAGGCCTGGGTCTTTGTAAATGAATGCAGGAAGACACCCAGTTTTCAGCAACTTGACTTCTTTTGTTAAATTTGTATGAGGCCTATTGGCAAACACGCCTTTTTATTATCTCTGCCGTGCAACGGCGATGCGCGCACATTGTATCTAAATTAACTTTCTCTATTCCCCCCGTAAATGAAATCAATTCCAGCCTTTATGTTACTTTTCATATGGCTTTTGTCTTGTTGCGAAATCTTTTCTCTTTCTCCTCCATTCATCTGTTTTGCCCTTTCCTTGATCTGATAGCATTAAACATATAATTAAGTCATAAAGGAGGTAACTGATGAGTGGAGCAGATGGTAATTGCGTCCTACATTTGAATGAAATGATATGCATTGCTACAATTTACAGCCTTCGGCTCATATTTTATTCAGCAACCTTTTATCTCTTTTCCCTCCGAATTATTCTGCAATAAATTTAGCCATCTTATCAATAGCAGGAGTGATAGTGGCAGGAACATAGAGCGGAGGGAGGAAGAAAGAAAAAAGAAAAGGAAAAAAAATGAACCTCCAACATTTTCTGCTATTTAAAATAATTTTCCATAATAAAGGACTTATCAGCGTTGGTCTATCACAGTGAAGGGCTGGCTGGTCTTGTTTCTTGTAAGTCGTCTTCTGGTCTGTTGACAGCATGACACTCTCTTCCTGGTTTTCACTAGACTTGTCAGGAGACTGGAGGGAAAGTTCCGGAGCCTGTCTCATCGGAGACTCATAAACACGAGACAGTCATTTGGACCCAGACCAAGGCATTCCATCTCAGTGCTCTTAAGCACTTGTCAGAGGTACATTAAGTTGCACTAAACATGCCGGTTTGAACTGTTTCAGAGGAGATGATAGGGCTGTTATATGCCATATGCCTGTCCTCACTACATCAATGAGTCTTCCACAGATTTATATCAGTATGCGTGATCATTATAACTTTTGGCTTTTTGTTTGCTCCTCCTGGTGAGTAATAGTCTGCCTGTTTAACAGCAACACAGCAACAGAATATGGGAAAAGCTGGTCATCATATTCTTTATATCACCATAGAATTAAAACTGATGTTTTTGCATGTGATTAGTGTATTCATTTACATCCACTGATGTTGTACATGCATATTCAAAAGCCAATTTACATATATAGATAGATAGATACGTACATACATACATGCATACATACATGCACACATACATACATATATACATATATTTATTTATACCATTTCTACTAGTACAAGGATTTTGGGAGTAAAAACATTGCCCACCTGACTGTTCTGTCATGACAGAAATATTGAGTGATAGGGAATTGAGTGTTGTAGTGCTGGGGGTGTCATGCCACCTTCTGCATGAAGCGCTTTCTGCAGTCTGCGGAATGACTGGGAGAGATTTCTACTCCTGATGCGATATTGGATGATAACACGGTCCAGTATGAAGCCCTCTGCAAACAGTGGATCTCCACTGCACTGTATTTTCTTAGCCTAACATTGGTTCATCATTCACACTGTCCCATACACCAGGGTCTGCTTGTTAGATATGCCCTTTCGCTGAATGAGACACTACCTTTTGATATTATTTGAAAAGGAAGTGAATACGCTGTTAGCGTTAAGCTGCGCTACAGTCAGCAGACTTGCTTGTCGTTTAAGCCAATTTTTGTAAAGGATTATCCACTCTGGCTCCCTCGAGACCGCCTGCTCCATCCCTCCTATGCCAACTGCCTCCACTGGTGTTCACTTCTACCTGACAGTGTCTGCTTACTGTAGCCAGTACAATATCTTACGAGACCAGAGAGGGGAGACTAGATCACATATAGGTTCAAAGGTACGCTGGAGTGACTTTTCTCTACCGATGTTCTTCATTTTCTTGAGCTTTCTTTTTTCTGTCTTTTGTGGCTAGGAGGTGGTGCCCCATGTACAGTAAGGCTTGTGTTGTGGCGGAAACTTTTTTTAAAATTAGTTTTGGCTTACAAATTGGCTGCCAGTGGGATGATGCCAGGAAGGTCTAGGGGTCCCATTGACATGCTTCTCCTCCCCATGCTCCCCTGTGCAGTGCTGGCCTCCGCTGATACTTGAGAATGGGTAAAAGGGGCTGATATAGGTTTAATTCTCCTGTTTCAGCAACCTGCCAAGCACCACTGCATGCCAGCTGGAAGGCTTATACCAAAAAAGGGGGGAACATTTTAACAGGCACAGAGAGCCGCGCACACACTTGCATGTGCGCACAGACATACACACACACACAGACATGTACACACACACACATAGACACATAGACATGTACACACTGGCACACATACACACCCAGAGAAGATATGTCTGAGGAGTTGCTAGGTGCCTCAGAATTGTATTGTGCACCTGGGGCAGTTAACGTTTAGTCATGGCACGGGTCCATTACCTTTAAGTACAAGTGCTTATGTTTGCTGGCCGGCTTTTACAGCCCCTCCAGCTGCAGGAAGGGAATCCACTCCGGGTGACTTGCTTGTATTTATTGACGGCTCTTGAGTTTCCTGTAAGGGTTTGGGGGGGCAGAAAAGAAAAAGATAATGCTTTTGATCGATCAGCATGAACAAATTTCATTTGCGGGATCAATAACAGTTTACAGTTGACAGAGCCAAGTAACTACATTTATTTCCTCCGTGTGATTGAAGGTTCCTCGTGCGGAGCCAGGGTTCTGAGGTGGCACAGGCCACGTCTGTGCGAGGGGCAGGAGACCCCTTCTGTTGTTTTATTGCCAGCAATCTGTATTTAAAACTAATATCAGTGGCCTGTGTGGCTGCGGGCTAAATACAGCCAGCCAATCTGGTACATGTGTGTGTTTTTTTGTGTTCTTGGTGAATTAGAATGTGAGAAATAGCAATTCCTCTACTTTTGTCTCTGGGTACGGTGCTTTTTTTCTTATTCTTGTGGAGTTTGGCCATGGGTAGAATGATTGGATTTTGTGTTTTGTATGTGAAGAATGGGTTGTATTAGGTTTTTTATATGGCTGGAGCATATTACAGAGAGTGATGTGAGGGTGCAGAGAACATAGAGTGGCATGTGAAAGCAAGAAGGCATTGCATTCCACCCTGCATAACCTTTGAGATGAGGGGTGGGGGTGGGTGGGGTGGGGTACGCGTTCCTGGTTTTCAGTTCTCCCCCCCCCCCCAATCCAGAAAAGCCCTGCAGTCATAGGAGTCCTTGCTCTGTGACATACGCTTATCAGCCACCCCCTTACCTTCAGCGCAGCCACTAAACAACAACGGATGGCAAGTCCACTTGGATAAACATTTGCTGGGGAAGGTAATGCTCCAGGCGAGTGTGTGCTTTTGTCCAAGGCTGCTGTGGAGTAACCTTCATTGTTGGTTTGACTATTGCCCTGAGAGAGAGAGAGAGAGAGGGAGAGAAAGAGAGAGACAGAGAGAGAGAGACAGAGAGAGCGCACACACCATCTCGTCTATTAAGGCGTGTTGATAAAATTGATTCATTTTAGGCAGATTCTTGATTTATATAAGTGAAGATGACTCTAAACAAGGTTTCTGAAGGAGCTATTCTGATTTTGTCACATTAAAGTGTTGTCAATGTCATATCAATCCAGTGAAATATAGATCAACTAAATACTGTTCGATAACCAAGACTGTTCATAAAGTTGAAGACATGAGGGTTTTCAATATACAATGCTGAGCTTGGAATTAGGTTTAATCCAGCTGTAAAATGAATAATGCACCGTGTATTCTTACTTTTCTTTGTTAATTCTCAGATTTGACACAAGATTTTGCTGTCCTGATTGAATGTAAAGTATATGTCACCACATATGTTTATATCAAACATGCTATATGCATGATGGTATCCTGTTAACCATCGAAATTCAGGTTAATTTTGCATGAATACAACATGTATCCTTGAGCAAGACGCTGAACCCCTAATTGCTCCTGAGGTGCAGTGTGCCATCAGTGTAAATGTAAAATGTGTATACATCCTTGTAAGTCGCTTTGAATAAAAGCATCTGCTCAATGACTTAATGTAAATGTAAATGTATGCAATATATATTATCAGATGACATCAGAGTTGAGCAGGCTCTACAACACCCACAGCCACTGGTCCTTCAGAGCTCCGGCTGGCTGCCTCGACTCAGAGGGAACGAGCTGAATGGGGTTTCGGGGGGATGGGGTGGAGGCTGACCCGCTCCTCTCATATTTGTATTTGGCACAGGTTGGGGAAAGGGCTGAGATGCATATTGTTTGTGTTCATTTGAATAAGGACAAATGTCAGATTTCCATGGCTGCAGGCTGCTCGCATGTTAGATGATCAACTCTTTGGGGCCTGTGGCTGCGGGGTCAGTGCTGGTGCTTCCAGGTCAGTGTCAGCGCGTGGCGGTTTGGGGCCATCATTGACCTTTTGACAGAGCGCGAGGAGACGTGCCTGCTCTCCGGGCAGGAATAATCACTTCATGTTTCCTCCCAGCCATGCTCACCTCCAGTAATTATAACGTTTTCCGCATGCAACATCGGCCCTAAAAATAAGCATTTTTGAAATATTGAATAATCTGTCTGCTTTTCTCATAACAGATACATGTTTTTTTTTTTTTTTTTTATGATTAATTTTTTTTTTCAGTCAGAATTGTGAAGTATGGCATGTACTGTCTGGATATGATGCTTGTAATAGAGTGCACAAGACTGGTACTGGTACGACCCCTATGAATCTGTGTTGTGGCTCTACTGCAGTGTTGCTGCAGTTACAACTATCCCAGCCAACCCAATGCAGAATTTGCTGCTACTTTGTCAGTAGTGCTTGTGTTTAGTTATGCATCTTGCTGGTCGTCAAGGATCCAGTAAATAACGTAATTAAATCGGATATTATGGACACACCATTAACAGCAGCAATAACAAACACTGATGACTATCAAGTGCTATGTTTAATATTAACCATATTAATTAACTAGTTACCATTGCTTAATGTCTAGCAATGTCGTGAATAATTATGAATAATGACGCATTTGATTTTATGTAATCTCCTTAGAATCACAGGCTGTAGGGTGTCCTACACATATATTTAGAACGTGAGGCAGTGTTGTTGCCTAACCATAGGAAAGGCAGCGATGCACTGATCTATATGATTCATACTTGGAGAAAGTCAACAAAGACTCCTGTAGTAATGTGACTCGAGCTCAGGAAACACTTTAACTTTGAGGAAATGCTACATCAGCAGCATCTGACCCTAGGTGATGATGATTATGGCACTCCTCCAAGCTCAGTTCAGGTTATATCTTTTCATTTGTGAAGCACATCACCCTCTTTTAATGTTGGTTTCAGAGGGACATACAAAAGCCAAATAAAGCAGTCATTTCAATCAGTCATTTTCACAAGATCAAGTTGACTCAAATTAAAAGAAAAAATGCTTCAAGCTTCTCAGATGTCTTGAAAGTGTTTACAAGAAATAAGTAAATGCAACTTAGAATGCCAGAGGCATAGCTGTGGAGAATAGGGTATTACATTATTAATTAAAATACAAGTGGCTTTCTCCCCCTGCACTGCGTGTAGCCCATGGGTATACAGCACTGCACACATGATTGAATCAGGTACCGGCAGCTGAGGCATGCTTGGTGTTTTGCGCTTGAAGGGATGAAAGAAATTTGAGCTCAATCCTGCAACTTCACACGGGCAGGGAAATGTTTTCCGAGAGACATAGTAAGCTGTCACCAGGAGCAGAGGAGTTCAAATGTGCTTCTTCTGTCCGGGTGGGAAGCATTTCCATTTATTTTCCTGTTTGTGAGCGTAGCGAGACAGAGACGCGGACGCTGGAAGCTTACACACTGGAGAAGTTTCGGATCTTTTAGCCATGTTGTGTGTAAATGTTGTCAGTCCCTGCTGTCTGCTGGGATAGTGCAGCTAATTTAGTATGTCAGTCAGTCTAGCCCCTTAACATAATGTTTGATTAGGTGCAGTTTGAGCGTAACTGAAGGAATACATATTTATTCTAGAGAATCTTTTTAAAGGCTTAGGGTAACTTTCAGGAAAGGCTAATTTCTTGGTTTTACATGGCATGTTGAGATACATTACTATATAGTGTGTAGACAATATATATATAATTATTTAACATGGCAAGTTGGACAAAGTCGAGTGTTAATGATGCATGACTAGAAACTGTAGAGGGAGCTGTTGGAGCTGAATAAATGTCATATCCAACAGAGTTGTCATATTTCAAAGCTATTTACTCTTATCTACAAAAATGTAACACTCTTTGGTACATGCTGAAAGATCTATTGATATGTTTTCCCCAGTGGAACTTTATCAGGAAAACATGCTGCAGCCAAAGACATTCTCAATAATCTTATAGGGGGCACTCAGAATAAAACTGCACTCTCTTGCAGCGCCTTATGGCTCTGTATCCAGCTGGTTCGATTAGATTTAATACTAGACGCCACAGTATGAGGCTCAGTCTATCAATTTAATCAATGGCTAAAACAGAGCGGCTCTGGCCATGGCCACTATCCTGTGGCCTTATCGTATTGACCTGTGCCATGAGGGAACTGTTTCCAAGTCCCCAGTCCTCCAACTCATTATTGCTCCTAGTTTATGTCATGGAAATGGACAGAGAAAAAAATCTCCATTAGTCCCTTCTCATGCTCATTAGAGGCATGTCCTACAGAGCTGCGAAAATGTAATGTTATAATAAGGAGTGTGACAGAATGAAGGCACTTGTAATTGGTTTTAATACTGGGAAGGCAGAGGTAATATAGCACAGCACTGGACAGAGCTGCTCATAATGAGGAGCAGGATGCAGAGTGTGCCTCCACAGTCATCCGGCATCCTCTCCCTTCCTCTCTGTCCTTCACTGCAGAATGGCTTCATTTTCATTTTTCATTTGCTTTCTTTCTTTCTTTCTGTTTTACAGTATTTCTTTAATTTTTTATTTTGCATGCTCTTCCTTTCTTTCTTTCTTTCTCTGTGTCCTCTACTTTTTCTTTCCTTTTTCTTTATTTTCATGTTTCTTTTACTTGCTCTTTCTTCCTTCCTTCCTTTCTTCCTTCCTTTCTTTCTTTCTGTCTTTGTGTTCTCTTTACTTTTTCTTGTCTTTATTTTCCTCTCATTGTCCTCCCCCTTCTGATTCTCATTGACCTCCAGTCAGGCTCTGTTAGATGCAGCCCAGGTCATGGTGTGGGGATGGCTGAAATATCAAAGCCCGCCCAAGGCTTTTACATTTCCTTTTCTGCTCCAGGTAGTCAGCCACGGCGTGCAGGAAGCAGGCAGCCACTGTCTCCATCCATGGCCCCTTCCCTGGGCTGGATTCACCGGTTCAGTTTCTGCTGTCACAAGCAGATCGTGTGAGGTTAATTATGTCTTAATCCAGGGGAGCTCCCAATATATTAAACAGCACAGCCTCTAATAGCATGTAATGAATTAAAATATAGCGCGCTTCGTAATATATGAGCAGAGACAGGCTAAGAGCCTGGTGTGTGTGTGTGTGTGTGTGAGTGTGCGTGTGTATGCGTGTGCGTGTCTGTGTGTGTGTGTGAGATGTGTAAGGTGTGTGCGTATGTGTGTGTAAGATGTGTAAGATGTGTGTGTGTGTGTGTGTGTGTGTGAGATGTGTAAGATGTATGTGTAAGATGTGTGTGTGTGTGTGTAAGATGTGTAAGATGTGTGTGTGTGTGTGTGTGAGATGTGTATGTAGAATGGTGGGGGAGTGTGTTGGAAGGTTCCTCTGTTTTAAATAAACAACGCATGAAGGCATTTCAATATGAGGGATGTGCGAGGGAAGAGGCCCAGAATGATCATTGCAGGCAGGCAGGCTGAGTGTGTGTTGTTGGTCTGTGAAGTGTATCGGGAACAGTATGTGGACTGGGCCTGTGTGCTATTGATAACCAGGCGCCTGTTTTAAAATGCTGCCAGCACAATGGATCCATGGCCTGCTCTGCTCCAGTGCACAACAATACCTGCTCTCACTGGAGGGTTAAACGCAGAGATGACAAACAACAACAACAACAAAGGGCCTCTTATCTGCCTTTTTTTTTCTTATTTTTTTTTTGGCAATCGTCTTTGAAGAATAACAATTCGCAAAACTTATTCAGTGGTTATTTGTGCGATTCGTACTGAAAGCAGCCGCAGTCTTTGTGTAAAATGGGTTTGCAGAAAGTTGTAGAAACATTTAACAGCAGCATTGGGCTTTTAGCTCATGTCTGTGTGTGTGTGTGTGTGCCTAAGAATAGCAGAATGCTTGTCACTCATTGTGGTCATAGAATATGGTCTGAGATGTGGACAAAAAGTGTGACCATCTCCTATCACCTAACCTTGATTCCCCAGCCCCTTCACCTCTCTTTCTCTCTCCCCTTCTCCCTTTCTCTTTTTCTCTCTCCCTCGCTCTGCTACCCCCCTTTCCCTTTTCACCCCACCTCAGCCCCAGCCCTCACCCCTCTCTTTCTCTCCCCTCTCTCCTCTCTCCTCTATCTCCTCTCCCCTCTCTCTCCCCTCTCCCCTCTCTCCTCTCCCCTCTCCCCTCTCTCTCCCCTCTCTCCCCTCTCTCCTCTCTCTCTCCCCCCTCTCCTCTCCCCTCTCTCTCCCCCCTCTCCTCTCCCCTCTCTCTCCCCTCTCCCCTCTCTCCCCTCTCTCTCCTCTCTCCCCTCTCCCCTCTCTCCTCTCCCCTCTCCCCCTCGCTCTGAGAGACAGAGACAGTAGCTCAGAGCTATGGTGGAGTGTAAGCGCTGTTGATGTGGATGGCCTCTGGTCGGGCGCCAGGCCCTGGCTGTAAAAAGGCTGGCTCCGGCGTGCGTCACAGCTGTGCCCGCCGCTCCTCCCGCCTCGCCCTGTCACTGGGGGTCAGGAGGCATTTACCCGCAGCGCCCGTTCACTCCAGTGGCATGCCATGATGCCAGGCTAAATGGCATTGTTACAGCGCGCCTCTTAGAAGTGTTGACAGGTCCATATGCTAATTTTTAACGAATATGCGAGCCAGGGCCGTGATTTACTTACCTCTGACGCAGATTCCTAATTGAGATTATGGTCTTGATCACCATTTGTAATTAGCTTGGGTATTAAATGAGGAAATGCAGGATGTAAGATTTATTGCCTTACCCCTAGGTATCATTTTACCCCACGGGCTCTTAGTGGGAAAACTGATTGATTTTGGTCTGTGCACTTTGCAATAGTAACAGTCAAAGTTTACTGTTTAAATGAAGAGGCTTCGGAAACTAAGAAAACAATGCAACAATTACAAATTTCATTGCACAGTAATACTGTTGTCTGATGGTGACTCATGCAGAGCTCAGCATCCACCTACCTTCACAAATGCATTTGTTTCTCTGGCCGCCATGGAAACTCTGAGCGACTTTTTCCACCAGCACACCAGCAAACAACAAACTTATGTCAGCCTTTTTTTTTTTCCCCCGCGGTGTAGAGGAGGGCTTTTAGGCGACGGCAGCTTCTCTAAGAGCATGGCATACAGGCAGCAGGAGCCGTGAGTCACAGCTCGCTATCTGTGATTATGCCGGCCTACTGGAGTCTGAAATGAAAGTCAACATTCACGGACTGACTCACAGCTTGAGCCGCGTGTCCTCCCGCGCCACAATGACAATATTGTTGAGCATGGTGCGCGGTGGAGGGAGATGTTGTGGAAAATATTCGCCCGGGCTGAAGGCAGCGAGAGAGAGAGAGATAGAGAGAGAGAGTGAGACGGCCAAAGGCGTTGGCGTATCTGCTGCGAAGAAAGAGAGAGCGAGAGAGAAAGAGATAGAAAGAGAGAGAGAGAGAGAGAGAGAGAGAGAGAGAGAGAAAGAAAAGAAAAGAAAAACAGACTGGTGGTGTTCTGCAGACGATTGCTCTCGCTGCACAACAACAACAACAACATCGATGAGAAGACTTTTTCTTTGGCTGGGTAAACATCGAGGGCATTCCTTCCTGTCCCACTCGCACGGCTGTTAGCTTCCTTTCTTGATGTCCTGAGACGACACGCGCTAGTGGCCCGAGAGAGAGCGATACACTCATCTCTTTGTTGGAGTGGCTTGTGCTGTTGGAGAGAGCTTAACCTTGCTGTTGTTTCCCCTCCTGAATGAGAGTGATTCAGTGAACACTACACAGCCATGCGAGAGCTCATCACACACACTTGACAGGCTTCAGGTGGATTATGTAAGGCTGGCGTGCACTAAACAATTGATAGGCCTCGTAAAAGGTACTTATTACGGTGAGGTATGAAGTATGAATTGAATAATAGTCGTTTTGTGTGTGTGTGTGTGTATGTTTGTGTGTATGCATGCGCATGTGTGTGTGTGTGTGTGTATGTATGTGTGGACAACCCTGTTGCATATCTCCATGGAAGCTGTCTACCTAAGAATACATCTGTGAAAGTCATAGCGTTCCTACAGCACCCCATATCTACTCCATTTTGTTCCTGTAACTGAAGTTGTTCCGTAGTGCAAGGCCTCTCCACACGTGATGAATGTCTGTGCGCTGGGAGAGAATGCTGGCCTGGCCACCGGATTGCCCATAGGGCTCGCTGGGCCCAGGCCCATTACCCGGCTTCTTTCTCTATCTGTGTGTGTGTGTGTGTGTGTGTGTGTGTGTGTGTGTGTGTGTGTGTGTGTGTGTGTGTGTGTGTGTGTGTGTGTGTGTGGTGGGGGGGGATCCAGGCAGGCCAGCTGCAGTGGAGTGTAAATGCCAGGGACAGCTGGTGGCATGTGAGGTTTACTCAGCCTTAGCGAGGGCCTGGCCTACATGGAGCGACCGGCCTCCACATGTGAGAGCCAGTTCCACTCCAGTGCTCCCCCCCCCACACACTCTGCTTTTGAATAGCTGTAAGGAGCACCTTAAGAAGACGGGGGTCTGATGCTCAACCCTGTGAAAGTCTCTGCCTACAGGGGCCAAGTAGAGACTTGGTAAATATAGTGTTTATTAATTCATTCATTCATTAACAACATGTTTTTGTTGCGTACAAGTTAGATGAAATGTTGCAATGAGCAATGCAACCTGCCAAAATATGGACCTGGTTGAATTCATCAAGCAAATTATGATTTAAATGATAGTATATTTGATGCCTAATAGCATGGTTTGCAGCACGTAATGACTTGGAACCTAGTTTGTGTAGTCTAGTTCGTATGTCTTACACAAGATAACAAATTCCCAATCTGGTTGAGCACATCTTAATCACATAAAAAAAATATTTGGAAATGATCATTTTTGGAAATGGATCTTAACTGTGGTGTTTAATAGAAAACCACAAGAAAATTGATTTGAGTGTAACAGTATCATGTAAGAGCATAACAGTATTATGTAAGTTAAAAGTGTATAAAACAGAACCATATTGTATCAAACAGAATCACAAATACTACACCAATAGTTTATGGAATGTTTAGATCTGGTCCTGCATACTTAAAGGTAGAAGGAAACTTGCATTCTTACATCCTTCATGTAGTCTTGCTCATGGGAAAAAAATCATCAATGTCCTTTGCAACACCTTGTGATTCTATTGATAATATACATGACAATTCACATAATTCACTTTGCCAGTGATTCGGGGTTCCGTTCATCACTAGTCTATGGTGAATTCTCTATCTATTCCATCTCTATCTCTGATCCGTTTTTCATGTGAAATGCACACATGGAGTGGGAGAGGCATTTGGGAAGTTTCTGCAGAAACTTCCGGTAAGGCACATCTCCCGTAATCCAGCGCCTTTCCTGCTCTTAGACAGCCTCTCTCCCTCTCACCAGGACTGTTTGGAGAGAGATGAATTATCAATGTCACCTTTGCGCTCAGAAGCCTGTCTAGTGCTCGTAGTATCAAGCATAATGGCATTCAATGTGGCCCAGATTGTGCCGTGCGATAGTATATTTGATACAGTTGTAAACCAGCAAAGAATAAGCCTGCCTTAAGAGAACAAACCTTTTTCACTTTAAAACACATCTATTTTTCCAGTGTAAATCACTTGTCAGTCCAGTGCAAATGTAACTGTTCTAATCTGAAAGGAGAAGAAGGAGAGAAGAAAAAAAGAGAGAGAGGGCTGGGACGGTGGGAAAAGATAGATGAAGAAGAAAAAAAAGGAGGAAGTGAAGATTATCTTTTTTTTCTGCTGCTCTTTTTTTCTTCTTTGGCACCGGTGCACAGCAGAGACTGACAGGTCTTTCAGATGAATGACAGGTGTCCTTTGAAACGGCGGCAAGGCGGCGTCTGTTCAGACTGTTGAAATGCATATTTGGAGCTCTTATCATAAAGCCATGGATGGGCCAGATAGCTGCCGTTAACATTGCAAATGGCTCTGGAATTATTCATTGTCAGCGCGCCTGGGTGGAGGAGAAGGAGGGGGGGGGGGGGTGAGGGAAGAGAATAGGAGGGTGAAGTTTGATTATTCCGCTCACACAATGGCCGGGGCCGCTTAATGATTCCGCCGCACCTTGGCAGGAGCCCGCGTTGCCGTCGACTCCCCGGCTCCTAGCGACGGGTGACACGGGTCTGGCCAAGTGTTAGAGCAAGATCATACGTCCGGGCTTCCCATTTTAATTTCTAATACATTAATCTTCGGCGTGCAGATTCCTCAATGAATATTCCGGGGGCTTCCGTGTTTGTCGGAGGAGGGCTGTCTCGCTTTCATCCATTCAGGTGGCTTCATTCACTGTGAAAGCCCGCTAAATGGGCCCGATCAGTCAATGACAACTGTGGCACAATAGCGGCCGGTAACACGTCCCTATTCTCCTTTCAGGCCTCTGATAGACAACTCTGACACCTGATCTCTGGGGAGCGGGGGAGGTGGTGATGGGGTGATGGTGGTGGTGGTGGTGGGCAGTCACCGCCGCGGCTCCTTGAGAGACTTCCTTTACTTTATCGGGCAGTAAAGGATTGTCACAGGTGAATGTATCAGCAGTTCTGCGGAGCGGTGCCCCCCCCTCATGACCCTCCCGCGGCTCGGTGCTGCCACGCTCGGGCTCACAACCCCCAGCGCCACCCCACCCCCCCATACCCCCCACTGCTGCCTCGCCAGTGGCTTAGGGTGGCTTAAACACTGTCATACAAGCGAAAGGCTCAGAGGCTCGCTGCTTTTTAAATGGAAGAGCCTTTGTTCCCGGCCATTAATTAGCATTGTCTTAAGTTCATTATACGGCTGCTCGAGGTGTGTCTAATGAGCGGACGTGGCGTTCCTACAATGCTCGTGGCTTTGTAGCGTCTGACCTGACAGTGGCTCCTGGTAGTCCAGGCCACAGAGGAAAAGTCACATTCCGCCAGGAGGACTTTTCAAACGGAGCCGTGTTTTTTTTTTCCCCTAGTGAGACCCTGCCATTCACGGGAATTATGGCAAACATGTCTCATGAAGTTCATAGTAATAAAGTAGATGTGAGCTTTCTAGAACGATATGATTCTTTAAAATTACATTTAATTAACTTTAATTTTGAGGCTCGTTGCTTTGACAAGTGTCCCTTCCCTTATAGTGCTCCATGTAAAAGACGCTGAGGATGGTCTTTAAATGGACACAGAAGCACACTGAGCTGCAAAGGTTTTCATCTTCTCCCCTCAGTGTGACAGTAAAGCACCCTGCTCTCCCCTGCCAGGTAGTTTCAGGACAATGTGGTGGTGTCTGACTCGAATGAGACCATCAGTCACTTCATTCTCACTTCAGCTGCCTCCCCCTGATCTCCCTTTCTCTCCCTCTAACTCTTTTACCTTCTCCCTCTCTCTCTCTCTCTCTCTATCTGGTGAAATGAAGCCGAGCGGCAGACAGCTGTGTGCCACGGCTCTTCCTCCCTTCCACCATAATTCAAACGCGGAGAACACCTTTTTTTTTTTTTTTTTTACAGCAGCAGCGCTTAAATGTGCAATGGCATATATGGATATTGCAGGTGTCAAAAAAGGACTGATGTAGATATGGTGATGTTCGTAATTATGATATCTGATCCCAGCTCAGTCAGGGGAAGCACCACAGGAGCAGAGATGAGTGGAACAATATTTTAATGTGCAGGGGAGACATCCCCTCTCTCCCTGAAGGAACATCTCGTGTGACACCAGCTGCTGGAAAATTGGGATTTATACCTCTTGTTTTCTATTAATATGGAGATGAATACAGGTGTTCGGTGTCGTAAAATTAGTTTAGCTCACACACAAATTGCAATTACGAGGAGAGCTCTAAGGTTGACTCTCAGGCGGAGAGAGGAACAGAGGGTGAAAATGAGAACGAGATCAGGAGTTGAGAGGGAAGGGGTGGGGTGAGGTGTGTGGTGGGGGTTTTGGGGGTGTGGGGGTCGGGGGGTGGGGTGGGAGTTGGAGGGAGGCCTGGTGTGGCGTGTGCCAAATCCCACAGTGCTTTTTTTGGCGCCTGTTACCTGTTAGTCATGGTGGGGCCGAGCACTGGAACAGGTCTCGCCACGCTCCTAAGCCACAGCAACCAAAAAAAAACAAACAAAAAAAGCAAAACAAATAAGCTTTGAAACGATGTCCTCTTCAAGGGTGAGGACTTGGGAAGGGCTTCAAGCCTCGAGGAAGACGTCCAAAAAATTCCCCCTCCTCCTGCCCCCTCTTCCCCTTCTCCTGAGGGTGGGGGGCGGTAGTGGTGGTGGGGTGTGGGGGAGTAGAGTGGTAAGGGACTGTGAAGGAGACGTGGTAAGGTGCGGTGCCTGGTGAAATGGTGGCGTGTGGGTGACAGTGCTGCTCTGTGGCGTCGGACTGACTCTGGGCTGAGGCCAGTGCATCACGACAGTTTGCTCCCAGTCACTTCCCCTCCACTAAACATCAAAGCTGAGGGAGAAGAGCGGAGAGGAGAGGAGAGGAGAGGAGCGGAGCGGAGCGGCCAGCCAGCCCTGCCCAGCTCTGAGCTAACCTGGCCCTACACACCCCATCCTCCTGCCCCTCACGTTTTTCAGCTGAGCAGTCAGAGCCGGTACACTGTGTAACATTACAGGGTGTTACACTGTTACCCTTACACCCCCTTCCCACCCCCACACCCCCTGCCCCAGTCCTCTCCATCACACGCGCACTACTGCCTCTCAGCTCATTTAGGGGAAGGTTCATTCTGCTGTTTGATTGTTGGGTCAGATTTTTCACTGTTCTGTGGAGACTCTTCTAAATATGAGTTATTAGTGAACGGGATTATATAGCATACCAGCCAGCCTCACTATGGTCACCACAAACACAAAGCAGCATTAAAAACTGCAAAAGAAGAGAAAAGACCAAAACAATGTGTGAAGACTCACAAGTCATGGAGGTTATCGCCTGGCTTTCGTCTCCATTAATCCCCCCCACCTTCATTCCTGATGTAACGTTGGACTGAGATGTTTTCCTGAGCTTCTAGAGGGAAAATAGAGACATCTTGCATAGCCTTGCATGTTGTCAGGCGTCCCCCTATCAAGTTCCCCTGCAAGATTTATGTGGCGTGCCTCTCTGAACAGAAAACTAATGCGATCTTCATTCATAACAAACACACGGGGCACCATTTACTCTGCACTGGGCAGCTCCTTGGCCAAGGACAATAATTGAGAGGCTCTAGGATTAGGCTGAGGCATTAATTCACTGTGTCAACCTGTCCCCCTAGAATATTTATGATGCTAAATACATTTAATTAGGTGCAGGGCCGCTGATAGGAGAAAGTGCATTGTCAGTAGAAAAGGGAGTTGGTTACCTTTGGCGTGTTGGTTTTACAATAGTCATCCATTTCATGTGACACGAAAACATATGAACAAGGTATTTTTTTAAAGTCAGTATTGATGTGGTTGGTTTCAGTGACGATCTGAATATTGCAGTCTTAATAAATCTGAATAAACTAGTTATGTGGAATACAGAGGTGTCAGAATGAATGTGTGGCCTTAAATGGAGTGGCCGTTGTAAAATAGAGAGAGAAATACAGAATAGAAAAGCTTGGTGTTTGGTAGTGTGCAGTAACAGGATTATCTGTCGTTGCACAAGGTCTGGACACGTGCTTGTACATGGTCTACAGAGTGTTTTATATGCATGACATTTTCCTGATGTAAAGTCTATAAGAAAAACATAAAATATGAGTAATACTCTTCCCCCAAAAAAATTACATATCACTTTTGTATTTTACATTTTAGACATTTTTATATAGTCACCAATTGATCTCCTTTTAGTAGCGGTGGACCCACACACACACACACACGTGCTAAGACACACAAATCCTCAAATAAAGAAAGGCAGAGTGTGGCTTGTGCCAGTATTGGCTGAGTGAGACATCATGTCCAGCCCTGATAAAAAAAACAGGCCAGCGTGGAGCCGCGGAGAGTCGTGGAAACGGCTTCATAATAGCCCAGCCGGCTTCCTGACATCTGTCAGCGACGCGAAGAATGGATGGGAGGATGACCGGCTTCTCTATCAGCGCTAACACGCGGACACCTCGGCCGCGGCCAGGAGCCCGACTGATGCAAATGGAAGATAATATCGGCGCCCGGCTCTGAATGACATTACACCAAATCTAATGTAGTTAGAGGAGTGGGTCCTAGTGGTGCTCCGGGGCCGGGGGTGTGGGCCAGCCAGGGGCTGACTGACACACGGATCAAGTGCAGTGACAGGACACACAATAAAGTCATCAGGAAATGTGACATGGCAGACGCGGGGAGGGATGGATGGATTGTCACTCTCTGTCAAAGCGGATGCGCTGCCTTATCCCTGATGTCCCATAGACCACCGTGGGAAAAGACAGGGGGTAGTGGGGTAGGGGTGGGGGGTATCTGTAGCAGGGGGTGTTGGGGCTGTTCATCCAGACATTTATTTAAGCTCTGGGTTCTTGGTTGTTTTTTTTAGGTGGATTACCTGGCTCACTTAATGTCATTTAAGTAATCGGTTTGACATGAGAATAGTTTTTGAGTGTTGAACAGTATATAATAGCATTGATGTATAGTGGCTGTCATTCAAAGGCATGTCAGAAATCCGTCAGAATGTCAGAAATTAGTGCACATGCTATAGTAAAAGTTGGCCAAATAAGAATGAAGGCATTTTTTCCACAATTTTTTTTCAATAATCTTATGTCTCTGTCTAAAATAGATGATGATATGATTAAGTTGAAGTTGTCAAAATTAGAATTAGGTTTTTAAATCATTGTCATCATTGTAGTGACCTCACTTTTACATTGTCACAATTAAATGTATACAGAATAAATTCTTTTTCAGAATGTGTATTGAGAAAAAAATGTATCTCCACACTCACAAACACACAAACACACACACACTCACAAACACGTGCACATGGACACACGCACACACACACACACACACACACACACACGCACACACACGGACACACAGAGTGTCATAATGTGGTGATTTTTAGATGAAGGCGCTCACAGCCTGTGCAGGTCTCCTCATCAGTGGGGCGTTAGAGTACACCCGGCTGCCAAAAGATGGCAATGTTGCTGTGCTGAATTCCAAATGAGTCTCCCCCTTCTCTCTTTCCTTGACCCTGTGCTGAAACCAGACCCAAGCCAACTACACCCCCGCCACCCCCGCCACCTCCCCTACTCATCCTAAGCCCCCCCCCCCCCCCCCCCCCCACAAATAAAAAAAAGGGCATATTACAACATTTTACAACAAACTGTGTAGGAGGGAAGGCATTATGACGTGTCAGAAACAGTGTACATTTAATGTAATGATGAGATATTACTTCATGGACGTTAGCCATGGGTGGAGGTGAGACATCTGTGTTTCGTATTAAATCAAACGTAATTTTATCACTGGGTGAAAAAAGTTGTAGTAGTGATGAGTGAGGAAAAAAACATGTTTTTTATTTGGTTTCAGTGATTGTGCAACAATTTGTATCCGTTGGGTAAAGAACTTGATGACTTCCCTCCAAACAGTGACATAAAGGGGCAAGATGACTCCCACGAGGAAACACAGTGTACCAATGAGTCATGTTCTCTTACACACACAATCTCTCTCTCTCTTTCTCTCTCTCTCTCTTTACATCCAACTTCTAACCTCAACTCGAACACCAAACCGGATCCTCATACCAGCTCATCAAAAGCTAAAGTTTTTTCTTTCTTTCTTTGTACAAACATTACTATTTCAGTTAATCCAGTGTGCAGCAGTGCACCTGCAGTCTCACTGATATATCTTTTACAGAACCTTTTTTTTTTTTTTACCTCACAAAAATTTGAACTGAAGTTTATTTTCTTCCCCACTCCCTCCTGTATGTTTCAGGGGTAATTACAGCCAGTAGGAAGGAATCGCTGTGTATTTCAGTGCAGCCAAATGGACACTCAGCAGGCTAGCAATTCTGTGGCTATTATAGAACTGAAATACCCGAAAATGTGCCTGCCTTAATGGAGGAACACAGCCATGTCCTACAGTGAAAGGGTTAACAGGACAGGGTCCGTTGAAGATAAATTGCCACTCTCAACTAAATTACATCCTTCTGAGATGCTCGCTGAGATGATCGAGAGAAAGCGGGAAAACTGAAAAGATGTCACGTTTTTATTAATTGTCAGTGATGTGCCTCACTTTGGGTGAAAGCCATAAATACCCTTACTTTTGAAAAAAAAAAAGTGATTTAACTTTGGATGTGTTGTTCTCACACGTGTTTGGTGTTTTTTGTCTTGTTATTGTTTTAAACTTTCCAGAACAAGAATAGATCACTTTGTCCTCTCAAGTGCATCAGGCTTATTGCCTCTCTAACTGTCTGTGCCCCCGACCTGAAACACTGTCCGTCTGTCCTCCTCTCTCCTCTCCTCTCCTCTCCTCTCCTCTCCTCTACTCTCCTCTCCTCCCTTCTCCTTTCCTCTAATCTCCTCTCCTCTCCTCTCTCCTCCCATCTCAGCTCCTTGTCTTCTTCTTCTCCTCAGGGATTTTGGAGCTCTTGTCTCTGCTCTTGAGTTGTGGCCCGTCATCGTTGTGTTCAACGAGTCACCTGGGCATGCTCAGGCAGCTCAGCTCACACTCAGCCTACCGCCTCACGGCCGGTGCCTGGTGGCCGTCTCTGCTCGTTGGCCGCTTGGCTGCGTCTCCCCTCCTTCCCTCCTTCCTTCCTTCCTGCCTGCCTGCCTCTCGCGTGAGTCCGTCTTCACGGCCGCCCCGTGGCCCCCCTGTCACGGCCCCCTGTCACGGCCCCCTGTCACGGCCTGCGTGTCCCCTCTGCCTTTTATCGACGCTGAAAGCTCTGCGTTTCAGAGGAACCAGGAGTGGAAGGGTCTGGAAGCCCCCTCAGAGCTGAAGCAGGCGACTGCTGCTCGAGCCTTCTCCTCAGGGGCATAAATTGCGGCGGCGTGCGATAGGACAGAGATGTTTTACTGCATAAGGTCAATATATATGAAGAGCGCGGGGAGAAGTGAACTGGCTGCTCAGCAGTCAGGTAGCAGGCTTCCTTGCCTCAGGCGCATGTTGTCTGCTGCCGTAGCGGCGCAGGACACGAATAAAACAATCCGCCGAGGAATGACATAAATTGTCCCTGTGTGCGGAGAGGAAAGTTGATAGAGGAAGGCATCTCTATTGTTTTTTACTGCTGTGTAAAATCTCTGGCTTTTTTCTTATAAAACCATGTTGTCCCATTTTTTCCCTGCTATATGCATATTTAATATTAACTCACTGTGCCGTGAACGGCAGCTGTTGGTTGTTGATACATTAAATGCTCGTGTGTCAGCTCAGGTCAGTTCTGTTCTTTATCTGAAAGCTCTTTTGAAAAGTCTTGGCAAAGGAAGATGTCTGTGATTTGAATAGAATAAAGGCGGCAGAGACCCTGCTATTCGCTGGGAAACACTGTGGTTCTTCCGCTCCTGAACCTAATCCCACAGTTCTACCACCTCTCCTCCCTTATGCCACTCACAATTTCTAATTAGCTTTCCCGGTGGAGGAAGAAGATGGATTATATTTTAATATCTTGGGCCTAAAATTAGTTTATATTTTAGCAAGTTAGCACTTCTGAGCAGTTGATTTACTCTTGAAGCTGTAAAACCCGTGAGCTTGCAATTAATCATGCTCTGGTCTTTCTCTTAAAGGGAAAAAAGGAGAGAGAGAGAGGGATAAAGAGAAAGAGAGTGAGAGAGAGTGAGAGAGAGAGAAGAGGAGGAAGAGGAGGAAGAGGAAGGGATTCTGCGTGTCACTGCCTGGATCACAATAGGTAAACACATAATTTACATTATTTAGAAATCACCACTTGGCTATTGTGCATCATGTGACACTGTGCTCCCAGCGATTGTTCTGCCCTCCACAGTTATTAATTACAGCACACTTTGAACAAAGCCGCTCTGTCTATGACTAATTATTGACAGAGGATGATTAAAGACGCCTGCTCCCTCTTTCCTGAATTACTCGCCTCTCCTTCCACTCGTGCCATTCAGTCACACGCCTCATTCACATTTGCCTGTGTTAGTGTGAATGTGTAGGTGTGTGTGTGTGTGTGTGTGTGTGTGTGTGTGTGTGTGTGTGTGTGTGTGTGTGTGTGTGTGTGTGTGTGTGTGCGCATTTGTGTGTGTGCGCATTTGTGTGTGTGCATTTGTGTGTGTGTGTGTGTGTGTGCATTTGTGTGTGTGTGTGTGTGTGTGTGTGTGTGTGTGTGTGTGTGTGTGTGTGTGTGTGTGTGTGTGTGTGTGTGTGTGTGTGTGTGTGTGTGTGTGCGCGAGTGTGCATTTATGTGTTGAAGTGTGCATGTACATCTTATACATGGTCAAGAAGTCAGTTTGCTGTTATCCGATTACGGGCGCCCTAAGAGGCTTTCTGGGGGCCATCCATCACAGCGCGTGGCCTGTGGGAGCACTTGGACATGGCTGGCACAATGATGTAAAGCACAGGGGGTGGACACCCCTGCACATGCAGAGCAGCCTCCATTCATTTAAGGGACCCAGGGAGAGCAGCCGCTGCAGCAGCCTTCACACCACAGCCTCAGCCTCAGCCTCAGCCTCAGCCTCAGCCTCAGCCTCAGCCTCAGCCTCAGCCTCAGCCTCAGCCTCAGCCTCAGCCTCAGCCTCAGCCTCAGCCTCAGCCTCAGCCTCAGCCTCAGCCTCAGCCTCAGCCTCAGCCACCGCCACAGCCACATGGTGACTTTACGGGAGAATTTTGGACTTGGACTACTTGAAAACGGGTTTGACAGGACATTTCACGAGCCAAATGGCACACTCTTTTGAAGCTTCCCTTCAGAGTCCTGGTTGTGGTTTGGTGAAGCAGTGATAATGACAGCTTGAGTCTGCACTGCAGGCACGCTTGAGTAGCATAGACTGTGTTTGAAGAGTGCAGTTAATTCCTCGGTTTAAAAAAGAAGTGCTTTGGAATTTCTTTTATATTAACTTTTTTTATAATTTTTTTTTTTTACTTTTAATCTGGTCCTCCATCTGAGAAGAGGGCAGGATGGTGAGGGTCTCCACCCTTCCACCCTCCACCCCGCCTACCCTCTCCACGCTGCCTCTCCCTGAGTGTAGCAGTCCTGCGCTGAGCTCCAGATAAAGCCGGATGTATCTCGGCTTTGGTGCTGGAGGTGATAGGTGGAGGCTGGGGTGTGTGCCTGTGTGATGTCTTCAGCTGTGCAGCGGGGGTTGGTGAGGTGTGTGTGGGGGCGGGGGGAGGGGGGGGGGGGGTCGGTCAGAGAGAGAGCTCTCGCCCAGGGAGACGCGTGAAGGAGGGCCAATTTCATATGCGGGCCCTGGCCCCCGGGTCTGGGTGGAGGTGCGCCGGGTCCACCTAGTATTTCAGCTTCATTAATCATCCCGCCAAGGCTTACCGGCAAACCCCCTCTCCGCCTTCTCCTAGACAACCCCTCGGATTACGCAGAGCCGGCGAAATGTCAGCCCAAATCTGAGTCCTGATGCAGATAATCATTTCAATAATATTTCTCCATTTGTGCCCCCGATGCCCAGGGAATAGAGCTTTTCCACTGTCAGGTAGCGTAAGACTGCAGTTGGTGGGAATACTTGACTCTGAGCCAGATGGCTTAGCCGTGCTTTCAGCATATGTTCAACAAGCAGCTTGGTGCCGAGCACACGGCACACTTTTATTAATTTCAGCGCGGGAGAGATGCATATATATTTACCTGACTCCCCCCCCCCCCCCACACACACACCTCCCTCACCGTCACTGCGCCCCCCCCCCCCCCCCCCCCCCAACCCTCCATCCTTTATTCGTTGGCGAGACTCTCAATGGTGATGTAAAGAACCCAAATATTTCACACCCGTATGTGCCTCGGGTGAATCAGCTAAAGGCTGAGAACAGCTTTACGTCTGCCAAATTCAATAAATGTCAAGATTCGCAGTGTCACACCAATTGCGTTGAGGGCAATAATGTTTTTTAGTGCAAAGACGCCCAAAAGAAGGTGCCACAACAAAAGAAGAAAAATCTTAAAAGTCATCACTCTAATTGCTGTCATTAAATCTGCTCTAAAGATGGTGCACGTCTGTTATGTGGTTACGGGTTAGCCTGTGCTGTATCTAGATGTGCTATTACACACACACACACACACACACACACACACACACACACAAACACACACACACACACACACACACACACACACACACACACACACACAAATACAGTCTTTATTCACTATGTGAAGAGATAGGTGTTTAACACAAGAAACACACACACACACACACACACACACACACACACACACACACACACACACACACACACACACACACACACACACACACTCATCTCACACGCACACACCATTGCATCTATGGGCAAATTTATGCGTCGCCTCTGTGCTGAACTTCTCCCTAACAGCCCTGCCCGCTGCAATCCAGGGAGTTCTTATGCCGGTGACTTATGGTGTTGTGGGGGGTTGGGTGCATGGGAAAATGTCAATAGAAATAGTAAGTCGGAGAAGGAAGGCTTGCCTAATTAGTGCCCATTTAGATTTTATGATGGCTCCAAGATGGGCTCATCCTGACAGGGAGCACTATAGTTACATATTGTTTTAGCCTGAGGGGAACCATAGGCAAATCCAGATTTATTGAACCTATCATACCAGCATATTTCATTTGCCATTATGAGATGCCATCTCACAATGATGCCCGATTATTTATTACAGATTAAATTGTAAGACCTGGATGGTCGGAAAGGTTTAAGCGTATTCATTTTCTTGTTATTAACTTCTTCATTATCTGTCTTGGTATGTTCCAAAACCCCTCTTTTACTACTATGTGTGAGATGCAGGCCGAACCACGGTGTCGTATATCAGGGTTTTATACGTTACTAGAAAGAATTCCCTCTACATGTAGACTTCACTCGAACTCCTTACAAAAAGGTGTATTTCACCAAATATTTCCAAACATCATACATTTAGGGTGCATTTAGAGCAGGCTGACAGTTATTTTCTCATGGATTGATTTCTGTCGATTTGGGATTATTTGTCATTTTTGTGATATTGACCAGGCTCCATTTTTATTTCTCCATCAAAAACAACTTCTGTGTGAATGTGAGCAGATTCTTTCCATTCTGGCTCAATAGACACTCAATATTCACTGTTCATTTCAGCCCATATATGTCATGATCAGACTTATTTGGATGTGTATATGGACAGTGCAATATACAGCACACGCTCTCTACTGGCTTTCATAACATCAAGACAGAGGGAAGGAGAAGAAAAAAAACAATTCACCTCTCCACTCTGGCATTTTTCACTGTCCCTGTGACAGCCTGGCTCAGAGATGGTTAAGGCACTGAGGAAGAGGAGGTGCACTCCTCCCTCTCCTCTCTCACCCCACGCGTCTCCCTCTCCTCTCTCACCCCACGCGTCTCCCTCTCCTCTCTCTCCTCTCTCACCCCACGCATCTCCCTCTCCTCCCTCTCCTCCCTCTCCTCCCTCACCCCACGCGTCTCCACCCTGTCTCTTCTGTCCTCTCCTACAGTCCCACTAAAATGAAACAGTGTGCACTATATTTGATTCCATTGGCACAATCTTTCTTAAGGGGGAAGTATACCTCCGCGGACACGGCTAAATTGACGTCCGCACGCGTTGCCTGCACAAGAGCATGCCAGTTTTAAAGCACTGGCTCAGGGTCAGGGGGAAACAAAATCCATTAAGGCTATTTATTAATTTGCCAAACGCTTTTATTCAAAGTGACTTACAGTAAAGATGCACATTTCATTAGTATGTTTGTGTTCTGGGAATAAAACTACTGGAGACTCGCTGATAAAATTTAAGTTGAGTTTATTTTAATGTTTGAAGAAATCATAGCTGATTAGATAACCAGAACAGTATTTTAAGGTAGGTAGAAGATTTAGATAGAGGAGTGAACAGTTATGAAGGGGCAGAGAAGTCTATAGGCCTATACAAAATAACAGCCTTTACTGTGGATTCACACATCTTAGAGATGTTATTTCAAACACTGTGTTTGACTGATTGACCTTGTGGCAAAACTAGTACACTTTGAAGACCCAAATGCAGACGTTTTGAAGTATTCTTCAGCGCTTATGAAGCTCACTTCACCAGAAAGACTGAAGCTTTGGGAATTGTAAATACTCGCCACTGAACCTCTTGAGGGTCACACTGAAGAGTTGAGAGAATTTATCATGATTTTTTTCTCTAAACGCTGTTTATTCCTGTTCCATTATCATTGAGAAATTCACGTGTAAGGATTTCAAAGTGACGCTAAATGCGATCATCCCTCACTCTCTGCACGTGAATGCCTTCCTCTTTTCACTCAATCCACTCACGGGCGGTGTTCATGTCTGCCGTGTATTAGGTAATGTTTATTTACTATATCCCCTTAAACCCTTGGATGTTGGTATTTATCCTATTTACACATCAATATTACTCCGGTGCGAGGGCCATAAGAGTGGCATTTAAGTAGTTGTATTGGGTGGTATTAAAATGCACTCCATACTGTGCGGGGGGAACACGTAAGGGAATAGTCAGGCCCTGGACTCCCATTACCCAGTATAAAAGTGTCAGGCGGTTTAATTACATTCAGGCCTCCCTCTGTCGCTTTTACGGCTTCCTCAATTGCATTTCCTGCTCAGCTAAACTTTCCATCAAAGCCCTTTAAGCATTCACAGGAGAAGGGATGACCATGCAGAGCTGCCCAGTCATCTCCCCCCTCTGTTTTAGCATATGCTCACTGATGAGCTTATTGTTTTTTAATGATTTTAATTTCCCTGTTTCTGTTGAAAAGAACATGTTTTTTTCTGTTTGAATTTCAACCATGCTTGTGGAGATAGTGTAGCTGTATTGACTATTTAGCTGATATTTTCTATAACATAAAATTGTTTTAATCATCACTACTTATAATAACATTACATAGTTATTGATATTTGACCTAAACAGGAAAAAAAAGCCATGAATTGATAATACTTAATACTTGCCCGGACTCTTGTTCTTTGCACATATGGCAAACAGTTCAGACAGATTTGTAATGTTTGATGTGTGTAGAATTCTCCTACAGAAAAGAATAGACTTATGAGGGCTTGAGGATAAAGAAAATCCCCATTTAACCCTAATGCCAAAATCAGGATTGATTCTGCTGCAGTGGATTTTATATTAGCAGTCTCAATTGAAGTCATGCATGACGGTTCCTCAAGTTCAAATGTGCTGGAAGTAAAATCGCCTCGGCCATTTCTTTCCAAAGGAGGATATTCAGAGATTCTTCCAGAAGGTTTTCATTGTTTAAAACTAAAGTGCTTTCATTCATGATGAAACGCCTCAGTCATCAGTTCCGCACTGTCAGATCATTTCATCCATCACATATTTGTCTCTGTCATGTGTGTGTGCTGAATATACTATTTCATCTTTGATAATAGTCATTCCTCTGTGTATTTTGCTCGCTCTGTACAAAGAGCCTTCATAAAGTCTGGGTTATGCAACAGTAAGCCAACTTATAAGTCTCACATATAATTCCCTCCCAGGGTCTGGGCTTGACTGCTCCCTGTCTGCAGTGATGTGTCCTTTTATGTGATTGCATGTTCACTCTCTCCCTTGATGAAGTTACTGTGCTCCATCACCGGCGGTGCTCACGGAGGGGTGTGGGGTGCATGGAGGCCCTATTGAGGCGCGTCCACTCTGGATGGGTGGAGCAGGGGGCATCATGTGTGGGTGGAGGGGGTGGGGGGGGTCGAGCACCAGTGTCTCTCCAACTGCTCCTGGCAGTTGTGTTTTTTTTCCTCCTCTCTTTTAAACCCAGGAGCTGGGTGACCTTCTGTGGAGAGGAGGCACGGCGAGGCTCTTGTGTTTATAGTCCGGCATGGATCAGTGCTTGGAATATGTCTACATGATCTGAACCAATTTCACGTGGAGGGTGTGTGCGTGGGCGATGGACACAAGCCACTTCCTCCCAGTGATCGGGCCCATCCCTCAAAACACACCCACACACACACCCAGACACACCCATGCGCTCAGGCACACACACACACACACACACACATACACACACATACAAACACACGCACGCACAAAATGCACACATACACCCACAGACATACATGCAACACATGTTCCCAGTGTATCCTTCAGAGTCACTGGACTGCACCAGTGACTCAGCCCTCCCTCTCTAACCTATCTCTTCCCTTGAGACGGGATGAGAGCTTGGAGACGTGAAAGAGACTAATTTGTCATCCACCCCAATGTCTCCCAAATCTCAGCATCCCCAGCATCTCACACCCTACTGGGAGAGGCGGAGAAACTTGCATCAGTTTAAATGTCGCACTATGAGTTTTTTTTCCTCAGTCCTTGAAAAATGTCATTAAATTGTATTTATTTTTAGACTCTTAAATCAGGAGGGTTGAATGCAATAAAAATTCCATCCCTTTCGAAGCCCTTGTTGCAAAAGCCCATGGTGATTATGGGTGAAACCAAACCCTGCTTAAAATAATGGATTCTTACAGTGAAGGAGCAGAAAGCACTCAGGTGAATTATCGGAGCCGTAGTTAATTACCTTTAATGGTTTGATCATGACAACCACGTTTGCTATAAAAGGTATTTATGATGCACATTAAGGCCTAGCTTTTCTTGCCGCTGATATCCCTGCGGCCATCCGTCATTTCAAAATAAATAAAACAACGCGGCGGACCTCTAATTAGAAAAACGAGAAGCTCCTTAGGAGGGATAGATCCGTTTCCTACACTGAGTGCTGAGCTGCAATCAAACTCCACTTACCAGAGTCTGACTTTAGGGCTGTGCTCTTCTCTGAGATCCTGCCAGCCCTCTTCATGCCCAATTGATCTAATTGCATTGTGGGGAATGCGGTCTCTGTGTCGGGTCTGTCTTTAGAGTTTTTTCGGTGCAGTTAATTAATTTACGATTTTTAATTAAAAGTTATGGACTCTGGGATCCTCAATGTGCTTCGTGTTTTCAAGACACTTCTCCTCTCAGCAGTGGTGTCTTGCCTCGTGTATAGGTGTGTGTGTGTGTGTGTGTGTGTGTGCTTGTGGTTGTTTGTGTGTGTTTGTGTGTTTTCTCTCTTGCTCCAAATAGTCCTGGACTTAAATGGAATATATGCTCCCCCTCCCCCCCCTGCCTCCCTCCATAGTTCCTGCATGCAATCAGCCACCCATGCTAGTCAATTACAGGCAGTGAATTTGGGCCCTGGTGTGACCTTCACCAAGTGCACCCGCCACTGACCTCCACCAGCCGGCCTGTGCCTCTCTTGCTCGGCCCGGTGCGCTGCGTCATGTTTTTTCATTTGCCGGGATCTTTATGAAGGGAAGGAAATGAAAGGGACTGGGTCGCCGGTGGGGCTCGTTCCTGCGCCCGCCCCTCCAGAGTTCCAGAGTTGGGGCCTTTTTGTTTGCTTTGATTCCGTGTAGGGCTTCTGGGCAGGAGCAAGGGTCAGAGATTGCAGAGCATCACCCCTTTGTCTGTAATCACGCCCGCGATCCGCTTTTCTCCTCCGTCTCCTCACCTCCGCTCCTCCTCTGCCTGATCATGGCACTGTGGGGTGGTTAAGGGCTCTGGCACTTCAAGGAGCTGGCGTCTCTCTCTCCGCTCCGTCCTCTTGGCTTTCTTCTACGCTGGAGGAGTTTCAGATCTGCCAGGCTTTTGTGTCAGAGGTGGTTAGTGCTTAGATAGTCTTGTCTTTGACTCTCTGGATTGTGTGTGAAGTGTACTGGGGGTACTGTAGTTCCTCCATGATCTTAGTTCCACTTCCACATCCACTCTGAGGCATAAAGTCCCCTTGATCTGCTTATCATGTGTTAAAGATGACAGGGCAGTAGTTAACCAAATGGGCCGCACATTGCACTAGTTTGTCTTATAAATTACCCTGTATCAAATTCAGGTGGAGTCGACAGTGGTATACCACAGAAGAGGTTAAATAGGCAATTAAAGCACAAAACGGACCATCAATTTTCCAGCAAGCTACAGTGTAATCTCTCAACAGTAGTGTTAGCATGTTTCCTTCTCTGAATGACCCCTTTAAAGAGAAACGTGTTGTTCTCTTTATCAACCAACCCCCTAGACTCTAGCTTGCATTTTTCCTCTCTCCCCCCAACCCCTCCTCCCTGCCCCCCAACGTGTCTCGAAACAGTTATTAATTATCTCCTCTCTCCTCTGCCCATACCAGTGGCCATTGTATTTATGGGGTTGCCATGGCAATTGGAGCTCACATAAAGGGTGGTTGAGCCAGAGGAAGTGTGAAGTGTCTCCGGCTGAATTGAAAAGGGCCTTCACTGTCTTATAGGCCATTACAGGTGCAGTTATGGTCTCTCTGCATCCAGGTAACTTCAGTGAGTGCGCACACAAGGCAAATTAACCGAAAAAGGATTAGCTGCGAGATAGCTAGCGTGTAACGTTGACAAATGTTAAGAGATTATTTTCGTGATGTGCTCTTTCCAAATATTAAGCTCCTCATTGTTGTCTCCTGGCCTGTCAAAACTTTGAATGCATCATTGTTCTAAATGCGCTGCCGGCACCTCCGAAGCACGATCTCGCTGTTACTCGCGATGGCCTAACGTGAGGATGATGAGTTGTTGTCATTCTTTTATTGTCGTGTTTATACTCCATAAATATGCCTCAGACAGTTTATCATCCAGCTTCTGTCTCTGAGCTCTGAGCTCTGTGTCTGTGATTTATGCAAACCACTGGGGAGGCCTCACAGATCTGTGAGCATGTAAATAACAACCACAGTATCAACCCATAGGAATGAATGTAAGCTGGGGTAGAGCAAGGAGGTTATTTTTTTTACTCAGAGATTAGTTCCATCAAACCTTTCAAGGCCATTTTGACCCCACCAAATAGACATGTTGGGACTGAGTCGAACTAAATAATACCATTTGTTTTTAAATATGCTGGCTAATATTCTGTATAGAGACAGAGACAGAGAGAGAGAGAGACAGAGAGAGAGAGAGAGAGAGGGCATCCCAGTCTCTTAGCCGTGTTTCCAAACCAGCTCACTTTGTCATTCCTCAGAAGTGCGTCGGCGAGTTGCTCCACTGCGATTCGAGGCGAGGCCCACACCTTCTGTCACAGCCTCCAGCCTTGGGGGCCCACGGGCAACCTGCTGCCGGGGTGCCTCCGCGCTGCCAGTTGTAGTTTTTAATTGGCCATCTGGGGGAAGCTGGATCTGGTGGCTGGATATTAATCAGTAAATTAACCCAGACGTAATCCAGCCCTCCCAGCGGATGCCCAGCAGCTGCGGGCAGGACAGAGAGGACTGTGGGCTAGCGGAGGACCAGCGCTGGGAGCGGGGTAGAGGGACGAGTGGGGCGGGGCGGGGTTGGGGGGGGGGGGGGATTGAACATCTTCTCCAGGTCCCCTGCCGTCCCCCTGCTCTGCCTGTACGGCAATGACCCCCCAATTTGTTCGAGACCCACACAGGGGATTACCTCTGACACGTCAACACAGATGTCACAGGTAGGACACAGTTAATGGCAGCTGGGTAGTTTCAACATGGTTGATCAAAAATGGCTACACTGTGGGGGAAAAAAACAGACACGTGGGCTTGTGAGATATCAGAAGGATAGTTGATTTTGGATACAAATACATGTTGTGTCTGCGCTCACTAAAACACGTAATCAGCCTGTGGCTTCTGGATGGAGGCCCTCAGAGCCATTTTATTGTCTTTCTTTAAACAAATGTACAGTGTAGTGGGGGAAAAAAATCTCTTTTGTCATTCTTAATATGCTCCATTGTTACATTGTCACCAAGAGCCCTTTTTACATCTACAATCCTGCCCCTGCCATTAAGCTGAGGAGATTAAATCAAGGACAAGAGATGACTATATAAATATGCATTTGCTCAAGATAAACCACATCAAAGCCCATGCTGCGGCGCCAGTCTCAGACTGTAGAACTGAACTAATTGAGATGAACCCATTGATAGGAGATGGATTTTATAACAGTTCTTCATGTGAGAGGCTTTTAAAAAGGCTTTGAAGACCACCCTTGTCTCTAGTTCTTTTGAGTACCCACTACGTCTTCATTCTGGCGATCACAAATGAGGCACCTTGTTACAGAACATAAATGTTCGTTCTCCGGGGGGATATTCTCCGAAAATAAGGGGATAATAGATTTCACATGCATAAGGCAAGCGGCGCGCGAGAGTAAATATAGCGTCGGTGCGCGGAGGATAACAGAAACACACTGAGCAGAAACGTTCCCTCAAGAGCACCAAGCCGAAGGTGGACGTAATCTGCGTGGCAGTTTTACAATGGATCATTTGAATATCATTCCACATCACAGGCCATATAAAGCCCAGCGATACAGACCTTCCCCCGACTTTATGGAGCAGAGACAAACGCTACAATGCGGCCCTCCCCCCTCCAACCCCCCCTACAGATTATGCCATCTGAACCCCCTTTGTGACATGGTGTCGTCTCGTTCCACCTTCATAAATGCGTCGCCTCATATTTCCGCTTCCCATGTCAGTAAATTTTGAGGATCTCGGCCATACGTCTCCACTCTGCCCCGCCCCCCTCCCCCGTAACCCCCCGACCACCCCACCCCCACCCCCTAACACTTTAGATCGACATGAAATAATTGCCAGGCGAGTAGTTGCACGTTTTCCCTTTCTAATTTTAAGGGTCAACAGCATTTTAATACCATTTTAAACACATACCCAATGTTTTTTTTATAGCGCATGTACAAGCGGCTTTTTGATAGCCAAGCCAGCCAAGCATGGTTAAAGAGAGCGGCCCCAGCAGCTGGCTCCAAAGCCCACTTAATTTAGTCTCATGACCCTGGCTCACCTGGGTCTGCATGGAAATCATAATGCAATTCAAGTGTGAAGGAAAAATGATATACTGTGTATTTACCCTAAATATTTATGCAGGACCTGCAAACAGTCAGGCCTGCTCCTAATAAAAGGGACAGTGTTCGCCTTGTAACTTCGGCACTGCTTGGCTGCGGAGCGTTTGGCCCCTGGCCATTGTTTCCAGTTTTATCATTTCCATTGGAGCCCCTGGATTACAGCTGTTTTCTGCTTATTGTACAGATTCCTAGAAGCTTCGCTCCAGTGATGTGTGCGAACGGTTAAGATGGAGATGTAAGTATTAAGAAATGAAAATAAAAGGCATGAAAGGAAAATAAATGTATGTACTGTACGTCTGTATTGCTGTTCATAACGTACCATGGTTAAAAACACAGAATCTTGATGAGGAACTTTGTGTCATAGTTTCACACAGCGCTGTACTACCTACCATTCGTACCTAATTACAAGTCTACCCATGTTTAACTCTGTTAGTGTTCAAATTAGTATGTCTAATCTAGAATGTTTTTTTTGTTTAATCTTAATTAAAAGTGACACTCTGGAGTATGTGGCACGCCACTTGGATGTTCCCTGCCGACTCGGACCAGCTCTGCACTGCAGCAGTCACGGAGTACCTCAGGGTCAACATGCCTAATTACACAAACCAACAACACAACAAAAAAAACACTAGTAGAAAAAAAATATTAATCATACACATTTCTTGCTCTGCTCATAACAGAACAAAAATATTCCCATTATAAATCCATATTTGCATTGGTATAAAGCTCTCACATTAGACTGAGGAGGAGCAGGCCGTCTCCAGAAATACCTGGTGGCGGTGGCAGCGGTGGTGGTGGTGGCAGTGGTGGTGGTGGGGGGCAGGTAGACTCCACAGGTTCCTCCCATTAGGGCAGGAGGAGTGAGGCGGGGGAAGGTGTCTCATCAGGGCAGATAACAGGGTATCTGCTCAGGTCATTAGCCAGGCTCTTATTGAATTCCACCAGCCAAATCGACCAAATGAACCTAAATAAAGCCATGCAGGAGCCGAGGAGCCTCCTAATACTCCCCATTAATATTCTGCCATCCTCATTTTAGCTTAGCTCCTTCCAACAGCCATGGACAGGACTCTCTGCTCACCTCCCCCTCATCTCTCTCTCTCTCTCTCTCTCTCTCTCTCTTTCACACACACACTCACTCATTCTCTCTCTCACTCTCTTTCTTTCTTGATTGTTCTCATTCTCTCTCTTTTCCACTCTCTCTCCCTCTATTTTCCTCTCTCTTTCTCACCCTCTCTTGGTCTCATTCTTTCTCTCTCTCTCTCTCTCTCTCTCTCTCTCTCCCTCTGCCCTAATGCCGAGCGTGTAGAGTGGCTGTGACACAGTCACATCTGCTGGCAGAGCGAGTCTCTCCCTCACAGCCCCAGCTGCTAATGAGATCTTCCCCATTTAATTAATACCATAAGAATTTTAATTCTGACTGAATCAATTTAATGTGATGTGATTTTGTCAGCTCTATTCCCCAAGTCAGAGGGAAAAAAAAGAAGAGCGGCCCTGATGCTTATTACATATATCATTTCACGGGCACTGCATTCCCTGCTGACTTAAACAAATTCTAATTAAGACTAATTAAAGCATCATTTATGAAAACGCTTGTGATAGTTATGCAAACATTCTGGGTGGGTATGCTTTGCATGATAATTAGCCCTTGGTTTTAAATTAAGACCTGTTCCCTGGCAATTACTCTGGCTACACCCTGGCACCTCATGGAAAACAATCTTTATTCAATTCCTGCAATTAAATATGAGCTACTCATGATGAACCGGCCATTCAGGATGCATTTTGAGAAGAAAAGAGAGGGATTATAGCTCAATTTCAGCCCAGCCATTTCATCTGTCAGGTACGGAGGAGGTGGTGGAGGTGGTGAAGGTGGAGGTGGTGGTGACGGCGTCCGCTCAGGCGCTCTTTATGTGCGCTGCGGCGGGGTTAAGGCAAGACCCTGTAAACAGCCGGCTGTGACTGATATATAACCTGACACCTGCTGTCTGTGGCCGCCCGTGATTAATCCCTGTTTTTTAGGAAGCTTTTCACCACGTTAACATGTGCCAGACAGATGTGGCCAGGGCGGCGCGGCGGCAGGATCCCATGGTGCCGGGTCGCTGCCGTGGCTGCCAACCCAAAGTGGCACATAACACCGTCGCCGCTCAAGTTTGTCATCAAATTGTGCGACCGCTCAGGACATGATGGTGTCATTGAGAGAGTAAGGTAATCACAGTAATCATTTTAAAGCAGACTATGCATTACCCTCATGTCCCCCACTCTGTACATACTAGACATCATATAGTGCAAATTTCTAATTATTCTAAGGAGTTTGTGTAGGCCATTATGTATCTGATACCAAACCCAGTTTTATGTAAAGGTGGAAGGCTTTTTTTTTTGGTATTGTATATAATTACACGTACAGTTTTACTTTATGCTTCCTGATCACTCACTATAGATTGTGGGCTGTATCAAGCTTGCGTCTGTGCGGACAACCAGACTTTATCAGGCCCGTCCAGTGACGCCATCGGCGCTCGGCTAGCGTGTTGATACAGCACACTCCCTACGAACGCATTGTTTCAGCTGCTCCTGTGCAAACAAAGGTAGGTCTGGTGCAGTGATATGCAAGTTGCAGAAAAAATATATAAATGTCAGCTCCTTCTGAAAATAGAGAAGCCTGAGCTGAGCACTTCCCGACATGAATAGGCCTTGAAACATTATTTGTGGCCGAAAGATGGTCTCCCAAAGTCCTTGCTCTGCAATGTCCGACTTGGAACAGACAATATTGTAGAATCTTCTGGAAGGCCATAGAGCATGTACAACGACACTGTGAGATTTAAGAGTGATATCTTTCTTTAACATAGCAAGGAAGGTTGCCATGATGGTCAGACATGGCAGGCAGGGCCGCAGACGGGTGTTCACCCCCCCCACCCCCCCCATGTTGAGTGGAGCCATTGATTTGTGCTGCTCAGGTGGGCGGTCAGCTGATTTTGTTTATATGTTTGTACAGTGCTCATTACCTCTGTCATGTTTGCTTAGTCCCACGTCCCTTCCAAAACCCCCTTCGATTTTGGCTACTCCACAGCTATATTGCTTTTTCTCAGGCAGCTGGTTCAATATAAATAACACACACACACATGCGCACACACACACACACACACACACACACACACAGACACACACACACACACACACACACACACACACACAGACACACACACACACACACATACAAACACACGAAATTCCCAAAACTGTTGGCGGGATTAAGGGAGCAAGGCAGATACGGGGGGAGGGAGGGGGGTGGGGGTGCTGAGTGACGGAGAGAGGGAGAGAGGGAGGAACACAGCAGAAATCCACCCCGGTCCCTGTTTAACGCACAATGACTCGGCAGCGTACATGCAGATGGCATGGTGCTCCCAGATTTGATTTGAGCAAATCTAATCCCCCTGTGCTCCCACTAGAAAGGAGGAGTATTAGTGGCCATATGTCAACCAGATTTGTCAGATTATTCATTACAATTAATTGCTGTTCTCACTTAAGGCCTTTAAGGCTGTGAATTGCTCCGAATTCTATTGCAAACACAAAAATTATGAGTAAAAGACTTTAGAGCTGTCATTCAAATTTCAGCCTGACCTTTAGTGGAGCCTGGCTTTTCTGCAGTGCAGGAGGCTGAGGCAGTCTAATTGGTGTTTCGTCTTTCTCTTCCTCCCCTCTTTCTCTTGCTTTCTCTTCCTCCTTCTTCTATTTTATCTGATTTTATTTTTTTATCCCCCCCCCCACCACAGGTAGACTGTCCATCAATCAACCCATTCTGACACTGCAGATGAGTTGGGGTTAGTGCAACTAATTCAGAATGGTTGTGTTAAACATTAAGTACAAATACAACAACAACAAATCATCCCCTTATTCATTGAGCTTCATTTTCCTCAACATTAGAACCTACATCATTAAAATGCAGTTTCTTATTAAACAAATATCTCTCCCTCTCTCTCTCTCTCACACGCACGCACGCACGCACGCACGCACACACACACACACACACACGCACACATGCACACATACACACACACGCACACACACACACACACACACACACACACACACACAGAAAGAGTAGGATATATATTTCCTAATTTGTTACACTGTACTTTAATAAGAGCAGTGTGATCCTTAGAAATTCCTGGGAATGTATACAGTGAGGGTCCCTATTAGTGGTGCAGATTAATGTGCTGTCCTGCAAAAGAAGCCTAATGTTTTGGTGATTAATGTGGCACCCCCATGCTCCTCCACGCTCACTGGCACACACTGTGTATAAGCCCTTGTGCGGCCTCCGCCATCGGCAGCTACGTGTGGGTAGACCATCGCCAGCAACAACAAGAGCGCCGCTGAACAGACTTTGTTGTGCCTGCATTGGACGGGAATGGCCATCTGCGAAAAGATCAGAATGTATTATACCACAACCGACTGAGATGAAGAAAAGGGTTCAGGTAGCTCTCATATTTCACCGCATCGTGATTGACATAAATCCATGTAACTCATTCACTGCTAATGAGATATTTTGGTTAATTATCTAGTCAAATGCGGCAGAGAAGTGATTTCAAGCTGTTCTGATTGGACTACTTAATTACACTGTCTTACAGCTTGGAGCTTTTCTGCAAGAACAGAGGAAGGGGGAAACTCACACACACACACACACCAGACACACACACACACACCTGACACACACACACCAGACACACACACAGACACAGACACACACAGACACACACACACACACACACACACACACACACACACACACACACACACACACACACACACACACACACACACACACACACACTAGAGCTCGACTTTGAGCGGGTGTTGAACATCTCTTATTTCTCCCCACATCGGTGAGCAGCGTGGGAGCCGTTAATGAGCAGGTGAGGGTAACTGAGAGTACGGCGACGCACCGCCGGCACAACGCTCACCAGCCTCACTCACCCGACGTCAGCTCATTCTCACTTTTCTGATTGTCTCTGTGGTTATTTCTAATCCTGAGACGCAATTGGAAGTGCAGCTGATTGGAACAGAGGTTTTCTTAACCGTGTGAAACAATCTGTTGCCAGAGCATGACTCTTGCTCCACCAATTATTAATAAGTAACATGCTTTTTTTTTGTTGGACATGCTTCTTGGATTTTTCAAGTGAGTTCAAGAGAGCAATGCTTTAGTTGACCAGGTGCTGTTTGCTTTCATATGTAAATATCCACTAGGTGTTTAGCGGTTTAGCCTGTGAGTCAGATGGATGGAACGGAAGTTTGGCAAGGTCACAGCCTTTGGTCAATGACTTGTTGTGAGATTTCTAGACTGAAGTCTAGAGAGGAGCGTGTGATCTGGAGTCCTTCTCACTGCAGCCCAGCAGCTGTGGCGGGCACGATGCTAATATTTTCTCAGATATGCGCAACCTGTCTCCCTGCCTTTGAGGATGGAGTGTGTGTGTATGTCGGGTGGGGTGGGGTACGGTGGGGTGGGGTAGGGTGGGGGGGTTTAGGGGGGTGGTTGGAGGGGATGCGGATATATTTCCGATTCCCCTCCTATGCGCATGACACCAGATCGATCCTTTAAATGCGGATGCCTGGTCTGGGCTTCAGGACTGTACTCCAGTGAACCAGCATGTCCTCATTATAATACAATACGCCTGCCACTAAAGGTCACCCCCACACAGCATAATCACACACAATCAAACCCACAAACTTCATATATCAAGGAGACAGTAAATAGCCAGAGGGTTTATTTTCTACTGACAGAGAAACACTCGCAGTCTATTTATAATCTTACGGACCAGCATCAATTAAAAAAATGAATATCAACTTTAGTCCATTTGGACAGTGTGAGCTTTCACAAATGAATAACCTCAAATTCATAGGGATTCTGTTAATTGATTCATATATTTAGCAGCAATTGCGAGAGTATTGGTCTCTGCCTAAGCTGTCCATTTATCAAATTATTATCAGTTCCACAGGAGGGTTATATAATAATGTTGTGTGCGACAATGCAATGAATTTGCATGCGAGCCTCAGGATCCCATTTCGAAATGCTTGTGTTGGGCTATTGGAAATCTTCCACGCAGTACTTTCAGCTGCCTGAAGAGGCTTCACCTACGAAGCCTGAAGTTGCAATTGTGCGTGACACATTGGTCATTGAGTGTACGAACTCTGCCATCGACACAGTGCCATGACCTTTTATTGTAACCTTATATACCTTTTTTTACTTATACCATCTAAAGAACAGGTAATCTTCTGAATCGAGCACAGTGAAATGTATGACAAGACAGTTAAATTGTATCACCAATATTCATTTGTGGATTGAACTGGCTGGGTCCTATGAGTTGCTAGAAAGACGTTGTGTTTATTGCTAGTCGCTAGCAAAACTAGACTGTTTGTGTCCAGCGTTTTTTATCAGGAATAACCGTACATGTGAGGGTCGTCATCAGGCAAGATTGTAATTTTAGTAGACCACACAAATTCCCTTGCCAGCTTTGTTCAAGAAATACATTAAAACAAAAAAACAAGTAGTTTTTTGCCAGAGAGCAGGGAATCAAACATCTTATCACACAACAATTTAGCAAACAAGCATTTGTTCATCTTGTAGCCGTCCATGCTGTGAATGTGCCGCCATGCCACATGCGCCAGGTAGCTAAAATTGGGAGGTGCACGACCAGCCGAAATGACACCAATATGCACCAAATGGCAGCCGAAATGGCATCATTTTTGGCGCACACCACCGTGCGCAATCACACCAACGGCACGGATAAACTCCACTGTAGAGTCTCTGAGGGTGTCCCGTAGACTGTACGGTATTCAAGAGCAATACCCCTTCCAACCAAGTGTCAGCGATTCCAAATATTCCTGTATAACCCTGAGCAGTATCGAGACTGTCAACAGCTCGTCCAAGTCCACCGTGCGACCGGGAGATGGCTCGAGCTTGACATCCCATCTCTTTTGTTTATCTGACAGCAGGTTGTCATGGATGGAGGTGTCAGAGTAAAGAAAGGAAGGCGAGCCGTATTCCTCTCCAGCAGATTACCATAATGAGGAAAACACACTTAGTGGGCCATGACCTGATGTCATCTGATTATCCCCATGATTAATGACATCCCTCTCGCCAAAACACCACGCTCAGACTCCCAAGCTTTTTAAAACACAGGCGATCTTAAGATGGCAGACAATCTTCTCCCCTTCTCCAGTTTTGTTGTTGCTTTTGTGTTCTTTTCTGTGACAACCTGGTAACCAGTGTTCATCTTTGAGTCACACTGACGACACAGTGAATACAGGGAGAGCAGTAAAGAGCCTCCCCCTGTTTCACTGGCTCAAAGCTTGGACACACGCACCAGTAAACCAGTGCACTATAAATGCTGAATAAAGCTCTCTCAAAGCTCTGTAAATCTAAACTGGTGGGCCAAGCCCATTTATTGGGCCAGTCAGTGCAATGTCTCTGCTTGTGACTGTTTCCATCTTCGTCTGATAGGCTCTATTCTAGTCCCAAGCTCACTGGAAAAACGGAATATGTTAATGCTTCTGTTGTGATGATACTGTGTTTATGCTTTCCACTTTGTTCAGGCAACACCAATCTCTGTGAACAGATCTGTGTCTGTCCGGCCCCATGTTGTCCTTCCATGAGAGAAATAACTGATTTCCCAATGTCCTATTTAGCTATGGGTTGCTATGTTCTTGCAGGCCAACTCTGAAGAACTATGAATATGAAGTGTGGTGACTCAACCGAAAAATACTTTTCTTGAGAGTCTGCCTTTCCAGACGCCCTGTGCCACAAAGCTCCCAGTGTGCATTCGGAAAAAGAGGCAACAATGTGGACTTTTGTGGCTAATTGCATAGTGGGATGCACGTTAATTTGGGCTGGATGAAAATCCGTCTTTGTTGCCGTCTTTTATGGCTCAGAGGTGTAGATTTACATCTTAGGGACACAATGATATATTTGCTGATTTTAAAAGGGGCTTTTTACCGGGGACGGGCATTCCTGACTGCCTACGGTACATTGTTCTATTGTCTTGAAGCACCTCTCTTGATGTGGCTGGCTCCGGCTCCAGTGCTGGTGGGGGCAGGGCCTGCTGACCTAGTCGTGAACTTGGACACAGGGCACCGCTGTGAGACGAGCCCGGTTCACTGCCTCTGTGTGCGCGTGCGAAAGAACTGTCATCACAATGCTTGGCCACCTCACTGCATTCTGGTTGTTGTTTTTTGTTTGTTATCAGATAAAAAAAAAGCATTTCCTTTAATTATAGTATGATGCCTGGTACTAAAAATATGTATGATTTAAAATATTGGCTATGGACAGGAATTCATAAAGTAAAGATTATGTGAGAAATAATAAAATCTAATTTTGTTTAAAATTTACAAAATATAGAATTCCAGTAGGAGTGCTTCACAGCGGATTTTGGTCACGTTAAAGTGGAACTGAATAGTCACTTAAAGGAGCCGGTGATGCCATCGAGCGTTTCTTGTAAAATTTCGGTGAGAACCTTCTTGTGAGCTTTGTGCGGTCTTCGCTCCAGCAGAATACACTGGCCTGCATCTACATACTAGGCTGTCAGAAAATTAAATGGGAAGTCACTCTAATTGGTGAACCCTGACCCGCTTCATATTTTCTGTCAATTATATTAGAATAAATCATGCACAATTATGGATGGACCTATTAAAATGCACAAATAATTTGTGTTTATGCAAAGTTATCACAGGCTACTTTATTCTCCTGCTGTTGTGACCAAGCAAACATTCTGCACTGTAGGGCCCACTGTAAGCTGTAGAGCAGTCCTCTGAAATAGCTTAAACATACAGCTGTAGTTATCTAGTTAGAGGAAGGGTGATGGTTAAAGACTTTCGTTCAAATTCGAAAATTGCACTCCAGGCCACAAACGGTTGTTTACACGGCAAGGTGGTTGACTTCTCCTGCTCATTGACAACAAAAAAGGCAAATTGTTATTTTGCTAATGATCCCGTATTCTTTAGTAAACGCTTAGCAGGCCTCTTGGGGTCTTGTGTAACTCAGGTGTGCATAATTACATTTCTTAAGGTCAACCTCTCACCAGGATGAATTAGTGAAATTACATAGTTGACCACTCCAGGGCTTGGAACCGAATGCAATTAACTTAGTTAATAGATCTTGAGTAGCCGACAATATAAGACAATGGTACTGAACAGGCCCCGATCAACGGTCACAAGTCACACCATGGAACATGCGTTGGACATTTGTCAAATCTTGATATTTCACGTCTTTTTTTAGGAGGATATTTTTCCATCTTCTATTTCCCCCCCCAAAAAAGACTATATTTAGCCATTTAAGTGAAATACCTACACAAATACACAGCCACTCTCCAGGACTGATATATTTGTTTTTCGTGCACAATAAGGTGCGGGCTATGAGATATTGATCAGAGCATACACTGGTCAATCAGACTAAATGACTGCCCTTAAGCTGAGGGCTCGGTGGCTGGCTGGAAGGCACGGGGAGATCCGGTGGAAACCAAATTACCACGGCGTGCCGAGCACAGGCTGGCTGGCCGGCCGCTGATAGTCCCCCGCAGTCCTGGGGAACTGAGCGATGCAAATGCACAATAAACAGGGCCTAAGCTGGCGGAGGTCTTTCAATCACGGGAGGGCAAGAGTTCAACCCCCCTCCGTGTATAATCCCAGCCTTGAAGCCCCTGGGACCCCGCTCTCCAACCTGCTCGGTGGCACACGCGATATTAGATAGCCATATGTAGATGCAGACAGTAAACAGAGCGGCCATGATAATGCAATACCCTCTTCAGCGAGGAATGCATTTGAGGCAAAGACTGTTTTTTTTTTTTTTCGTTCAAAGGGAAAGGGCCAAAATTGAAGGCTTAGCTCTTTGCCACTGGAATTGGATGCAGCTGTTTGCTTTGTTTAACATCTTTGTTATATGTCTTGCTGGGAAGAAATTGGTATCTCTTGCCTGTGAATTAGGTTCATGGTGTGTTTGTATTATACCCCAGCATGGACCGCAGCACAAGAGATGGCCAAAAGAAGGTGGGAGGGCATTTGGGAAGGTGATGGAACATTAAAATAAAATAAAAAATGTGACAGTATTTTGTCACGTTTGCATGAAGTGCAGATAATTGCAGATGTTTTTATTACTAGTTTCATCTGTGTTGCTGTGTGAACCAGCTGTGGTGGCCAAATGTATTTACTGTTACCACATGGAAAGACAGAAGCTGCTAGTAAGAAAAGACGCCTTACAGACAGAGGAAGACAGAGTTATTAAATAGAGCTGTTTTCTCTCTCTCTCTCTTTGTGAGTGTGTGTTTATTGTGTGTGTGTGTGTGTGTGTGTGTGTGTGTGTGTGTGTGTGTGTGTTTGCACATGGGCACAGAGTGGGGGTAGGAGATGTTAGGGTAAGACAGCAGCAGCCCAGGCTCTGCTCTCTCCCTCTCTCCTCTCTCTCTCCTCTCCCTCTCTCCCTCTCTCTCCTCTCCCTCTCTCTCTCTCTCTCCTCTCCCCCTCAGAAACCCAGCAGGAGCCACTCCAGCCTGGAGAGAGCATCCTTCCGGACAGCAGGGGTTTGGAAGGGGTGGAGGCAGGGGTGGGCGGTGGGGTGGGGTGCACTGAGGCTGGAGAGAGGGGGGTAGATGGTGGTGGTTTGGTGTGAGAGACACAGCCACTTTAGACTACGCCACCCCCAACCCTCCCCCCACAACCTTCCCACCCCCCCCCCCCCCCCCCACCCCAACCCCCTCCAACCCACACATTAGACAAGAAAGATATGAGTGATATTTGACACTGATCGGCCAGGCGGCCTGTCCATTTTGTGTGACAGTGTGAAGTGATGGGAGAGCTCGTCTTTAAAATCAAATGGATGAGTCTCTTTTTGTTTGCATCCAGTGTAGCAGAAGCAGCGGCAGGAGAGGCGGAGAGCAGGCTCTCGGCACGGCACGGCGCGGTGCGGCGCGGGTACACCGCATTAGTGACGCTCCGCCAGGGCTTCATCCACTTCTCGCTCTGGGGACGAAGTCATTCTCTTCTCTTTTCACACAACACCGCATGGAAATGGGAGCAATTACACACATACCGTGCCTGGCATCATCACTTAGGGCTAAATTGTTTAGTGACCATCTTGATTAAAAAATATATAAATAGTTTACTTCCTCTAATATGTCTAATTTGTTTGGATGTCCATAAGCACACTGAGTCATATGGAAATGGGGAATGAAAATCCTACATTTCCAGTCTGAAGAACAAACAGCTCTCAGCTGAAGTCACTGTAAATCACCAGCAATCTCTCTCTCTCCCTCCCTCTGTCTCTCTCTCTCTCTGTCTCTCTCTCTCTCTCTCCCTCTGTCTCTCTCTCTCTCTCTCCCTCTGTCTCTCTCTCTCTCTCTCTCTCAAACGCCAGTGCTCATGACTGGTAATGATAGGATAATAGGATTCTATTAGCCGTTCGGTTTTTGCATGCCTAATAATGAGATTAATTGAATGAGGCTAATTTAGAGAAAATGAAAGACCCAGTGGTGGCGGTGCAACCTGTGTTTCCAGATGCTCATTTCTAAACAGATAAGTGTACTACCTAATCATGCCACACCATCTGGGAATTCCCCTCCCAGGCAAGGCATGTGTGATTACACCATTAGATATTTTAAAGCATGCATATGATGACACAAACTACTAAGTTAAAGGGGCCGTTTAGGTGCCTCTGACATTTTACCAGGGGTAAAGACTGGTTAAGGCCCCTCTGCACGCTGATTATTAACTTCCACTTCATTTGCTTGCTCTGGCGCTAATTTCGACTTTTGAAATTAAAATAAATAAGGTCATTAGCGCTTGTAAGGCATTTGCATATCTCACAGGTGTACTTGTGCGAGAGCACTGCGCTGAGACTTCTGCCTTCAGTCAAATCAGTGAGTGCCAATGCCAACAAAGA
>NC_137924.1:14277978-14547978 GCF_963457725.1 Sprattus sprattus
GCCGCTGGCATGGCGCGCGCGATTAAGCCCTCACACATGCAGTGCCCGTCTTGAATCTTTTCTAATTCTTTGTTTTTGTTTGGAGAGTCAGCGAGTCACACTGCCCACATCTGCAGCATTAAACACAAACGGAGAAAAGATCCTCCACACTGACCGGTTCCTTGGGTGATGCAGCACTACTTATAACAGTTAACAACCCCTCTGTGAGCTACCAAACTAGAGTTTGTTGGGGTTTCGAGGCAACAACAAGAAAACACTTTCTGAGATAGATCTCAAAACAAAAAAAACACAATTGTGTTCTGTTTCCTTAGCACTAGCGGACGCACAGTCCGAGAGCTCTACTTTAACAGAGAGCACCAGGAGAGAAAAAAAGTAATTGCATTATTTATAGATGGAGTGAAATTAAGCACGCTTAAAAGCCAGGGAGGGCTCCAGCTTAATCAGCCCCTTTGATTCATGCTTTCAATTCGTACAGGATCCAAAAGCAAGGCACATTAAATACATTCCCTTATTACTCTATAAACGCAAGGGGCTCACCACACAAACCACAAGTAATAAATTAATAGTAATAAAAACACCAAGTGCACAGACAGATAGAGAAATTAAACGCCTGCATCAAACACAATACTTAATTCCACTCAGCATAATAAAATCAGAGCAGACAATAATATTTCCAAGAACCAATCGCATGCACCTTCTGCAGAGGGTGGGGGTGAAAAAAAAAAGCTATCAGAATATTTAAGCATACTTACTGTTGATTTGTATCTCATTTGACACTGACTAAATTAATCTAATAAATATGTAGCATTTAAAAGTCCATTTTACACAGAATAAAATATAGCTGTCGATGAAGCCCAAGTGAAAAATGCAATTATTTTCCAATTAGGTTTTGAAGCGAAAGTACAGCAGCGTCCCAACAGAAGCCACGTCATGTGACCTCTGGGGTGGAGCCCTGCAGAGAGTGCATGAGGTACATGAAGGGCCACAGTCACATCTTAACACAGCATAGGACACATCGATTGCTCAAGTCTAATACATATATAAATATATAAATATACAATATATATATAAATATGTCAAATGGCACAGTGGAACAGTAGACAGGTCAAAGACAACTTAGCTGACATGTCCTGTATGGCATTCTGTGTGCTGTACAGTGCAGTACTTGGCAGTAAAATAGTTTTTATAGTAAAATAAAAACATAAACATTTCCACTGTAGTAAAGCAGAATTGAAATATAAACAAAGCAATAAATAATCTTACATTCATATATATTTTTTTAAATAAATACACTCTCATGCATAAATAAATACACCAATAGTAACATAAATTAATAAACAATCCTTTGATACCAACATTTGAGAAGAATAGATTTAAGTTCCATGCGATGTTGAGCGTGTTGTGTGAGGCAGCAGTTTCTCTCTCCTCATCCATGCTAAAGGCCCTGAGCTGGGGGGGGGGGGGGGGGGGGGGGCTGCTGGGGGGTGTTAGGGGCAGCGTGTGTGTGTGTGTGCGTGTGTGTGGATTGGCTCACACCCCTCCCCCGCTGCGGTCCACAGACACAGGCTCCCTCTGGTTGAGGCTCTGCTCGGCTGTCTTCATCAGCATGGCCAGACGGTTGTCTGAGACCTGGCCCTTCTTCACCGCACTCATCAGCTGAGGGAGGGAGGGACAGCCACTCAGCACATTACTCATTTACACACAGCATCACACACTTATGAGCAGATACTCATTAAAACAAGTCACTTAATAGAACAACGTCAATTATGACTCAAACACAGTGTGAACTTATTTTCTGTTAATGGAGTTTTGAATAATGGACCTTGTTCTTTTTTTTGTTTCAGAGTGACTTTGTAAGTTTGCATGTATGTTTGTATAAAGAAGAGAAGTGTGCCTGTGTTAATCTTATGTCTACGAGCGTGTGTGTATCAGTGCCTATATGTGTGTTCGTGCACGTGTGTGAGTTAGTGCGAGTGTGCACATACGTCTGAGGGGTAGAACGAGTGTGTCATTGTGCTGGTGTTGATGGCTAATGTATGTTCGCACGTATGGCTTCCACCTGATTATGAAACCCAATTTCTCTCTAATTAGAGTCAGGCTTGAGGCCAGGGAGGCTATAGGCCTGTCATTAAGTCTTCACACTTCTGACACCGCCTGCATGGGTCTGCAGTGCTACCATGGCACTTAACATTCACAGCAAAGGTATGAGAAACATGCAAGTGAAGAAAGCTGAAAAAAAACCATTGACCAGAGTCGGCCGTATTAATGTGTCTCATGTTCTGCATTCATCATTGTCACAGAGCAGAAGAAGCCTGTCACACACTCACACACACTCTCTCTCACACACACACACACACACACACAAAAACACACACACACACGCACACACACTCTTACACACACACACACACACACACACACACACACACACACACACACACACACACTCTCTCTCTCTCTCTTACACACACACACACACACACACACACACACACACACACACACACACACTTACACACACACACACACACTCTTATACACACACACGCACACAGCTCCCTGTTGTTAGACTGAAGCTAGTCCACAACAAAAGCTCCTGATACCATCATAGATTTTGAGAGCATGGTCCAAAAACTGTCAGTGTGACAGGAAGGCAATTACCATGTGTCTCCTGATAGGCCTACTGAGAGGTTGTTTACATGGAGCCTAGTTTGTCAATCTGATACGGATAGCTAATACAGATAGCCCTATCATACATACGAACACTCTCTATCCGCACCTTGTTTCCGCAACGATCGCAGTCCGGGGTAGAAAGTGAGTAGATTTGAATCGGTACGGGGGCTGGTGTTCGTCTGCACGGTTTCACGCAACCTGATGACGTCACTGCCCCACGTGATCTTTTCGCCATCTCCAACCAATATATATATAACTTGTTCTCCCTCAAAATCTCACTCGTGGTGGGCCTCGAATTCACTAACATTAACCCAGTCTTCTGATTTTTGATTACCCCCCTATCTTGATCTAATTCTTCTTATTCAGACGTAACATAACTTTCATGACCACAAATATAAATTGGCCAGCGATTTAATTTGCTTTTTTATTCATAAATGTATGTAAAATGCTCGGAGCAATGCATCATGGGAAATGGGATGACAGACATGTCATGTTACTGTTCCAAACTCTTTATTATCAATAGAAAAAAGAATTCATTTTCGCATATCCTTTAGTCTGACCACTGATATTAACTATCATAATGTATTGTTGTTAATTGGAGCTTGAATGTATTGTGTAATGTGTTTATCCTCGTGCTGTGAAGTACCTTCTTCTAGGTTTTTCACGTTTTTTCAGTTGTGTAAATAAAGCGCTAAAGCGCCACCCACAGGCGTGAGGTATGTACTACAGTCGGTTCACCACAATCTGCTGCCTCCGTGTTTACGCAAATCTCTCGTTGCCAGCCTCCGTATTTACGAAATTAAAAGATTCGATTGGTGTGAAAAGTAAATCCGATTCGGAGGCCCTAGACTTCGTGTGCATAGCACCTGAGGGAGGAGTGTACAAATGCAGCCCTGCCACCAACATTAACAGGAAGGCAACATAAACACACCAACCTGCATAAACTCATCCAGTTCCACTTGTCCATTCTTGTTGAGGTCCACTTCATTGAGAATCTCGTGAAGAGCCATTTGGTCTATCTTCACATGTATACTCTACAGAAGAATTGGGTGCGATTATTTATATAATCAAACAGTAGACTGTTTCCGTCAAGGTGAGTTCACAGATAGGTTTCTAATGTTGATGACTTGCACCACAGCCAATGATTGCCAAATATGTTATTGACAAATCATTACTACCTACTAAGTTATCCCTTTTATCAGGTACGTTTTAGGTATATATTGCAATAAGAACAAGCTAAATTTAACAGATTAGGAAACAAACAGAACATTGCATTTTGAAAGTCACCCAGACTTGATCTAGGCCAGTATCAGTCAATGAATGAGGAGACATCTTTTATCTTTTAAAAGTAATTACACTAAGCTAAGGTATACCTCAATATAAAAATAAAACCTCTCCAAAGTATGAAAACTAATTCATGCTGAGAGACAAGGATAAAGAAAGAGAGAGAGAGAGAGATAATATTAACTGCCTTGTGAAGCTCAATGCCATGGTTACAGAGCTAAAAAAAGGAGCACCTGGAACAGTGTGCCTGGTGCTTATACTGGAGTGGAACAGGAGACAGAGAGAGAGAGAGAGAGAGAGAGAGAGAGAGAGAAAGAAAGAAAGAGAAAGAGAGGGTAACCTGATGCCTCTCCAGGTCTATCAAAGATACCCAAACGCCCACCTCTCATCATATACACACACGCACACACACACACACACACACACACACACACACCAGATGGGGAGAACAAAGGGGTCTTTTTAACCTGTAATACTCCCTGAACATCCACAGTGGTGATGAAGCCCTTATTCTCTTTGTCAAATTTGTGGAAGCGCTTCTTGTACCTGTGCACGCACACACACACACACACACACACACACACACACACACACACACACACACACACACAGGGGGAAAGAATAAAAGCAGCATCAACACCACCACTGACAACTTAACAACAACAACAACCTCAGGAGATTGAGAAAGTAAGAACGAGGAAACGTGACGGAAAAGGAGAGAGAGATAGAGACAGAGAGAGAGAGAGAAGAGTAGAATGTGTGAGGTTAATTCACGTGAGGTCATCTCCAGCTGAACCCACCTGTCCACTTCGGCGGGGGAGAGCGTGATCTCTGTGTTAGTCAGCTGTTCCGAGCGCGTCTTGTAGCCCATCTCATAGTGCAGGAACCGCTTGGCAGCCGCCAGCTCGCCCTGTGGGAGATGATGCGGAGATGATGTTCAAGCACTCGCCATATTGTTTTAAGGGCTGCTTTAGGGAGGGGGGGCAGTGGACAGGGGTTTCCAGGCAGAGGCAGTTATGTGCTTGGGGGAAAGGCTTTTCGCTTGTTTGCAGAGACGAGGCATTTAGAGCCACATAGCAGGAACTGAAAATTGGGGAACTGTGAGGGACTTTAAGTGCCGCCACTTACAGGAAAATAGTTCTCCAACAGGGAGACTCTCACGTCCACATGCACGGCTACTGCAGCCACTAGGTTCATGTTGGACGCAGTGTCTCATATTCACCGGTTAAATCTCAAAGTGCTGAAAAAGGACATTGGTTCTATTTATGGGACAAAGTTTGTAAACTGTGTCATATGAAAGTAGTTTAAATAGGCTTAATGTACACAATATATGTATGACTGTGTGCAATATGCATCTATTTATGTTGTATGTATCTATCTCTACAGTATCTTTTGTGTGTGTATATAATGTTATGTTAAACATATTGTGTTTCTGTTCATCTGTGCACTGCGAGCATATGAGGGCCGGAGTCTCACCATCTTCTTCTCCTCGCTCCAGTCCAGCTCCTTCCCCATGAGCTCCACGATGCGGGGCAGGGCCTCGTCGGCCGCCTGCACGTTCTGGAAGCCGAGGCGGGTGCGCCGTGCGATCACGTCGATGGCCGTGCAGGCGTACTCTTTGATCGCGTATTGAACCTGGGCACAAATCAATCAGTGGCAATTACCCAATTCCCCCTCTGCACCAGCGGAACGAGGAGGGCCACAGGCTGCATACTGATCCCACCCCATCCCCATCCCACCCCATCCCACCCTGACCCTCCCCCGACACTGGCGGACACACAAGGGTCCGCGGCGGCTAACAAAGGGCACGAGCACACAGCGCGGGGCTCTCACAGGAGCTGGCTGTTCTTTAGACTGGGATCGATAGGAGCCAGCGTTACATAATAAATGTCACACCTCGCTCTCGATGTAGGGGAACTCAGACACCAGCCGCTGGCCCACGATGGGCCACCTCTTCCCGGTGACGTGCGACATCTTGGCCACCTCGAACGCCCGTCCGCCGTACGCCGAGGCCAGGTGCTGGGCAACCTGGCGGGGGAGGGAGGTGACGGTGAGGCCAAAATCTGAGCTTCATCTCACACACAAACACACACACACACACACACACACACACACAGGCACACACTCACAAACTGGCCAAGCCTCCCAGGGAAAATACACTGCATTTAAATAGCAGCTTTTGATATTTGATCGATAAGGAGTTTTAACAGTCCGGGCACTCATAGGGAGATGCTGGGGGGGAGGTGGGGATGATTGCGTGGTCTGACTGTGATCCATTATGTGTGCGAACTAAACAAAGAAGAAGTTATTTCAATTCAAATGGTTTTGTTACTTTTTTCCACAAAAGGTCAAGCACTGTCAAAATTATCAGCATATTGACCTTTTTAAACATTCCGAAAACATCAGGATCATAGATAATGCTCTCTTCCTCCACTCTCTCTAACGAAGGGTTAAAACTCTTTTCACACAAAGTCGCAGAGGGAGGCAACTCTCTCCTGCTTGTCATTTCCAGGTCATTGTACAGTTCATTTGAAGTCTAACATTGCCCACACTATCCTGGAGATTTGAAGGTATTGTTTGGTGTGTGTGTGTGTGTGTGTGTGTGTGTGTGTGTGTGTGTGTGTGTGTGTGTGTGTGTGTGTGTGTGTGTGTGTGTGTGTGTGTGTGTGTGCGTCTATGTGTGTATGTGTGTGTGTGTGTGTGGTGAGGTGACACAGTGAAGGCGACTGTCTCCAGAGCTGATCCACTGCGCTTCATGACTGATGTTTAATTCAGCCGGTGGGGCGTCGCGGATCATCATTTGGGTGCTCGGGGACTGATGTCTACATTTCTTCAAAGCCGTCACCTTTAGAGACCACTTATTCTGCTGGATAATACTCTGCTGCTGGTGGAGGTGCAGGCCTTGAGTTAAGCTACCGCTGGTTTGCGTGCAATCATTAGCCAGAACGAGCGGTTAGGGGAAGACCCCTGAGACACATGGCCTAGCAACAGAGAGGTTATTTACATGCAAACATGGCTGATGAGCCTGCCATCTACAGCCCATCTCATTTGACAGGTCTGAAACAACAGCAAACAAGACAAATGGCCTTGGTCAGTAATGGCCAAATGGCCTGGTCAGTCCACACTAATTACATTTATGAACAGAATTAATTTAGCTTCCATGTATGAACATTTCATAAACTGCCGAGCTCACTCCCACTATAGATATCATTCCAAAAGGAGAAAGCAAACAGGTCATTTGAGGGATGGTATTAGACAGACAGAACAGTATTTAGTAGTGTGGACTTGGAGGCTCTAATGAGCATATATACGCTCAGCACACCTCCACTTCCAGGCCGTAGTCCTGCACCAGGCGGATGTACATGGTGGGGGTCCAGTCTTTGGCTCCCTCCAGCATCAGTCCCACCGTCCTGCTGGGCCCAGCTTTCAGGCCGTGGGTCTTCACCACAGCATCCAGAGTCTCCTCAGCCATGGAGCGATATGTCGTCCATTTTCCACCTAGGGCAGAAACAGTAAGATCACATGTCATGGCCCCCTGTTTAGTCAAATCAAAAAGACATACTTTTATTTTATGTTTATACTGAAAAAGGGTCTGCGTTTGTGTGATTACGTGACTGTAAGACATGAAAACATTTAAACGTAGAGAAGACAAAGGAAAGCACTTGCTTTGACTATAAAATGTGACTAAACGTGTATAATGTACAGTATTTAGCATTATTTAGCCCTTATTTACTGATGGCAATGTGGTTTATGGTAAAATAAACACTATTCTAAGACTTAAGCCAAAGCCTGACCTGCGATGGTGACCATGCCACTGGGGCTGATGCTGACCACATGGTTGCGGCAGATTGACTGGGTGTCCTTAGAGTTGGGGTCGGTGACCAGGGGGCGGATCCCGCTCCAGGCGGCCAAGACATCTCCCTTCCTCACTGGGATGTGTGTGTGTGTGTGTGTGTGTGTGTGTGTGTGTGTGTGTGTGTGTGGGAGAGAGGGGGGTTGTGGGGGAGGGGGAGAGGGAGACAAGAAGCAGATAAACACATCAGAGTGACGCGGCAGACAGGCGAGCAAGCAGCCAGTCACTCGGGCCTTTATGAGGGTGATGGACAGCCGCAGGAATTACCACACACAGATACGCCACGCAGGCCTCTATCTCCCACTCCCATCAACGCCCATGAAAAGCTTAAATAACACACACACACCCTCCAGTACCACAAACTAAACGGGCCTCTGTTTCACCCCCTTCCCACACACACACACACACACAAACACACACACGCACATACACACACACACACACACACACACACACACACACACACACACACACACACACACACACACACACACACACACACACAGAAAGAAACAGAGACACACACAGCCATTACTTCTCTAACCACCAACCCCACCACAATATTAACTCCTATTTATATCCCGGTGACATATAAAGAATTAAACATTAATGCCCTGTTGTGTATCGATTGAAAAAAATATATACCTGCCACAGTAATGGGCTGGTTTATATTACTGAATAAAACAATGACAAACTCGTTATCAAAGGGCAGTTTTTAAACATTTATGACAGCCAAGCAGCTTGGAAATGTGAAGGCTCACTAGGGAGGTAAACGACTTGCAGATGTGCATTGGACGTGGGGCCGTGTGAAAGGTAGGATTGTAACTTCCGCCATAATAACCTTTTGCACTATAATGTTATGCATTGAAACCTGCTTGACAGTCACACAAACAGCTTTCCCCTCAATACCACAAAAGCTGTCTCCAGAGAGTAAAAAAGTTTTGGGTGACTTTTTTTTCTAATGTGACGGGATAAAAACTAAAACTTCCACAACCAAACAAACAAGTCACACTTGAAACAGATCAAATTCTATATGGGCTATTGAGCAGTATCAAAATCAGCCATCATCCAAAGGCTTGACAGAGACAGACCACTCATATCAGACTGTGGGCACAAACTCCATGACACAGAGGCCAACCCCTTGAGCGCCGAGGCCATTTTTTGGCCTTTCCAGCACAATCCGGCCTCTGAGTTTCTGGCCTGGGTGACTCATGTGTGGAGAATGAATGGAGCATGGATGAGGGCACGCTCTGAAAGAGAGAGCCTCCCATACAAATCTTCACACTCACACACACACACACACACACACACATATGCAGGCTGGAGAGAACAATGAGAAGCCAGTCCCCAGGCATCCAAGTATCTCTCTTTCTACTGTGAGTGTGTGTTTGTTTTTGAGTGTGTGTGTGTGTGTGTGTGTGTGTGTGTGAGAGTGTGTCCTGGAGACTGGAGTGGCTGTGAGAAGGCAGTGGGAGATGACTTTCTCCTCTTGGGAAGGACTGTCCACTCCAGGCCACAGTGAGTGGTAGGTGTCAACAGCGCGCAATGTGACAAAATCACCCCCGGACAGACTGCGTCGTCTGCACTGAGGACTCCCAGTCAGTCAGCACTTCCACAGGCAAGGACGGATCCAGGATCTCCTCTCCCTCTTTCCTCTCGGCCAGCCACTCACTCACTTTCACACTTCCTCTCCCCCCCCCCCCCCCTTTCTGCCCCCGTCCCTCCTCCCCCCCTGAGGCTGTGGCAGTCCCCTCTGCTCCCCGTGTGACCACAGGACTTTACCAGGGTCTCGCCCTGACATACGCCTCGTGTCACTCTGCTGTCCGCAGCCTCCTGCCTAGAGCCAGTCTGCAGTCTGAACTCACCCCAGCTCCCCCCCCCCCCCCCCCACCACTGCTTCAGCTGACACACCACTCCAGCCTCTTCATCTGACCTCAGATCAGCTCTCTCACGCCGCCTCTCACTCAACACAATAGGAGAAAACACTGGGGCATTTTAAAGGGTTTCCTTCTTTTGGTTGTTTTCCCCCAGTGTGGATGAATACGTATGCATAGCAATAATAGTGTAGGGTGGCTGGATGACTGCCAGATAGCTCATAGTCTGCCGAGGCGTGGGGCGGCAGCGAGCCGGTCATTAATATATCTCCGGGTTGTGTGTTCTGCTATGCGGTGGCGGAGACGCCCAGGCCTGATGTTTCACCGGGCTAATCAATCAAATAATCCAGGAAACAGCTCGGCCACTAAAAACAATTAGAGGCCTTGTCTGAAATCAATAAAAAGAGCCGCGTTCTCGTCAGGACACTCACCGCTCATTCATTTAATAAAGTCCCCACGGGCACGGAACAAAGTCGTCCGTTAGCACGAGAGCGCGAGAGGTCTCAGCTGGACAACTATGAAAAAAAAAATGCACCGAGATGGAAAAATGACTAGTCGAAAACGATCTATTGAATGTGGCCTTGTGTTTTTTGTGGCCCCCCTTTTCTTTTTCTTCCCATCCTCTTACAACTCAATATATATCGCACGTGGAGACCCTTGACAATGTGTGTGTGTGTGGGGGGGGGGGGACACACGGAGTATGGGTAAATCTATTCATTCTCAAGGGTTCTGAAAGGGGAGTTGGGGGTGAGGAACATGAATAATATCAAAGTGAGAGTGAGCGGTGACCAAATGAGCGCGGCTCATAAAGTTGCCATCAGGAAGAATCTGAGTTGTGCCTCCACTTGACTGCGGCGCCCATTCATAATTAAAGCGGGGATTTGTATCTGTCTGCTCTCGGCGGCCTCCTGATGAAGTAATATCTCCACCCATGTCCAGCGCTGCCGCCAGATTAACTCATTTATTTGTGTCAGACGCCTGCACTGCTGGCAATTTGTACATCGCAGAAAGGGGGTAAAACTGAGAATGTCCCAGGCTGATTACTACAAATATAGATTTTTGGGGTTAGTCCTTATTGCAGTGCCGGTGAAATAAAATGTTTAAAAGCTAAGCTTAAATAAAACTTTTGCATAGGGGGGTTTGATTCAGAAACTGTGCAGAAATTGATGAAAATTGTTGATGGATGGATGTGTGCAATTTTCCCCTTAACAAGCGACAGCCTCTCTCTCACCTTCCACGTCGGGGCTGAGGTAGTTGCGGATCTCTTTGAGGATGAAGTTGATGTCCTCCTCCGAGGGAACGGGGTGGTGGGTGACGTCGGTGGGCGTGTCGGTGGTCCCGGCGATGGTCATCTTCTCCCACGGCAGGAAGAAGATGACTCGCCCATCACTAGTGGCGGGGTCCAGAAGACCCATGTTGTCGGGGCTGGATGGGGCAGCAGAGTTAGGGGTGGGGGGAGGGGGTAATAAAGGAGGTGAAGGGGTGTAAGAGGCAAACAAGAAGACTGCATTAACCTTTGGTCAGTTGGGGGGGGTGGGGGGTGGCCGAGTAGGGGACTCCCAATAATCAGGCTCCTGTCAACGCTGTTTCCACCAGATTAATTTGGCTGCTTTCAATTCTGTGGCCGAACCCACTTTACACACACACACACACACACATACACACTCTCTTTTACACACACACATACATAAATACACACACACATGTTCACATACAAATGTCCACACATGCACACCCAGTCCTCCTGTTTAAAACACACGGACCACATTTAAACAGGAAGAAATTGGGCGTGGGGTGAGGGGGTGATAAGGGGAACAGTCCTGGGTCTCCAGGGAACCAAAATAACATGCATCAACAAGCGCTGTGGACACAAGAGGACAGAGGACTTACAGACCAATCTCACCACGAGGTCCATTTGCACGCGCATCTTGGGGACTATGTGACTGCTAAACAGCCACTCATCCACAGCCTGTAGCACTGAGCACTGAGCTCTTGAGAGGTGCCAAAGCAGCCATTACGCGTTTGACAAATTGTGTGGTGGGGGAGAAAGTCGAGCGAAAACATGATGCTCCTTTAACAAAATAACGGGCGTCGACATCGGGGCGGATTAATCAAAATGATCCGTAGCCAACACGCACGGGCTGATACATCAGATGCAAACAGCCAGCTCGGGTTTCTGTTCCTACACCCAGGCACAGGTCATGAAGTATTGATGGGGGGAGGCAGTGGAGTACTTGTGAAGCTACAAGGGCAAGACAGAGACATACGGCAGAGGGGAGGGTGGGGTGTTGGGGGTGTGTGTAAGAGGGGAGTGGGGTGGGGGGGAAGGGGGCACTGCTCACCTGTAGTAGCCCGGGATGACGATGTGCACCCCAGCACTGGGCTGACAGATGTTGGGGATCGTCTGATCATCCATTTTGCGCAGCGCGTCCGTGAAAGGTCCCGTGGCATTGATAACACATTTGGCTCTGACATCAAATTCCTGCCCTATGAAAGAAAACAGCATCAATCACGGCACCCCATTCGTTTCCGCGCCCCGCTTGACAAGCCGGATTCCTAATGAATCAGCCGGCAGCAGCCCTGGTGTAATAGAGTGGCTCGCTTGTGTCCATGGGAGACTAGCAAGGGGGGTGGTAATTAATAGGAAACAGACATACCTAATTTCCCCCCTTGCCTACTTGTGTCAAAGTGCACAGCCGAGAGGCATAGTGGGTAGGAACCCTTCGGAGTGCTCGAGAGCGACTCGCTGCGTCCACGCGCCGCGTGGCGTTGGATCCCCCTCCTAACGTGGCACATATCTTAGCATGGCTGCCACAATACGAGTAAATGATCTGTGTTGACAAGTGCGCACACTGTGACTCTCGCGGAAAGAATCCGGCGGGAGACTGGTGAGGGGTGGGGGTGGGGTGGGGGGTTAGACTGTGGGAAACGGAAATGGTGTCGGTCTGATTTTCTAGCTTCAAGGGTTCTTACAATGTACAGAATGATGAAGGCGGAGGATTTGAGGAAGATTTAAGGTTGTGAGAGGAGTATTGGTATTATCAATAACTTTCTTTTTCTCTCTCTCACACATACACACACACACACACACACACACACACACACACAGACATTCACATGCACACACTGTTGAAGAGTATCACGTTGAAAGACATCAGGGGGCAGTCATGCTCTGAGATCATGAAATCATGGTTATTCATGACACGCTTGAGAACCCCATCTCTCCATTTTCTTTCTCTCTCTCTTTCCATGCCCCCTGCCTCGCTCTTTCTCTCTCTCTCCTTCTCTTTCTCTCACTCTCTCTCTGTAGAGAAGATGAGGAAGAAACCTGTTCCTGTGCATGACATTTAAAAGGTAACTAAGGCCATTTGGAGTAACGCTAATTCCGCACTACATCCCCCTACCACATCTGAAGGATCCCAACACCGTCATAAAACGCTTATAAAATATTAAAGCAGCGCTGTGGAAGTGCTGCCGCTGTCGTCGCCGTGTGCGGGCTCACAGCGTGATTAGCACTCCAAGACCCCCCCACCACCCACACACACACACACACACACACACACACACACACACAGACACACACCACACACACAGAAACAGACACACACACACACACAAAGTAAGTCCACCACCACCACCACCACCACCCCTCTTTTGTTCCCGCCGTTACCTGTGATCACGTCCCTGCAGCGCGCTCCGCAGACCCGCACAGCGCCGCTCTCCGGGTCTGCCCTCTTCAGGAGGTGCACCACTTCAGTGTAATTGGCTATGGCAGCCCCATACCTGGCAGCGGTGAGGGCGATGGCGAGGTTCATTCGAGCATCGTTGTGTTGTCCTGCAGCGAGGGGACAGGAGCAGGGGAGAGGATGTGAGTCACCCCCCAGCCAGTGACTGGTGGTATGGAAGTGTGTCGGAACCGATATGTCACATCTGTCCCTGTCACTTTGCATCAACGGCTTGGCTGCTCCGGCCGGCATGAGGAGCACACTTAAAGCCACAGCGGCCCTTTGGCCTGTGTGCCAAATCCAACCCCAACCCTAACCCCCCCCCCCCCCCTCTTCCGACCTCACCACCATCATCTCCTCCCCTAACACCCCCCCCCCACCACCATACCCCCTCCTCCCCTTGCCTGGTGAGGCCCACCGTGGGGCAAAGGGCTGGGCCAAGGAAGGCTGGCCCCAGCCCTCTCCCCTCTACACACACACACACACACACACACACACACACACACAGGGCCTGGATGATGAGGACCTGCTCCCACCACCGCCACCCTTCACCCACTGATTGCATGCTATACATTCTCTTCAGGGATCTCCCAACACCAGCGGTAACATACCATACTGATTAAACAGACAATTAAGCAGGCAGAAATTAGATTAGATTAGATTACATTAGATTAGACTAGACTAGATTGGATTGAATTAGATTAGATTCAACTTTATTGTCACTGTGCAGAGTATGGGTACAAAGCCAATGAAATGCAGTGCAAATACGGCATGAAATTCAGTCTTGTTTGTCTTTCTAAGGCAGGCCTCTGAATGGAGGCATCAGATGATATCATTGAAATACAAAGATGGCAGAGGAGGGGGGACACAGAAATCATTGGAAACAATTATTTGCCCAGTCTTTGCTGGGCACTGTATTCAATCCATCCATGTCATGAGAAACACTTGTGACAAGGAATGTTCTTCCTTCCACAGCTGAGATACTCAGCTAGAATCCCTTTAATGAACAGTGGGGATCTTGTATCAAGATTTATGGATTAATCCCTTTCTGCCTCTGAAATACCAGAGATCTATATTCAGAGTCACAAGGTCAGGAGTTTTGTAATTTAAATGAAAGGGTTTAAAAGGTGACAAATGAACAAAGCCGGATTTCATTACAAAGTGATACTTATACATCTTTTAAGATTTATTGCCGGATAATCTGTGGTTAAAGAAAAGAGAGGAGTCCGGATGATTAATCACTTTTAATGTTGGTGTCTTGGGCAACTCTGTTTCTATTTGTTATTGCCAGGGAAGTTGGAGCCCTTTGGTGTTGGCCAAGGATGTTGCTACCTCGCAGGAATGAAGGAGGCTTGCTGGACCTCTTGATTTATTTTTTTTCCATTTAAACGACTGGAGGCTAAGTAACTGGTAGGCTCTGGTGAATGCTACAACATGCTTGGAGCGATTCTCTCAAGAAGAAAACTCAAAGACAGCACAAAAACAGCCAAGCAAAAAAAAAAAAAAAACAGATATAAAGGCCATGCTTTAAAATGAATTACGGACAGGACTATGTAGCCTGCCATAATGGATTAGAGAATGTAGAGGTTTTTTTTGTTGTTGCTGAAAACTACAATATTTCTTCAAATCCTTTAGCTTGAAAACTACCTCTGCTTCTGTTGACCCCTAAGCAAACCTATCTGAGAATGATTCACAGCATCACATAAATACATACCATTAAGCTGTTATAAATAGGGCACACATGCCATGTTGGTGCTGGATATTAATTATCAGAGCAATTAATACATCTGTATCCTTTAAAAGTGAAATGAAAAAAAGTGAATAAAGAATGACAACAACGATCTGTACAATTACCACACGGCCTTGGAGGCTCTCTGTGAGCAAAGCGAAATTAATGTCAAAACTCCCTGGAGGAGAGGCCAGTGTTCAGCGATGCCCCCGCCCCTACCTCCTCTGTAATCCGCGCCTCCTGGAGGTACGAAACTCACTGGAGTGCAAGGAAGTCCGCGGCAGGACAAAATGCTGCAAAATGACAGGGACAATCATGACAATGAATTTCATGTCTCCCAGTCATAAGGCAGGGATGCTTGGCTGAGCTGACTTGTCCAATTAAATTGTTGCAGGTATAGAGAGAGTCGCAGTCATTATCCCAGACGCCAACTGAGAAAAGGAAAAAAGGCCAGTACACACAAAGAGCCGAGATGTCCAGGATAAAGCGATAAAATAAGATATTTACACTAAAAATTACAATTAAGATGTTGTGATGTCATGTGGTATGCATATGCTAGTAGAACTACCCCTGGATCACAATAAATCTTTTTTTTTCCCAAATTCAACAGAATCTTCTATTAAAAGACTACACAGCCCCTTAGAGAGGACATGTCTCTGGATACAGAAACCATATGAGTGTGATGGCTTGCCAAATCTAGAGATGAACTCGGGCAGTCCGAGCCCCCGCTCCAGTAACTGAGGGCCAGCCTTTAAAATGTCACTGCAATGATTGTCCCCAACCAAATAGCTGCAGGGAGAAAATGCTTGCTTAAGAGAGAAAATTGTATTTTTTTAATTTTTCAGCATATGTGTGTAACGATTTGGCCAAGTGAACAGATTATTATTATTATTACTAAAAAAAAAAAAAAAAAAACACACAGACGTATATGCCCTAGAAGAAACATTACATAAAGAATTGTAGCCACAAGATAAAAAGGGAAAGGCGATATGATGAAAGGTGAAAAACATAAATAGTCCATGTGCTTAATGCCCCCTCTTCTCCCACTTACTTCTGCTAAATGAGTAAGGTTGACACATCACTGCTCACATAGCTGCCCCATTCCCCCAGAATATGTTGCCTTTTTGCAGTGCATGGGAATCCGCATATCCTCAAATGCTAAATGAAGTCTGACAGATGGCCTTGAGAAACAAAGTTGGTAGTTTGAGGCTACAAAGAAGACCCTGAGTAAACAAGACATGCTATGTACACCCGGGCTAACAATGAACATATGCTTTGTTTTTCTGATGCCAACACAGAGCACAAACTGCCCGGAGACAGGGGGAGAGAGGCCGGGACGGGTTGGAGCACATCGCCCCGTGGCTATTTTTTGTTTGAAACAACCTTATTTCTAATTTGTTTACAGCTGCGTGGCCTGGAAGCATACGGCTTGTGTAAAATCAGAGGATTACGAAGGAAGACTCCGCGTGGAAGAGTGTGAGGGATATTACACATTACATTTTATAACCTCTCTGTCCCTTTTCTTCAGTGTCAAATAATTACAAGCGTGCAAGGAATTCTGTCTTATCTACAAAATTACATGGTTTTTGTGACCATATGCTACTATGTGTTTTGCCACCACGTGCCATGTTTAAGACCAATATTTGAACAGCCATTAACTATTCAAATTAGTGTTTGCTAATGAACTCCCTCTTAAGCACAAAATGTGTCATAGTGAAGTGATAATTTGATGTACAAGATTAATTGCTCTAGAACACATTTACATCTAGTCAGGTGCAACAGTATGGGAGGGAGAGCTGACTGAAATAAAAAATGATGAGCAGAAACATACACGTGAACAAACTGCCCTACATTTTTTTAAGCACAGCTTTTAAATTAGCATATGTGTGGACAAGGCTGATGAGCCTAATTGAGTTTGGCAATCCTGGCACTGGAGAGTGTCACTGAACGTATGACTGCTGGACTCACCGTCGTAGTAGACGATGGCTCCCACCAGCTTATCCTTCTTCAGCATGGGGAAGAGCTCCAGAGCTTTGGCCTTGCTCAGGACGTAGCTGCTCTTCAGGCACTGCGCGCCAGCCACCAGGTCATACATCTTGATCCCGGCCCAGTAGTACGGTAACTGCCACCACCTATCACAGGGTTAGCCAGTATGCAGAGGAGCTGTGTAAGTCCACTGTTAAGCTAGTAAGCTTTAAAGGACACTTTAAAGGTGGAGTCAGTGGCTTTTATTTTGGGGGGAAAATCTAATGCTTCTAGGGCTATCTGAAGGATGATAGTTAATGATTGTTCCTGTGTTGCTGTTTTTAGTATTTTTAATAAATGTTTTGAATATTTCCACATTTGACATTAGACACGGACATCCACATGGCCTGGTTTCTTCAAATGCTTTAAAAGAGGGCTGAAATACAGGTCTGTGTGAAGAGCCCAGTAAGAATGGAAAACACTGTTAATGTACCATGCCTTCTGAGTTCCAGAAACATTCTCACGCTTTGAAAACAAAAATGACTTTCGGCAGCGTTACACAAAAAGAAAAGGAACTAAGGAGACAAAGGGCAAAGGGCACTGAGGAGAAACCTTGGGAGTGTCAGTTAGAACCAGTATCAGTCTGCTTAGTGCTGCACTCTTCCACCTCACTCAGAGGACTTCAGAACAAAGCAATGCAGGCGTCATAAAAACCTAACTGTAGCTTGACACATTGCATATTCTCACAATACCTCATTAAAGGTTGATGTAGCTGGGAAAAACCTGCTATACCAATTTCCATTGAGATTCCTAAGCACGGGGTGGTGGGGGTGGGGGGGTTCCAGGTCAGAAACATGGATGGTGAGGCTCTGTTACTGTCACTGGTGGCAGAGGCGTATTGGCGTGAACAACGCAAACTGTCATCTCATCCAAGGGTAAAGAAGAAAAAAAAAGAGTGCAATCGCAGGCACTCCACACAAAGGCCCCTGTGTTTTTTTTCTTTTTCATGTCTGGGGTACGTAAAGTGGAGACCGCGGTAGATGTCACGGAATTTCATTAGAGCAATGAGCAGGAAAAGACAAAAGGGAATGCTGATGAACTCAACAAAGGCAGATAAAAATGCAATTAACAGGGATGGGGAAACCGCACGCAGGATCTATAGAGGAATATAAAACTGACACCGCCTTTGGGTCAAACATGCAAAACACTGTTTTCCTCTGCGTGCTGCCACAACTTTCAGCAGTTTACCAGTTTACCAGAGGGCCACTGTTTAAAGATGCTCCATCCATGTAAATGTTGACCTCTGAGGAGAGGGCTAATCTATTAGGCTAATTTTCACATTTACAGAATGTAAATCACATGTACAAAAGGAGGCATTTTCACAGGCCAAGCATAGCAGTATATTTTCTTCACTTTTTGTGATCCCTTTTCATATCTGGTAAATCTAACTGCCATCCCCTTGAAAACTTATGAACGCACTGTGGCTGAAACATTTTTAAATCTACGGCTGAAACATTTTTATGCTCCACCGATACATTCCATTTCCGACATGGAACAAAGCATACATACTAATGTGCATGGCCAGTCTTGCCACTCCTCCCCTTCTCTCTAATTCCTACCTCCCCAGTACTGCCATCTCCACAATGATGGCAGCAGTAACCCCTTCGTAAGGTGCAGTGAGAAATATGAGTTGGTGAGTCCATGTCGTGGCAGTGCATTTGGGGGAGATGGCAGGGGTATAGGGGCAGACTGATGGCTGTGGGGTGGGGGGGGAGAGTGAGGAGTCTGGGGGAGATGGCAGGGGTATAGGGGCAGACTGATGGCTGTGGGGTGGGTTGGGGTGTGGGGGGGGGGGGGGAGTGAGGAGTCTGGGGGGGGATGAGAGCACGGCGCAGCACTCGGAGCCTCCTCTCCCGGCCCCGGTAATGAGCCACACCTGTACACTGCTTTAAATACCAGAGAGGATCGTAAATGTCATGTGCAATTAAAGCTCATGATACAAAGCGGCACAAATCAAATCAAGCCCCTCAGTTCACGCCGACCCGAGACGAGGAGATGATGGACCGTACGCGCGCACGTCACCCCACTCTACCGAGAGCAATCGACAGGAAGTTTATTGCCTCTGGGCCAGGACTGGAGGTTTCAGGGGTTTCAGCAGGTCTGCACTGGATCAGAGTGTCCCCTAGTCCGATGCCAAGGAACGGGCATCTTAAAGGAGGGGGGTGGGGGGGGTAGCACCTTGTTCAGTTTTACTATACCAACAGATGCGCTGCAGATGAGAGCAATCTTGGCTCGTGGCGGAAACCGGTCAGGTGTTCTCCCGGTTTTTGCTGTTAATTAATCAAATTACGGTTTCAACTGTGAGGTGGTGTGTCTGTGAGCTCAGGTGACACGAGGCCCAATTGGCACGCATCGGGAAGGAAGTTCACCGCCACCATCACACGTAGCTGTTCAGGTCATTAGAGAGGGGCATCCCTCCGACTCCAAATCCACAAGTTCGTCATAATTAAAATTAACACAAAGGAACCATTTAATTAACCATTAGCACACATAATTAGTATGTTGACGCCCACTGTCCCTTCAGGTGCACCAGTAAATGGAGCGGCCATTTCAGACCACAGGGTTAGTCAACCTGGGGTAACTGTCTAGCAGGCAGGTTAAAAGGTACACAGACAATGTTGTTCTTACTGAGCAGGATTCAGGTCTAACTAGTGACTTCCTTACTTGTAGACAGGCAGCATTATGGGTAAAGGGCCAGACAGATGAGGGGCGATCTCCAACAGGTTGGCACGTTCATGGAGAGCCTCTTTCACCATCATATACTGCAAGAGAGGACAGAGCAATATTACATCATATGTAACCAATATCATATGTTACAATATATAACAATATGTAAAGATGTGATACAATATTCCCCATTGTGTAAGTTAGCTTTGGCTCAATTTGAAAGGGCTTCAACCGCCCCGTTGAAATATGAATAAAGGTGGACTACATATCTAATACAACTGTCCATCTATCAAAGATATTTCTGTCTGTGCTCTTTGAGTTTTTGCCTTCATTTTTCGACCAGCCAGTCAGGTATAATGCCCCATCCTCTCTCCTTGCATATGTGCTGAGTGTGCACCTGCATCTGCTGCAATCACACTAATTGGTCCCTTCCATAGTTCACCTTTAAGACCCCACTATGTTCAAACAGATAGGAAAATAAGCCCGGGAAAGAACAACATGGGCCTAAAATAATGAGATTCCTCAGGTCTTCTGAAATGTAACAGAAAACGATGACATTTGGATTTGAACCCGGGTGACTCCTTAACAATACACAGACAAAGGAAGACCCAAATGCTTTATTCCCCCCATTACTTTGATATAATTTTCCATATTAATTTTCATCTTGATAATGACAGCTGCACTCTATCCATTTTTTTTTTCTAAACCCGGGTGAGTGTGGTGAATTCTTTGAAATAACTTTACCAAAGGGAGGGAGACAGAGAGCGGCAGCGGGGGTATAAAAAAAAAAAAAGAGAAAAAGATCTCACCGCCACTCAGTCTATGGGTACATGTCAAGAGCTACCGGGAATGAAAAATGAACAGTGAGGGGGAAATAGAACAATATGACCAGACCAGACCAGGAATTCCACAGATAAGTGTCAACCGTGGAGAAAAAATGAAGCATTTACCTGTTCATAATCTAATTTCATGATGGCTTTCTGTAGATATCGGACTCCGCCGTGAATGAGCTTGGTGCTCCTGCTGCTGGTCCCCGATGAGAAATCGTCTCTTTCCACCAGGGCAGTTTTCAGATCTGACAGTGGGGAAGCCAGGCAAACAGATCAACGAACGGCAGCCTGATATTTGGCGACTTATTTTCCCCCAAATGTTTAGAATGCATTGCATATCATTTTCATATGCATCTCCCTCTCCTGTAATGCGCTCCAAGGAGACAATATTGAGAGGGCATTCATATCCCCTTTGGGTGCAGGAGCCATTCATATTCATAGGAGAGGCACTGCGAGGTGTGAAACCCAAAATGTCTACCAAAAGAAGAAAGCTGTTTATCTCAAATCATATTTCAAACTCAAACTCAATATTTCAGAATATTCTGTAGTCAAGGATGTTGAAAGTTATTCATAATAGTGGATTACTGGAGGAGGTATTCAGATTCTGAGGGTGGCAAAAATCTTTGAATTGATAGTTTTGTTTGAAAGGATTTGATTTTGTTGATGTTTGCTTTCTAACATGAAATGGAGTTGTTTACGTAGAGGATGAATCCAGAGAACTCTTAACATTGAGAACTAGTTCTCCCTCTCAGTTCAGTCTTTCACCATTTCAAGCTTCTGTCCCAGACGGCTAGAAGCTGTAAATCCCAAATTTGAAAAGAAGAAAGGGAAATAGATGTGGATTAGGGAAGGAGGATGAGGGGTTTCCAGTCTCTCTCCCACCCCCACTCCTTTTTCCCCCAACATTAGACAGTAAAAATGGATAAACAGAAAAAAACAGAGGGAAAAAAACAGATTAAAAGAACCTCTAACCATGAGCATAGATAATTGATTTAGGATGTAATGGGAACCACGAGAGTAACCCTCATCTGGGGGTATCCAGAGAGTCATGTTTCAAACGCCATGATTGAGCTTCTGCCCTCTCACTGTCTCTCTCTTTTTTTTTTCTAGAGGAGGACGAGGAGGAGGAGGGCAAACATCCTCCAAGTCCAACACTTCCACCGCTCCTCCCTCCCCAAGATCCCCAGCTGAAGCGACTTAAAGCCTGAGCCCCGGAGAGGAGGCTTGGAAGCAGCTCCAGTACAATGGGGTATCAGGTTACGCAACATCGGCACGGAGAATATCCACTGCAAAAGCTGCGAGGGGGGACCGGCACAAAAGTGTGCCGCGCTAAAATCCCCCCCATATAAAGACGCCTCTGAACCGCAGCTTGCCTGTCGCACCAGCAAAACAAATTGGATTCATCCGAATTTTTCTTGTGATTCGCCAGTCGCATCTACACACAGTGAACACAGCTCTTTGGTGGCATCTAAATTCCAGAATCCTGTGCTTAGGTCTTGTTTAAATCCGCTGTGTGAAATGAGTTAATCATAAAAACACACTCTATCGTTTTTCTTTATTTCTCATCCAAATACAAATGGATTCAACTTATAGTAAACCTCTTTGCATTGCATTTGGTTCCCTGCTGTGAATACATGGTTGAAATGGACCCCAGAACAGTGACAAGGGCCACTCTTAGTCCGTGCGACATGGGTTTCATTCATTCATTAATCATTTAGCCTTCCTAATTCCTACTTATGCTAACACCTCAGCTAATGCCTGGTGAGAAATGACAAACACACACAGTGGTGTGGGGACGGACGGGGGGAGTGAACTTACTGCGCGTGACGGCGTCTAAGGCACAACCTGCGCCCGTGGCCCCACCCCCGACCACCAGCACGTCAAACTCGTCGGTGTGGCCCAGGGCCGCGAGCTGGGCCGCCCTGGAGGGAAGCTCATCCTGGAAGGCCATTTTCACCTGTTCCGCAGCCTGCACTCGGGCCTAGCCCATCGGAGCAAACAGACCAGTCATCCATTTCATTGTCATATGACTCGGGGGGACAGTGCACATTAATAAATGCATTTCATTATTATGCACATGTCTTCATATTCTTTATGATGGATTTTTAAGAAAACACAAATCATGCATATTTTTTTTGGGGGGGGGGAAGGCGTCTGACAGCACAAAGAAATAAGAAACAATCAATCACATGCTAATTTATTTACTTCCCCCCTCTCCAAACTAGTGTCCAGCTAGATTAATCACAAATATGCATGCAACACAAGCATTCAAAAACAACACTGCAGCCATGCAAGAGATAGGAAAGCACTCAGCTGTTAGACGATGTGGAGACAGTGGAACAAATACTGTAGAGCAGCATGCATGACCAGTGAAATTAATGTTTGTATGTTTTTAAGAATAACATAATTTCTTACCCATTGAGGCTTTTGGATGCGAACATGAAGGACAAATGAGACCCAGACAAAACAATAAGTGTTTTTCACTGATGGGTAGATTCAGTTTTAAACGCAGTTTTAAAAGTTTAAATCACATGATGTTTACTGTAAGACTGCACAGAAGTGTTTAAAGGATATTTGTCTATTGTGTCTGTACATATGTAGCTAATGTGTAACATCTGTGTAATGTGTTATCTGTGTCTGCAGATGAGGTATGCTATGGTAAATAACCGGGCAAACCTAAAACTTGAGTCTGTTGTTACATGTATTTATTCCATCAGTGAAGTACTGCTTGAGGCCAGAGAGTTTAGCTCAGAAAAGCCTTCTAAAACATCTGACTACAAAAAGTCACCAATCTTCTCCCTTTCTTTCATCAGTAGCTGCTCACTGTTTCTTTCAAATGAACATGTCCCCCAGCTTCAGCCCTATATATTTGGGTATTATTCATTCGAAGGCTTACCTGTTTTTTCTTCTGCTCCCTCAGTTCTGAAAAGGCATACAATGCAACCAGCGTTCCACCACCAAGGGCGGCTACCTTCACTGCCTTCCGCACTGCCATAGTGTAGGCCTACGGCCCAGTCTTCCTGGCTGGAAAAGAAAGGCATCATTGTTTTTAAGTTGCACACTTGAAGTTTTATGTGTGCTGAATTTAATTTGCTGTGCAAACTACTTATTTTTCCCGTAGTCACAAATACCTTCATAGTACCACTTTATTTTTTGTTCCTTCTTTTTCCTATTACACATAAGGTTGTTTTAGCCCATCTGTCACTTCAGTTAGCATCAGCTACCAGTTATCGCTTCGAACATCTTAAGACACTGGGCAGGTAATTACTATACTTCTCGATCATTTACAAACACATTTACAAAAGGTTCTCAGTGTACAACACATCTTAAAATACTGGGGAAAGTAGTTTCTGACTCCAGAATCATCTAAGCTGGTTAAACCTGTGAAATGTATTTCCGGTTTGAAAGACTGGGGCTTCATGCAAAAGCAGCAAACATTAAAAAGAAGCATGTCAAGCGTCTTAAATGATTACACAAAACACTTAACTATATTACTCCACTTAAGGCCTCAACACCACTTCTCCTCCCTGTAGTAAATATGTTTACCCTCACAGAGATTGACAAGGCGACGTCTCAGGGTTCGCCTCGTTTTCACAAGAGCACAATTTACCAATTGATTGTGGCATGGAGGCCACCTGCAGCTTCCTGAATACATTTTCACAGGAAAAAAGCACAACTAGGATATATTGCCCCATGACATGAATATGCAAGGACCGCCACAGACGCTGGTGCAGTCATTACTAATGTTGCTGCCAATTACAGAGTATGTCATGACACTATGATCCATGAATATTCATTGCTGACTGATATACAGACGCTATTGAGCAAAAGGCCTCTGTCCCCATATTACTGTCTCATTGTGGCGTGTGAACAGGTATCTCCATCATGCCAGCAAGGCACCATCCAGCTGCCAGATAAGCTGTTCCACCAGGCCTAACTAGTTAAATGTGTGTTATATAAAGGTGTATTAAAGTGATGGAGCACTCTGCGGATCCAAAGAGCATGCATTAAAGCATATTAAGTAGACGTTTAGTCCTCTAAAGAGGAGGCCTTAAATTGGAAATAAGATATAGCACACTGCCTAAAGGAGCGGCACGTCTCAGGTGTCTCAAAAATGACAGTGAAGGCCTGTATTCTATCGAAGCAGTAAACCCAAAACATGTCCCTGTGTATGGCTGTGTCTGGAGCCTAGTTCTGTATAAAAGCAAGATTAGCATTGTCTAAAAGTATCCCTAGCGCAGTACAAGCTAAAGGCTAATGAGTTTGTCATTTGAGTGGTTTTAGATTTCTAAATCCAAAAATTCCTTGTTGGGTGATTGGACTATTGTGTCCCACTCACTGCAAAAATCTGATACAATTACAGCCAACTGGCAACCAGCTATATTTAACCTTCAAATGTTATCAGTCATCCAAGGGGCACAGGAGTTTGCAAAACATTAAGGTGTGTGTCTGTTACCTAGAGATAAGTGTGTGAATGATGCTTGCCTGTTGCTACTAGCTTAAGTCCAAACAATAGCTGTTGTTAGAGTTTCTCTATTGATTTATATGTATTTTTCCAGTTCAAATGAACAGTGAGAGTACATTAGATCAACTGAAATTTCTGAAGTGTATCAATGATTCATTGTATTTCTAACATGAGATGATGTCTATCCTGCCTCCCTAGTTTCCTGTGAAAGAGTCCTCTTGACTATACCCAACACTGCTCTCTAATACTAGGTCCTACATATGGATGAAGATATTCTATGAATGAAAAAATACATATTTTATTGCAACTGAGGAACTGCAATGAACTATCATAGTCCCGGTGGATAATGCTCATATACAGTAACTGTTGCTGTCAGGATTGCAGTCTCAAAGATTTAACTCAAAGTAATAAGACACAGACACTTATTGTTCTAGACTGGTGTCTGTGTACCTTGAACGCGGCGTTTTAGATTTTTACTTTGTTTAACTGAGTCGTTGTTTATTGAAAAATTCACAATAAGAACATCTGGATATCCAGTTGCGGTAAGGTATCAGCGTGCTTCTGCATATGGAGCCCTAGGAGTCACTCTGGAGTGGCCATATTCATGCTGTAAAGGTTAAGATAGGCAACAAGAATGGTCATGTGTTAGTGAGTAGAAAGCAACTGACCTGACCTAAAAATAGATGTGACACATTTGAGCAAATTGACAGTCTGCAACTAAACACATGGAAAGGTGACCCTTGTGCTTGGCATAGCAGCTGCTAGTGATACAACTTGTCATGAACTGAGTATATTCAAAGAACTGAAACTTTTTTTTTTCAAACGTCTAGATTTTAGCTATTAACGCTTGAAAGCTCACAGTACAAGTTTAGAGTACATGTGAAGTTGAAATGTAACTGCACTGGTATTTTAGGACACTATGTGATCCACTGGGTTTCCTTTGCCCTCAGAGTTCAGAGATGACATCAACCTTGTGACTTGTCTTCAAGCATGCCCTTTCAATCCAGTGTCTATTCATAATAGTGAAATACCTTATAGCTACACTATATGTTAGTATGGTCTACTTTATAAACAAAACCTTCAAATACCAATATTATGTATTATACACATGCTCACACATTCATAAATGTTTAACTTAAATTGCATCAAAAGCATCACACTACACAGAAGACTATCTTACCTCACCAGCTCTTCCAGAAATGCATCAGATACTTGCTAAGATGACTGAAAATGTGATGCCACTGTCACCACTAAATAACTGCCTCTCACCAGTGAGTGTAGTGAACTATCTCTATCTAACTGGTTAGCTGCATTGACATTAACACATGACAGTTTAGGATCATGGAAGCTGTAATCTTTAATTTAGACAAGAATTATGGGATTTAGTTTTGACACTTACGGGTTCTTCGATGTATCGAGGTAAGCGTGTGTACCCAACAAAGTAGGCAATGACAGCGCTTGTAGTGATTCTTGCACGCAAGGATTTATCTGCAACTGTTTTTGGCAACCAAACAAGGAAGTGAGGACGGTTTGATGAATGGTTCTCTCCTCGAATCGTGTTGGAGGATGGGCCTCCTTATCCAATCGGACGGACAGTTGCTGGATTACATCTTGTTTTGCCGATGACGCAGTGGTTTAAGCTCTTTAAAGTCGAAGAGATGAATCTCAAGGAGCTCATCTACAGAGTTCAAAGAAACGTCTCCGATTGAATTGCTATACAGTTACATCCCACTGAAGTCAAGAACTGTGATGTCATAAATGTTAAAAAAGAATGTGCCTGTCGGTTAGGTGCTGATTACATGAATGAACATTTTTAAAGTTGTGATGTAATTCCTCGCTGCATTTTGGCTACGATATATAATGATAAAATGACGACATCACAAGAGCTATGCAGTTTTTCGTCGGTGTTTTAGGAACAATATTCCTTGTTGCTCTTTGAACTTTGGAGGGGCAAGAGGGGCTTTCTTCCTATTTTTGGCTCAGGACCCTAGAGTGCGCATATCATGTCTTGACAGCAGCTTGGAGTGGTCAGTTGAAACAGGTGGACCTCAGAAACGTGACATGCTCAATTTTAACTCTGCTGTAACAGGAAAGACTCGAGGCCCCCTGAAGACACTCGAAGAGAGATTGAAATGTTGTTGCATTGCTACATGGAACCTCCTGTAAGATCTAACTGCTCTTGACAAGATTCAGACAATGGCAGTATATCTTGCATTAGTTTAAATGGTTAACTATGTATTTTCACATTTAACATTCCGATTTTCTGACAAACTTTTAAACTTTCTGACTAGACACAGAACTGATACAATCACTGTATGTACATCACATATTGTGAAAGTGTTTGCCTGTAACAGGAGAAGAAAAGCTGGTAGAAGAATCATTGTTCTCTTTAAGGTTAAGGATTCCCCCTTTAGAACTGAATGGGTAAGAATAACACTGATGCTTTTGAAACATCTCTTCCCAGGGAGCACACGTAGGCTAACCATGAAAATGCACCTCATATTGTAAGTCGCTTTGGATTAAAGCGTCTGGTAAATGAATAAACAGCTAACTCAAGGTAAATGTCTCTTGACTGAATTCCAAACAAGAGGAATTTTGCCATGTCTCATTTTCAGGCAAAGCAGAACTTATATCAATACCATTTGTAATTGTATTTATCAAAAAGCACACCAGGTCCCTCATGTTATGCAAAAGCAAGCCAATAGGTAATATACAGTACATGGGTTTATCTGTAACACTGTGATGATGAACTCACACACACACACACACGCTTACAACCCCTTGTTACTCTGTTCTACACCCAGTAACACTCTTGTATGGGATTTCCCCAGTCTTTGTAACTGCCACTGTGGAGACAATGCACAGCATCATCTCAGTTGATCAACAAAATTCTGGAATTGTGGTGAACCCACGTTGAGACCCCATTTGATTGTCTGGAAAAGTCCCAGTGTCTATCTACACTCCTCTCTGATATGTGCTGAGTGCTAGAGCTATGTGTGTGTGAGCTGCAGACCTCCTACAGTCATTAATGGACTCTCGCTTCATCAGAACACATTCTGGCTTAGGAGTGGTTCTACTTCTTACTTAGGTTGTTTTTACATATTTGACAAATGTTCTGTTAATACTTCTTTTTAAAGTATGTTTATTGAGCATCGACGATACAAAAAGAGGACATAAAAGTGATACTATACAATGCTCACATTTTTCCCAATTTTACAATTTACAGTAAACCCCCACCCCCAGCCCCCCTCCCATACATGCACCCACCTCATACCCCTGTAGAGGTCCCACCCCTACCTGTCTCTAGGTGAAGTGAAAAGAAAAAAAGAGAAAAGAGAAGGAAAGAAAGAAAAGAGAAAAAAGGGAAAGAAAGAAAGAAAGAAAGAAAGACAAACATATAATAACACAAAGAGAGAGTAAACAAAAGAAAAACTAGCATTTTGGGAATGTTAGTTTTAGCGGTGCTTCAGCAGAACTCAGAAATCTGACTCCTCAGGTGTTATATCTAATGAGTCTATAATTAACAACAAGGGGTTCCAGCTTTTGTCAAATTTCCTCAGAGAGCCTTTGAGGGAAAACCTTAATCTCTCCAACTTTAGGTTGTGTAGAACTTCCTTAACCCATCGAGTATAGGATGGGGGCAAGTTGTGCTTCCAGTTCAGAAAAATTAAGCGCCTAGCCAACAGAGTGCAGAAGGCCATAGAATGTCTGCCTCAGCGGTTAACATGTTGGTGTGTGGGATACCAAAGAGGGCAGAGAGGGGATGAGGGTCAGCCACAAAATGGTAAGCAGCTTGAAGGGTATCGAATATTTTGGACCAGAAGTCTGTAAGCTTTGGACATGACCAAAACATGTGTATGAGATCGGCAGGGGACTGGTTGCATCTATAACAAGAGTCAGCTACATTGGGATAGAATTTTGACAGTCTATGATTGGTGTAGTAAGTCCTGTGTATGTTCTGTTAATACTTAATGATTACACTGACAACAATATATTGGCAAAAAGGGGAATAGTCATCAAAAACTGTGCATTAAAAAATCAGAAATGATTAGAAACTAAGTTTACCTGAACCTGATGTTTTAGTTCATACCAAATCATAACTATGCCTGTGTTGTATTTTCAGGAATTGGGATAAACCTATTATAATTGCAAAATGTATAGGAAATTGTCCAACACGTTTTGCTGAAACTGCAGACAACACTTACAGTGTAAGTCACCCAGGCCCAAAGAAATGTTTGGAACAAGGCTTTTGCAAGATCGGTAATAAGGGGAAATCATGAAATGAGTCATAAGTGATCACTTACTAGTCCAAGAGAAGCCCTGGCAAATTGAGGCACAGGGTACTATTTACTGGGTTTGATAACTGAGGTCAAATCAGTTTCATTGACCAATGGCTGGTGAACAATAGTGTCCTCTAGAGGAGAGTGCAATATGTCATGGAGAGAAAATATATGATATAGAAATCTCCTCTGTTCATTTTTTTGCATTGAAAAAATCTTAACCGACTGAATACCTCAGTTTTTTCAGAGGGCTCCCTATCTGTGGTTGCATGATATTTAAACGTTACACTTCGCTTTATGTAAGCAAGTGTATCTAGTACGGATGATGTGCTTTTCTGAAAAGTGTTGTTTGGATATGGTCAGTTAAGAGTAGGCCTATGTGGTACTCTGGACATATACCTATAACAGTAAACGTGCTCTAACAAAAGACCTCAGGTAAGGTTAAAAAATACAAAATACAATAATGTGACTATTTCTGGCATGGTGCGTTGGCAGCGTCAAAGCTTGCGTTCCTTGCGTCATGCTCCTCTTTGCCGGTTGCTCACGCATTTCCTTCTAAATTGGCCCATGACAACTGTCGTTACCAACCTCCGTTAACGAGCCCACTCCCAAACTACTTATGAGTCGACCAGCTGGGAAAATTACTGAGCTCACATCTTCGCAGGTACAAATGCATACGTACTTTTACAGGCGCGTTCTCTCCTGTTTTGGCCTTCAAAGTCAATTATATTCAACGGATGGAGGTTTCATTTGTATTAATATTAGACGTCCCATTGCGTTAGCTGATTAATTAACTAAAACAACCTGTCTCTTGGCATGAAATTGATACATGACATACAGGAGCTTACTATAGGGAGGGAGCCTGATTGAGAAGCAAGCTCTCTAAGAATCAGCAACTTTTACAACATCTGTGTGGATTTTAGGGTAGAAGGGACGTGGAATAAGAGGCCAAGATCCAGCTCTCCCAGTACTAAACACATAAGTCTATCTGAACAAATTGGTTTATAGTCTATTCTAATGTAACACTTAAGGATAGGCGTTGACCAGTTGGAGACTCAAATGTATTAACTTGAACTCAAATTAATTTTCTTTTTTAATCTGAACGTCTTCATGTGGCGATTATATTTGCTTTTCCTTGGCGTTGCAAAGCACAATCACCTAAAACAAGTATAGGACAGGTGTATATGAGCGGTCCCTATTCCAGCAGTCTTGAAGCCAGTTCTAAGGGGATTGGTGGCTGCCTAACGACGCTGATGACGTTGTCGCTGTAGACACGTGGGCCGTGGTTAGGGGAGCTCACATAAACAAAGGCACATTGGAAAGACTGAGTAGTCGATGCCCGTATTCCCAGCTGCTCGCTATACCAGCGGCAAGTCAGTTTCGTGAAACCGTCTGATCGCTTATTGTGTTTTGGAGCTTTACAACTCACACAGAGAAGAAAAATATTCACCCTATTCGTACATGGATACACTACAGCTTCTCTGATGGTGCCATAAGGTATGTTTAGAGGATTTTTATTTAATTGTTTCCATTATTTGAAAGATCCGTTGCTTTTTGGCTGTGGCGCTTTGAAAGAAACATGGTAAAAGTGATGGTAAACTCGCGGATTTAAAATAACAATATACATTTAAAGACCTGTGACGTTTCTTTTTCGGGGCTATTTAATCTATCTGTTTTCCTGTGCACTCGTGTGATTGATAATTTAAGGGGAATCTCGACCGGATGATTTTGGGTCGGTTTTTTAAACAGTTTGTTTTTTTATTGAGATAATGATGCTAGCTTTGTTAGGTTTTTGATATAAATTGTTAAAATCTTTTTTCAACTATATAACCTCACCGGAGTGTGTGTTCCAATGGAGACGTCAATGAATGCGCTCAGCTGCAAAACTTTATTTGTTTTTGTACGGTCTTGAAACACTTGCTGGGAGTAAATGAGCTATATTCTCTATTTTGTTTTTTTATGTTGCAAATTCTTGGTATCAACATCATACTGTGCATTCTTTTTTTCTGTCGGTCAGTGGCCGTCTTATTGTGTAACTGTTGAGAGCGTGGTTTCTGCACATTTGGAACATATGAGCCTACATCAGTATTGCGCAGTCAGAGTCAAAGTTATCTATTTTAATAGGGGGAGAATCCAGACAAAACACTACTTTCTTGAATCCTGATCCAAATCCGCTCCTGACAGCATCATCCATTTCAAGTATCTCCAAAATTACAGTCACACGACTGAAGGTATGAGAACTCATTCTTCACTCCCATGTTGTTGGATTTATAATATAAAAAGTGAGACAGTCTAGTGACAGAAGTCGGTTCAGAACTAATGCATGCCAAGAAAATGTTTATTAAAAAAGAGACTTCTGCTTGCACATTTCTTATTTTTGTAATTGACTGTACCCATGATTAGCAAACACAAATTATTTTTTAAACAATACCCATTTCGACTTGTTTACTACTTTTGTTCACAGCCATGCCCTGCGTCCAAGCTCAGTATGGGTCATCACCTCAAGGAGCCAGTCCTGCTTCCCAAAGTTACAGCTACCACACCGGTGGAGAGTACAGCTGCGACTTCCTTACGCCTGAGTTTGTAAAGTTTAGTATGGACTTGACCAACACTGAAATCACAGCCACCACCTCGCTTCCTAGTTTTAGCACATTCATGGACAACTACAACACCGGTTACGACGTTAAACCTCCCTGCCTGTATCAAATGCCCCACGCTGGAGAACAGCCCTCTATCAAGGTGGAAGACGTACAGATGCACAGTTACCATCATCAGCAAAGCCATTTGGCCCCGCAGTCCGAGGAAATGATGGCCCACTCTGGGTCGATGTACTTCAAACCCTCCTCGCCGCACGCTCCCACCACGCCAAACTTCCAGGTGCAGCCAAACCACATGTGGGAGGACCCGGGGTCCCTCCACAGTTTCCATCAGAACTATGTGGCAGCGACTTCGCACATGATAGATCAGCGTAAGAATCCCGTGTCTAGACTGTCCTTGTTCTCATTCAAACAGTCCCCGCCTGGCACGCCTGTCTCGAGTTGTCAAATGCGCTTTGACGGTCCCCTCCACGTCTCCATGAGCCACGAAGGCCCGGGAACGCACCGAGGCTTAGACGGCCAAAGCTTCGCTGTCCCCAGTGCCATCAGGAAACAAGGCGGGCTAACCTTCCCCCACTCTCTCCAGCTTGGCCATGGACACCAGTTGATGGACAGCCAGATCCCTTCCCCTCCATCCAGAGGATCCCCGTCTAATGAGGGTTTGTGTGCAGTCTGTGGGGATAACGCCGCCTGTCAGCATTATGGAGTTCGAACTTGCGAAGGCTGTAAAGGGTTCTTTAAGGTAAGCTGGTTTGTTAGTCATGGGTGATGATAATTGTTTGTTAAAGCTGATAATCGTGATAAATGATCACCTATATAAGTTGCTCCCTATGATGGTCTAAGCTGCACACCACTGTCAGCTGCAGCTCAGCAGGTCTGTTGACAGACACAGCAGCGACAATAACCCTGTTATTATATTAATCAAGGTGTAATTATTTGACTAATTTTTAAATGGTGCTGTTATCTCATCCTTTTTTGGATTACTGTGGCCTTATTGAGAGGTGTTTGTTCTCACACACCTTTGGTAGCTTACCGTGAAAGAGCCCCTCCACTTCAACCATTTATCTCTGCTAATTAAACACATGGTCAAATATGCTGTCATGGAATTTAATGGTACAAAATACCTGCGGTTCCTTGCATACTAGAGAGTCAGCCCACACAGCATGTTGTGCCCAAAACCCCAAGTGCACAAGATGATAGCCTACAGATACTATCTGATTAATTTAAAATGTAAAATATTTCCTATTTATTTTACAGCGCACTGTTCAGAAGAACGCTAAATACGTCTGCTTAGCGAACAAAAATTGTCCTGTTGACAAACGCCGGAGAAACAGATGCCAGTACTGCCGCTTCCAGAAGTGCATGTTCGTCGGGATGGTGAAAGAAGGTAAATACATTTGTTTTGCATTGTCAGCAAATGTCATTATCAATAAATTAATCAGATTTAGCTGAAGATGCACGATGGTCTACACTTCAATTTTACCACCGAAACTTACTGATTACATATCAAAACCACAATTGACTTCTTTCAGTTGTTCGGACAGCCAATCTAAAGGGACGAAGAGGCCGTCTACCTTCGAAGCCCAAAAGTCCACAAGACCCTTCGCCTCCATCTCCGCCCGTCAGTCTGATCAGCGCTCTGGTTAGGGCCCACGTTGACTCTAATCCCTCCATGTCTGGCCTTGACTACTCCAGGGTAAGAATCCTCTTCATGGCATATTAACACTTACAATGTCTAAAGAGAGAAAAGACCGTAACTGTATTTGTCTGGACGTCATTAATATTACGTTCAATTTAATGTCAAGCAATGATGCATAATGGACTTTTAACATATGAAAGGTAACATATTTTATTCTGTAAACTGCTTTGAAAGAGTGAGCTCCATAAAATACACAGGCGAGGATAACTGGGAAAAGTACGCCCCTGCTCGAAATAGGCTTTGCAATTTCATGGGTTATATATTTTAAAGGACCTCATTAAGATCTGCCTAAATTAAATTCCAGTTCCAGGCTAACCCTGACTACCAAATGACTGGAGACGACACTCAGCATATCCAGCAGTTCTATGATCTCCTGACCGGCTCCATGGAGATCATCCGAGGATGGGCTGAAAAGGTCCCTGCGTTTGCTGATCTTCCCAAACAGGACCAAGACCTCCTTTTCGAATCGGCCTTTCTAGAACTTTTTGTTCTGCGCTTGGCGTACAGGTAAGGCCTCCAGATTGAGTCGAACGTGATAATGAGCAGCCATCTTTTAAGCTCTGCTGCGATGAGCCTCTTAAATCCTCATTTAATTGCTCGCGGTAATTAATGGCATTTTATTATTAATTGCAGGTCCAACCCGGCGGAAGGCAAACTCATTTTCTGCAACGGAGTGGTCTTGCACAGGCTACAGTGCGTGCGCGGATTTGGAGAATGGATTGACTCGATTGTGGAGTTCTCCTCAAACCTACAGAGCATGAACATAGATATTTCAGCGTTCGCCTGCATTGCTGCCCTCACCATGGTTACAGGTGAGAATGATGCCTATATTTATTTGCCTTTTATTATTTTATCTGAAATAAAGTCCCCCTTAGATGCCTACATGGATACGATTTTTAAAAAACGCATTTAGCTGAAGCAGATCTCAAGAACATTTATTAATTTCGTCAATGCTTTAATTTCAGAGAGGCACGGTCTTAAGGAGCCGAAGAGGGTGGAGGACCTCCAAAACAAGATAGTAAATTGTCTAAAAGACCAGGTTACGTTTAACGGTGGCGGTTTAAACCGTCCAAACTACTTGTCAAAACTTTTGGGAAAACTCCCGGAACTTCGCACGCTCTGTACACAAGGTCTGCAGCGCATCTTCTACTTAAAACTGGAAGACTTGGTTCCTCCGCCAGCAATAATCGACAAACTTTTTCTCGACACCCTGCCCTTTTAAAAACCCAAACAGACAATTTCACACGACCTCAAAGAACTTCCACGGACTCTGAGTAATCCTGTCGCAGTTTTTTTTTTTTTTTTTTAACAATCCGCGCTCTTTTAGGCTACTCTTAACTATTCGCAAGCTACGCCAAGTCTGCTAATAGCGATCAAGGATCCATAATTGACCATACAGAAGAGGATGAAAAATAAAGACCACCATCAGAGCGATAGGCTACCTGCTCTTCTATTTTCTATAATCTCTCCTGTAAGAAAATGAACAACCTATTACAGGGAAAACTGTTCACTAATGATTTTCTGTATCTGATCTGGAAAGTCCATGATGAAGTTGAAGAATTTCTTGTAATTGCTATTCCTTATTATTGGCATCCATGTAAACAGTTAAATGTAATATAATCCATTTATATATACATATACATACGATAGATTTATGTGATGCGTCCAAAAACGCGACTTTATAAGATGTGTATAAAGCTCGTAAAAACATTTTTGTTTGTTTTCTTTTATAACGTGTGCCTATGTGTCTGTCAGGATTTCAAAGGAAGTATTTGGAAAAGGCAACGCATGTTGTAGGATTTTTATAGGCACTTGCTATTGAGGTGATGTCTATATTATACATTATATTCCGGACACTATGTAGTCTGCTAGATTTTATAAAAATTCGTAGTATGGAACAACTTTTATGTATGACACATGTGAAAAAAGTATATCATCTGTATAGGTAAAAAGGGACCCATTGTGTTTGTAAAACTGTCAGACATTCCTCGTTTGTATGTGTTGTATGTATTGTTGTTGTTTAATATAAACGTTTCTATATTTATTATTTTGTTGCCAAAAGCTACATTAAGCATGGTGCAATTTAAAAATGATTTCGAATCATTATTCATAATTAGCACGTTGTCTTTGTTTTCCTGTCTGAAAGACATCTAAGCAGTTATGACATCATTTTCCATCTAAGATAAAAGTATGTCATATCATATCAGTTTGTGCTGTACATCCACTGCCTTTTTCTATGGTGTTATTGAGTATTGCAATGCGTTCGGTGCCGATTCCGAAAAAAACTCAATGAGAAAGAAATATTTAATGTTTACAAATAAAACTTCTAAATCATTCCTCTTGCTAATTTTCTCTCAATACGTTACACTGATCAAACAGATTAAGAGATGCTGACATTTAATTATTTCAATTGTATATGACAAGTCAACTAATATGCATATTTATATAAACTAATTCATAAATGCAGGTTTTATTTCTTAATATAACAGAAAATAATAAAAAAGTTAATTGGACTTTCTACATTACACAACTGGGTAACAATGACCCGATTATTGTCTTTCATTTTATTTTCGTGAACAGTGTACAGACTTGACTGAAAAAGGCAATGGACTAAATCTTTTCAAAGTCAGGACAAAACAACAGGACGGTGTTTTGTCATAAGCATGTGCAATCCACCTGCGAGATGGTGGCTATGCATAACAAATACAGAGTTTTCTGTTACTAAAACAGTTGAAAATGTAAAATGTACCTCTTTCAAAAAGTAGAAACGAATTAACGCGAAAACATTCAATACATAGGGTACTCTTTATTTGAACAGAACTAAAGTTTTTACTCACGCTAGTGTTTCGGGTGGTTTGGCAAATGCTCCAGTGCGCAGATGGACTGTAAAGCGAAAAAAACAAAACAAAAAACAACTCAAATCTGTGAAAGTAGACTTGATTTTTTTTATTTTCAAAGGTTTACATGAAATAGAATGAGTTCAAAATTGTTTGTATCAAAAGGACTTCAGGAACAAGTGGTTGGCTACTTGGCTGGTCTTGGCTATGTATTTGTGGAAATTAGGCTTGCGAAAGGAAGGCTACACAAGACATTGTTATGTGAAAACATAATTTTTCTTGCATCTAAAGAAATTCAAATAAATAGGATAACGGAAATAAATTATTTGTCTAGTAATATCCCACAAGCCTAATGATGACAGCCTTTTAGTCACAATTTGTGCTTCAATGACGTTGTAAAGAAAAGATGAAGTAGGCTATTTGGGAGAATGTTCTGAAGCCCGTTATATCAGCCTGTTAAAATATAATATATTGAATGACTTGTATAAATAATATAGAGACATTCATTTGTTATCCTCTATGTGTTTGATAATAACATTTTCAACGCATTTTATTTCTCCGCTCCAAAAACTTATACTGCTTTCGGATTTCAGGAGTTTGCCTCATACTTTAGAGTGGGATCATGGAACTTGAACGTGAGAAAACTAGAAACAAACTGCGATTTAGAAAGCGATACACTTCTTCGCATATATATTTCGACTTAGACTAGAAAATATGGAGGTATGAGCTTGTAAGGGTATAACAGTACACTTAGAGATGGCATACTCAACAGAACTGCAGCTATATAAAAAAGACGGTGCCTAGAAAATGCCAGTGCCGTGTTTATTAGCTTCGTTGAACTATTGTGAAATATGAAACTTCGTAACATCTTATGCAGCTATAAGATATGTTGACTATGTGATTGCCCTTGAGCATATCAATGTAGAATTTAAAACGCATGTTTTAACCTACTTAGGCTTATAGCAAATTGTTACTTTTATGACATGTTTTATTTAGTTTTCTGTGTACAATGTATTAAACTCAATTCTGAAAAGATATTTGAATACCACAAAGAAGACAAAGTTGCTTTGGGAATGGAAAACCTTAACAAACCTACATTTTTATGTAAAATTCCTGATGTTATATCAAAAGCTTCTTGGTGTAAAAGTTTAGGGATTAACATGTTAAATTGTCAAATTAACACTGGGTTAGACTGTAAAAAAAAGATGATAGGGTTTTTAAAGCTTGTAGGGAGTATTGGTAACTCATCTTGACAGGTGTCTGTCAGCTTTATAGGAAAGTGTGTATGTGCCCGTGTCTGCAGAAGTGTCTGTCTGCATATTGTATGTCTGCATGCATACCCCCCCCCCCCCCCCCATGTATGCGTGTGTGTGTGTGTATGCACGCATGCATATGTCTGTGTCTTTGTGCATGTGTACATCTGTGTGTGCATCCATGCATGTGTGTAGGTGTGATCTTGTCATTCACAATAACAATGACAACATAATAGAATAATGTTGGGAAAATGAAGACAGTTCATTTACAAAAACAGGTCAGAAACTTTAACTGTAGCAGCTGAACAGTTTTGTTTTGATTAGTTTGAGTTTTTAGTTTTTTATTTATGCATTTTACTCAGAGCTGACTAGACAGCTGAATTATAACACTGTCAAATGCACTACAATAGAGTCTTTCGATTAATCAGAGAATACAAGAAAATGGAGGCTGTGTTTATCTCATATCCTAGTACCTTGGGAGGGGGCAAAACATCTTTTGAATTGCTGGAGCACAAGAACAGCATGTTCGCTGTGAATGTCTGAAAACACTTGGCATCATCTTAATGAGAGCACTGCAATTGTTCTTGTCATGTTGCGTAATGTCTCTGGATAAAACACTGAGCCATTTTTCATATTCAGGATTTTTCTCCCTGCAAGTAGTCTTACGTGCAGAGAGTTAACCATCAAGTCCTGACCACTGTAGTTTGGAAATCTCCCCCCGCATGGCCTTAAGGTCAACACCAAAGGCCCTCTTCTTTGTCTCACTCAATCACTTCTGCACGTGCACACACACATTTACGAAGATGCACGCACACACACGTTCTGACATACACACGCACACCCAAACACATGCACGTATGCACGCACGCACAAATGCACACCAAGGCACGTCAGTTAACATATTCAAATGTTGATAATTCCATTTTTTGATAGACAGAATTCGGCAGTCTGATATTAAATTCGTCAGACGCTATCAGATCTCAAACCAGCGACTGCTACACAACCCTAATAAGCTTTTTTGTGGGTGCCATTATGATGCCCTGCCATTCTCTCTTTTAGCGTCAGTTTATTTCTGAAATTACAATGATATCAGGCTCCAAGGCTATGTCTGTGGCTTATCTACAATGATACAATATTTATCATATGATCAACATGGCAGTGGTTGCTCTTTCCTAAAGTTCTCACAAGGCAATGGATTGAATAATTAGATCTTCAGTAGAAAATGCTAATTCCAAGTCAAATTATGATCACATTCCAAAAGCGACTGTCTGACATTTAGCAGATCTGTTGCAAAGATGTTTCGCTGTGTCACAAGTTCATTTCTGTTGACTGAAGGTTCCATTTGGGTTTGGGGGTGTGTTCATGTCTGCACAATGAAAAGGGACATGCATATGTACCAAATACTCCTGTCAGGAAATACACTGCAACATCCATGTATAGAGATTTTCAGTCACATCCAATTTAGATCTAACAGCAGCCCCCACACATGACTTGAAGGAACATTTTCTCCTCTCACAGACCACAGTAAGGATGTTTAATTTTCCTGTTTGTCACAAAAAATGCCATGGAGTTCTCCAAGTGTGCGTGTGTTCACAATGCACTTCAATGCGCTACAGCTGTTTCAATGCAGTACTAACGCAGTCAAGTAACTTCAGCTGCCAAAAGTCAACCATGCAGTTGGCAGCCAAAGTGACTGACTGATTGATTGGTAGAATTCCCTCAACCACAGTGATGATGTAAATGATACACTGCAGACCTCCCTCCCTCTGCAGGGAAGATTGAGGACGCCAGCAGAGGGACGAAGCACCAGGCTCCCCCCCCCCCCCCCCCTCTCTCTTAAGTGCCAGAGTGGGTCGCCCGAGAGTTTCCAAATTATGATGGTCCAGGCCCGTTCCCAGGGATGACAGAGGGCACTTTCTTTTAAGTTCACAGAGAACAAAGCTGAAACACTGTCATTATTTTTCCAGTCGCTATGTATTTTTACAGGTGTAAAGCCACTCAGCTGAGGATGTCGCCAAGCCATCACGTCTCTGGCTACATTAAAGGGGATGTTTGCTCTCCCTCTGCCATAGAATTACCAGGCCCTAATTTTGATTCACTCCACCATGAAGGTATAACATGTTGCTTTTGTTGTTGCTCTGCCTCATTTGTAACAACATGTGATGAAGAGATTTTTTATTTTTTTAAATATATATATTCTAAAACAAAATTTTACAGATGGGGTAAAATTACTTTGAGGATATTAGTAATAGCTTCTCTCACATAGGTCTTATGTCACTTCAAACCAAGCAAGTAACCATGTAATGACATGTCTTGACCTTAGGAGATGGATCAGATGAGCACCTACGTTTGGCTATGACTGAGGGCTGTGACTGGGTGCCACATCCTATCCTGTCAGATCAACAAAGTAGGAGGTATTTTGCCTGTCTGTCCTAATTGTGAGACATATTGTCCATATCCAAGACTCCATTGCAAACGAGCAGGCCATGAACTGAGGCCTTTGGAGAATTTATTTCTGTATCAGCGTTGCCTTTGCTTTGGCCAGTCAGTGGCCAAAGATGTATACATTTGCATACTACTGTATGTATAGGTTACGTTTATTGGAGCAGAATGTATGCATATATGAGTAGAATTTATGCAGGGAAATGCTAGAACACTGTCTTATTTTGCTTGTTGATCATAAGGCTGTATTGTGATGTGTGCGTGGGTATGTATTGGTGTGTGCTTTTTGTGCGTTTGCAATGTAGAAACTTTATGAGCCTCGTATGTCCCTGTTCCTTTTTTCTGGCTGTGCTTTATCATGTTCCTCTAGTAGTGTTAATCATCAAACTGGGTCAGTCAGAATACTACCTCTACAAGGCCCCATCTCCCGTAGAAAATAACTGATTAGGTTACCAAAACAGGTATGAAGGTTTATGCAAGCCTGTCAGGAATACACTGTCCTGGATTTCTAATGACTGGGTGCGATAAAAAAAAAAACAGGGACTGGTGTACTTTATAGGGTCTCATAGGTTTGCTTGCGTTGATGTGTTTGGTAGGGATATAATGAGTGACTGGTATACTGCAGGAAATGGGTTACCTTTATCTTATGAGAAATGTTTTTAAACGCTTTTCATGCTATTCAGTATTTTACTGTCTTTATTTATTAGTCCATAGTTGCAAAAGGATAATAACACTGATGCACAAAGAAACGGCTCTTTAAAAGTGACAAAGTAAACACAATTACACATTTGTACATTTACATATATGTTAACAACAAAACCAGATCATGAATTGTGATACCACCAAAACTCCACATACTGTTATCAGTATACGTTTATGTAAAGGCAAATGATTTAAAAACAGAGTTGCATCTTAAACATGTTGTATTTATCCGTGATGTGTCCATGATCAAATCACACATTTGAAAATCCTCTACACATAACACCTTGATTGGGAAGCAACAGCAGTAAGCCAACAGTCTGTTGCTGTGGAAAGTCTGAGTTTATGCAGGCGGGGCTTGGTGGGACTCAGTGCATATGGAAATGAATGGTGGCCCTCGCTGTTTTACCTCCACACCACCTCTATCATTCATAGGACTAAACAGACAATCAATTCAGCAGTCATGTATGGCAAATGAACAGAACTGACAAGCTGTGAATGATGGGGGCCCGAAAATCAAACGCCGCTGTCCTCCGCCGCCCTAATGGCCATTACCAACTGGGACAGGCCCAGTAAAAGAGGTTAATCATTAGCAAAGATCCCTCTTGAGAGATTGACTGGTCCTCAGGCCCAGTCAGATCACTCATAAATATTTACTTCATAATAACAGCTGTGGGTAGTCTGTTATTGCACATTGATTTCTGATGGATGTTGTCAAATTATTATTTCAAGTGTGGTCAGCACACCAAAACGCATTAATGCAGGCGCCAGACGAGGGCTCAATTCTGCTGGCGATGAGGAATAATTCATGCGATTATACTGATTGAAACTTTACAGAGACGTGCACTCGGAAGAAAAGACGGAAGCACAAATAGTGTAAGTGTGCGAAGCAGTGGACCACCTTCTATTTCATAGTCTGGGCACAGAGAGCTGTGGGCCGGCAACACAAGCACACACACACACACACACACACACACACACACACACACACACACACACACACACACACACACACACACACACACACACTCCCACTTGAAATGCAACATGCATCCATATCGAACATATTCATTCTGTCCTTTGACCTTATTGACAAAACAAAACAGGAAATTTCCTTTTTTTGGGCGAGGCGGGAAAAGTGCTAACGTTTCCTTGGGTGGACATGTTTCCGATTCAATTAGTTTTAATGAACCCCACACTCACTGATTACTGAACTAGAAAAAAACAAAAAAGCACCCGTAAAATGCCCACCGGTAATAGCAGAGAGGTTGGGAGTCTTTAAGGAAGAAGGGATTCTTAGGATGGGGGGGGGGGGGGGGGAGAGTGTGTTTGTAAGTGGTGAAAAATGCCTCAGTCTTTGCAGTCATTCAGTGGCTTAAGAACCATTGAGTTGGATAACCAGCAAATGATGCATCAGGATCTCTCAGGCAAGGCCTGCAGTGGGGAAGGAATGCAGAGCGAGAGCAGATTTGTTACGTTCGCATTACCAATGAGTGGACCAGCGGCACAGGGGGGAATAAAGTAGTGTGTTTAATCACATTACACAAGTCTATTACACTCACGTTAGAGCATGCTAAACGACCAGAGACAGGGCACACAAATACAAGCCCAGTCCACACGTCAAAGGCCAGATCAAATGTGCATGTATTTATTCGCGCCTCGAAAAGGATTTCACTAAATAAAATGTCTCAGTGGCCTAAAATGTTTAACCTACATATGCTGACAGGCTCTCGTTCTAAAGCTGTGTGATTATGCTGGTTTAGCCTGGTTCTCTTCCAGGGCATTCTGTACATTCATGTACATACAGCCGGCCTGCCTGATTTTATTTCATGGCTTACTGATGTCCTTTTTTCCTAAGAGGTTGAGGTGCAGAGTGGGCATATTTCATTCCTGTATGCCACATGCTGTGTGATATAAACACCAGCACTTAAAAGGTCCCCCACAGTGTATGGTGGCATCAGTCAAGGAAGTTTTTTTTTTGCTTTTAAGAAATAAAAATGATTGTTATGAATGGATGTTGTTTTTCCTCCCTATTTTGGAATAATAAAAAAAGCAAGATGGCAAAAGAGCAAAAGTCCATTTTTTGTTCCAGCCAGAGAGGGCTTATGACAGTGATGGGCTGTCAGAGTCTGGATGGACATTTGTGTATTTCCAGACAAATCAGAGGTGTGCCCCTAAGATATTGCATCAACTTTGTCAACTGGCACATCCAAACAGAAGGCCCATGGCATATTCGGAAGGAAAACGGCGAAGGAAAAAAATGGTCCGTTTTGACATGCCAGACTTTGAAAGTTCAAGCAGAAAACCAATTATAATGAGCACCGCAAAGCCTGAAGCCCCCTCCCCCTCCCCTTTCCAGCCGCAGATACTAAAACATTAGAAAAATAAAGAAACAGAAAAAATACAGTAACCCACCGCTCATATGTGGAGACCCACCAGAGTAACCCACTGCTCATGGGTGGAGAAACACCACAGTAACCCACTGCTCATGGGTAGAGAACCACCAGATTAACCCACCGCTCAGAGAAACACCACAGTAACCCACTGCTCATGGGTGGAGAAACACCACAGTAACCCACTGCTCATGGGTGGAGAAACACCACAGTAACCCACTGCTCATGGCTTGAGAATCACCACAGTAACCCACTGCTCATGGGTAGAGAACCACCACAGTAACCCACTGCTCATAGAGAACCACCAAAGTAACCCACTGCTCATGGGTAGAGAACCACCACAGTAACCCACTGCTCATGGGTAGAGAACCACCACAGTAACCCACTGCTCATGGGTAGAGAACCACCACAGTAACCCACTGCTCATGGGTAGAGAACCACCACAGTAACCCACTGCTCATGGGTAGAGAACCACCACAGTAACCCACTGCTCATGGGTAGAGAACCACCACAGTAACCCACTGCTCATGGGTAGAGAACCACAGTAACCCACTGCTCATGGGTGGAGAACCACCACAGTAACCCCCTTCATGGGTGGAGAACCACCACAGTAACCCACTGCTCAGAGAACCACCACAGTAACCCACTGCTCATGGGTAGAGAACCACCACAGTAACCCACTGCTCATGGTTAGAGGACCACCACAGTAACCCACTGCTCATGGTTAGAGGACCACCACAGTAACCCACTGCTCATGGTTAGAGGACCACCACAGTAACCCACTGCTCATGGGTGGAGAACCACCACAGTAACCCACTGCTCATGGTTAGAGGACCACCACAGTAACCCACTGCTCATGGTTAGAGGACCACCACAGTAACCCACTGCTCATGGTTAGAGGACCACCACAGTAACCCACTGCTCATGGTTAGAGGACCACCACAGTAACCCACTGCTCATGGTTAGAGGACCACCACAGTAACCCACTGCTCATGTGTGGAGAACCACTACCTGAGAACCACTATGCAATATAAGACAGTGCGAGGACAGATCATATAAATAGTCTATATTTGTTGCTTAGTTTCCCCGCAAACCTTATTCAAGCACAAATCAAATCAAGTCTGGATTAGAAAGTAAAAGAATGTGGTTTAAGGTAATCTATCCCACAGGAGCCACAGTCTGATTCATCAAACAAAGCTTAAGTCTAAAGTATATCTTATGCTCCTGTGGGTCTCTGTTCTGGGGGGAGGGGGACGCTGCGAATATCGCACATTATTGTGTGCTTACTGTCATATAATGCAAATATCTCGCAGTGATTCATGCACTCATATATTATATCATATTGCGTTCTGTTGCATTTGAAAATTCCTTGGCTTTATTTTTTTCTCTCCCAAAGGGTGCATGATGGTGGGTCTCCAGCCACGTCTCAGCCCCCCGGTGCAGGGTCCTCTGGGCTGGAGGAGGGTGGGGGTTTGTGGGGGTTTGTGGGGGGTCGGGGTGGTGGTGGGTGCTTGTGTGGAAGCAGACAGTGGAGCTCCAGCCCTGGGTTTAGCAGGGCTTTGTCATCTCAGAGGGAGATTAGGGACAGACACATGTCAAACCCAGCCGAGCCAGCTTCAATGAAACACCTGCCACCCCCACGCCCCACTCTCAACACACACACACATAAACATGCCCAACTCTCAACCACTCCACTTAAACACTAAACAGCGCACTTTAGAGCTGACAGCACAGAAACTCTCACTGGTAAGAGTGTGTGAGAAATCTCATAAGCACAAGTGGTCTCTTAGAAAGAGTACTGCATACACACACTCCATGGCTATGGCGCACTCAGACATTCAACAACAAATAGAAAAATAAAAGAGATGGAATTGGGTTGACAGTAAACAAACATCACACTTGTTGTTGTGCGTGATTTGGTGCCTTGCTATCTCTGACAGGGCTGTGCTACGTAAGAGATGGGCATGGCCTTCAGCAGGGCTCCTCAGAAGACGGATGGTGGCCCAGGAGGCCCAGTCAGCCAAAGAGGAACCTTCAGGAATATGAACTAGAGATCAGAGATTTTTACCTAAACAGGGGCAGAGCATTGAAAACTGGGGAAGGAGGGAGACAGCCTGAATCACTGACCTTCAGGCAATATCTCCATCCACACGGCGAACGGCAGACACGCACAATCCATCAAAAGGCATGTGAACTTTCTTTCCTCAAAGGTTCCCTGGATGGATCATACTCATCAGTTTGGATATGAATATTACATAGATGCAGCGAGCGCATTGTCTTCACTGTTAGCTTTAGATCATACTGTACGTTTCAGCCGCATGCGGATTGCAAATCATGGGCCTCTGAAGTAAAATAGACCTCCGCTAAATCAACATGCAGTCACACTCCTGGGGGGCTCCCAGAGACCACACACGCATACACTTTATATTGTTTACAGCATACAGAGATTCACTCGCGTCTCCCCAGAAGGAATGATATGCTTCCACACTCTCTGGTGTTTGGTTATGTATTTTCAAACAAAAAAAAAAATTACACACAGATGTTTAGTTTTGTTTTTCCTATATATTTTACTCAGAGGCTTTACACTGGTATTTTGCTTTACACAAAGGCTTTCTCATGTTGTTAGAAATTTAACACACAAAAAAATATTGAAATCAATAAAATGTATATGAAATATCCAAGGTGTGTGTGTGTGTGTGAGCATGTGTGAGAATGTGTGTGTGTGTGTATGCGTGTCGGGGGTGCTGGTGTGGTAGGCATGGAATTGCCCTTCTGCGGGCTCCCTGCTGAGGACTGGCGAGATCAGTGTTAATTTCCAGCCTGCCTTTGATTGGGCGGACCTGATTGGCTTGTGCGGGCGACACGGCTAGCACAGGTCAGTGGCTGGTGCAGCGTAGCGTGAAACAAACAAATAGAGAAAGCCACCTCCTGGCATTCCACTCTCACCCCGCACGCCACGGCCAGCCTGCCAGGGCCACCACACCAAGCACAATATGAAGAGAAACAGAGAGAGAGAGAGAGAGGGTGGGGAGAGAAAGGGAAAGAAAGAGAGAAATAGAAGTGGGGATTGAGAGAGGGATGGAGAGAGAGAGGGAGGAGATGGGAAGGAAAGAAACAGAGAAGGAGAACCAGAGCCAGGGGTAAGGAGAGACAGGGAATAAAGAGGAAGACGAAGGAAGACAGGGAGAGGGAAGGAGACTAGAAGGGAATAGAGGGAAGTGGAAGGGAGGGGAGCGGAGACAGGGAGAGGGAGGGAGGGTGAGGAAAAGAGGGCGATCATCCTGTGATAAAATGGGGAAGATCCGTCTGATTATCACAGAGCCCGGCGGCGTGAGACAGACAGTTGGAAGTCATCTCAAAACTCAGGAGAAAAGAGGAGAGACAAGAGGTCACAATTATACCCTGGTAGGTGCACTTCCCCTCCTCCTCATGAACTGAGGTAATGTATTCCGTTAGTTCCTGTACACCCCGCACAGGGGGAAATTCTAATTAAGGGCGGGGGGAATTTTGACACATGTGAGGCAGAGATCAATATTTAGCACGATAATCAGCAATTCCTGATGGCTTGACAGTGTCACTGTGTGTATATGCCTGCCTCTCTCTGTCTCTCTGTCTCTGTGTGTGTGTGTGTGTGTGCGTGTGTGTGCGCGTGTTATAACTCTCCATTATTCCCGGGTAGACTGGAGGCAGGCCGCGGCTGACGGGCTGACGGAGACCCCTCATGAATCACACGGAGCCATGACTCTTTTCGCATCTCCGCTGTCTCGCTTTTTATCTTCATTCATCCCTTTTAGGGGGGAAAAAGCTCTGTCAAACAGAGCCTGTGAGAGGTCCTTTAAGGCGGCTTACAGCCAGGAAGGAAAAGAGAGAGAGAGAGAAAGAGAGAGGGAGGCACAGAAAACAATAAGAAAATAAAAAAAAACATTGGCTGATCATTGCCCCTCTGACACAGCTGTTTGTCTTTTTTAACCGATGTGGTAGCAACTCTACAATGATGACATTTGTGTAGTGTAGTGAAAATGGATAGACAGAATATTTTCCACTTTCCACTTTTTTTTTTTTAAAGGAACATTTGTAAGATGTGTAAGAACGTGCTATTAAAATCAATAAGCTGATACAATATTTGAGAAATGGAAGTGATGATAGTTTTTTAGCTATTGATAAATGTTTAAACGGTACATTTTAACAGTGCAGAAATGCCTAAATTGAGTTTAATAAAATATTCCTGTACTTTCTGTGTGTATTTAAATTTTACAGCATATCTGTGGATTTTTTACAAAGTCCGCACAGACTAGCCCGGTGAGCACCCAAAATTCCATGGGAACTACAGAGGAAACACGACGCTGAAAACAAGACACTCTGATCGGAACTGTGCCTTACACTACTGCTGACCACTGGCACCGAACTGAGAACATGGCTTGTTGTGTGAGGGACAGAAAGGTGCAGAGAGAGTGAGAGAGAAAGATAGAGAGAGAGGGAGGGAGGGATGGAGAGAGGGAGAGAGAGAGAGAGCAGGGTGTCCTCTGTCTCCTACTGTCAGCGCAGCCTCCTGTTTCCCCCGCGTCACTGACACGCACGCCGGTACTTACTAGCCCAAGTTGCACCAATTAGGGGCCGTCCAACTGTGCTGTCCATTGCGTCGAGCGCCTGCTCGGGTGACAAGAAAATGGTCTGGGATCTGTCTCGGGAGTGACATAACGAAGGAATTTTTAAAGGGAGCGAACAAGGCAAACAGTAGCCACCCACATGCTGGGCCCAGGGACGATGATAACAAAGAACCCCCCCCAACACACACACACACACACACACACACACACACACACACACACAAGTGACTGGCAGTGCGGGAGGGCTTGAGGATTCTTTAATTACTCGCTGCAATCTATCTCAGTCACCGGCCTTCTAATTTGATTTATCAGAATGCATAAAACCCCTCGGAATAATGCCCTTATTAGAAGGATGGCCTTGACGGGGGGGACAATAGGTCCTGGGTGGGTGGGGAGGGGGAGGCTTGAATTTAAGCATCTATTACAGTCAAAGGGAGAATTAATAGTTATTAGTCCACACAAACATGTCTGCTCACACCCAACACTTTTTAACTATTCAGGTGTTCTGCTACACACATGCAGACCTGCAGAAACACGAACACACACTCAAAAGTTAAATGGAAAACACACACACACACAAATACACAAAACAAACGCAAACACACAAACACAGATCCAAGCAGCATATACATCATAAAAAAGTGGCGCTGCAAAATGGGATGTCTATTGCGAGCAGGAAAACCATAAGCATTTTTTCCCCTGGTTACCCCAATTGTTTTGTGAGGCCTTCAACTCCTTAACTAAATTCCTGTCTGCCAAATTCAATTGCAGTCTTCCCTCTAAAGCTCACAATGTAATATGTTCATTTTGATTCAATTGTGCCTCAAAATACATACATATACATATTGTTTATTTAGTTAGAGATTGGAGAGAATCAATAGTGATATCTCTACCTTGTCATTTTTAAATGTATCATGAAATAGCAAAAGAGGTCTTTAATTTAATCTTAGAAACCCGAACTGGATGTTAATTCATTGGGATTAAATATTTCCAGCTTCGACAATGTCTTTTTCCCAATTTATACCTGCTGCTTGTCCTCTTGGCGAAGGGAGAAAGAACATTTTATTTTTTTGAAGAAATTGAATTGGGAAAGGTCAAACTCCCTTAAACCAATTAAGATACATCATGTTCATATCTCCTCTCAGAAAGTAAGAGCAAACAAAAAACATTTGATATATCTAAATTGTAAACACCAGCACCGAACAATATATTATCATGAGGGGAATGGTGATACAGAGCAAGAGCTCTGTTTAAATAAAGTCTAATTAAATAAAATAAAGTGCGTAATATCAAAACAAAACAACAAACAAACCATTGGGATCCCATCAGTCCACCACAATGGAGAGAATAAATCCAAATGAGGTGATCTGTAAGGCACATTATAAGTAATGTCTCTGGACTACCTCCCCGTCCTGCTGCTGCAGGCTGTGCATGGCAGACACAGTCAGGAGGGACTGGCTCACTTCTTAAACTGTCTGTTAGCCAGAGAGAGAGAGAGACAGGAAAAGAGAGTGAGAAAGACAGAGAAAGACAGAGAAAGACAGAGAGAGAGAGGGTGAGGAAGGAAGAGGAGTGACAGCTGAGAGGTCGATCTGCTGCCAGCACCTGTCTGTCTCACTGTTCTCCATTCAGATAGACAGACAGACAGACGCACAAGCTCCCTGCACTGCACACACACGCGCGCACACACACACACACACACACACACACACGCACACACACACACACACACGCGCACACACACGCACGCGCACACACACACGCACACGCACGCGCGCACACACACACACACACACACACACACACACACACACACACACACACACACACACACACACACACAGGACAAATGCCAAAATGCATGAGCATGCATGCATGAGCATAAACATGCACACACTTACACACACAGATGCTCTCTGAATCACTCCCGTGTAAAGACACATAAATAATATGCTTAGCGAGACAGTTTCACTTAGAAACACACAAACACTTTCATGGCAGTGACCCCAAGAGCTACCCATACAATGGGTCCCCCCACCCCACCCTAATGCCTCTCTCCCAAGATGATCAGGAGGGGAGCCCACAGTCATGCAGACAGCAAATTCATCAGCATTACCTCATAAGGGCGGCGGTGGACTTAAGAGAGGAGGGGTCATCAGATCATGTAGCCTCACACACTGACAGGTTAAGATTAATGTCTACGCACCAGCCAACCTGGTACCTCCAGAAAGCATCCCTCTCTCCGCAGACACCGGGCCTCAGAAGGCAGCAGACCACCGGGGGCATGGGTGCTGAGGAACTGATACCCGTTTGGGCCCGGCCTCTATCCATCTCAGGCACACACACACACACACACACACACACACACACACACACAAACAAGCACGTGCGTGCGAGCACACATGCCTATTGTCGAGCCGTCCTGTCGACTGTTCTAAATGAGGGCGGGCTGCCGTGGCGACGAGGCCTGGCCTGAGTGGCGCTGACACGGCTGACAGAGAGCGTCGGCGTGATGCAGTCAGTCCCACTTCAGGCGCGCGTCTGTCATGATCACGCTCAAAGAGCCGCGCCATTCCGCTGACTGACATCTCCTCACGCCAATAGAGATCCTCTCCTGACTGACACAAGAAAAAAATGAAGAAAGAAAAGAGGATGGCATTTCAGGAAAAAAAGAAGAAGGGAGAAAATAGGAGTAAGAAGTCTAGAGGTGCTCTATATGAGGGGGAGTTATAATTTGCAATAATGGCACAGCAATAGCTCCTCGACTGGAAATTACAGCCAAAAGTGGGGCTGAAATATCCTTTTAACTGGCAGCAACATATCCATTGTAGACAAGACCGTCTTGTTTACTTGGTAAAATGGCATCAATTAGGAGTGGCTTGCCAAATTAGCATATTTTCTTAATGGACTGGCCTTTTTTCTGACGCTCTCGCATGCAGTGATTGTATGGAAGGGACATGTTAAGAGAGACAGAGAAAAGGTCAGGTGTCTGCACCATTCAGGTGTTCATATTTTTCACAAAACAGTTGTGCATTGCGCGTGCTTATTGTCATGTCATGCTGAAAGCTTCAAACGCTTTCCCCCCAGGTGGAGGTGTTTTGGAATCATCACTGCGGATGCCTGTTGTTTCACGAGTGATATCTGAGACGGTCTGTGACTTATCAATTCACCACAATGCAACAGATACTCTGAAGAACTATAGTGGTCATACTCTGGTTATTATTGTCAATTATATTTCAGATACAACATAGTGCCATCCATCTAAATAGAATAAATCTCAACAATTCAGATGATATATTTTATCCCACAGATAACTAAAGGGTTGTGGCAATTAAAACACAAACCAACACATCAGGCAAGGGGAAATAAATTAATAAATACAGAGGGAGAATGTGACATTATAAACCATTAACATCGACAATGCAGGGGAAGAGCCATGGGGAGCAGTTTAATCGACCACAGGGTCAAGGTCAAATGTACAGTATATTTTTGAGGCAACAAAGACCTAAGCAAAGAACTCAACAGCCAAATTAGCTGTGTGGTCAATACTTGAAACATGGGAGAGAGAGGCAATCAATTTGGCTGGTTAGCCAATTCATTTTCATTATTTATCAGCTACCACCCACTTGGCTAATTTCCTCTAAAATTGTATTTTATCATTACTCTCCGAACGAGTGGCAATAAGCAGCGGATTCTCCTTTCTCTCCATCCCCTGGTTTCAGCAATTCCGCTCCTGCAACAACCCCCAAAAATGGACTGGTCTTGCACAGTTGCAGCGGAACAAGAAAGGAATTGCTGGTGTCAAGACACAGTTTACAAATATGACATCTCCTCTGGCATGGCTGGAAATATGAAATATTGATTTATGTGCAGTAAAAGGTCTTATAAAAATGATCACATACACATGAGGGATTAATGTGCAGAAGATCAATAGAAATTTCATTCTTGACGCTAGACTGTCACCTATGGTGAAATGCTAAAATAAAGAAATCAATATTATCTATGAAATGTCAAATTTATTATAATTATGTGGATGAAAGCTGGCCAAGTGGCTCCCAGGAGGCCAAGAGGGATAGGTTACAACATTCAAGCATCTCTCATGTCCCCTGCTCTCCTGCTGCCAATTTGAGAGCAATATCGGTGTGGAGGGCCCTCGCCTGTTATGTATGGCCATGTTGTAGCAAATTCCTCCAGGAATATTTAACTGACAATGGGGAGAGCCGCAGTTCGTAGCCTGCAGGTTGTGTAGTTAACAGCTGTTAGCTCTGGCCCTTGTGATGCTCTGCCCCCTACGATTGAAGCCTGTCTATTTTGCAGCTGCCAGTAACAAGTTGATGTCACTCAGACGGCCACAAAAGAATATCTCAGCATGACTATGGATCAAGGCAGAGGACATAGTAACATTCAGCACCCATTGATTTTGGACTCTGTGAGGTATACTACTCAAATGTGTCTTGGTTTCAGAGGGATCTTTTCTTTTCATTTGCGGTGCATATCTAGTATGTAATGAAATGTTCAAGTTTGATTAATTGCATATTACATACTGCACATTGATAATATGTAAATTTGATTAAGAATTCAGGTGCTCTCAAGAAAGTAGGTAAAGGTAGACATGACCTTTTTAATGCAAAATTCAGACATTTGTGCTATTTATTGTAAATACATATAGAAAAGAAGGCTACATTTTGTATGCACTTTGACGAACAAAAAGGAACAAATAAAGTGGCTGCAAAGCATTTTGCAGATGTATTTAACTTTCTTCTTTTTGGGAAAAAAAGCATGACATGATTTTTGCGAGTTTAGCCAAGACCTCCTGCACACACAACAAGGGGCAGGTGCATAATCCCTTTAACAGTGGAGGGACTATTACAGGAGGCCAGTTTACACCTGCAAATATCCAATAAAGCCACCACAATCTCTACCCCATTAACTACTATTCTCTGCAGGCTTGGTAAATTCTATAAAAAACAGAGAAAACCATGAAAAATTGCAACCTAGCCAAACGCACAGATTTCCCCCTCACGGAACATGAAATGGCCATTTAACAGTGCCACCACGGCCTTTATGAGGAACACGGCGAGTTCAACCTCAGAGAACTTTCCAGAAGCCTCAGCGAAGTGACAGAGCCGAGCTAAACTGCCGCGCGGCACAATCACAACACACTGGCAGCCTTATCAGAATTTGGAGGCATGGGCCATAAATACAATACAGTCATCAATCGAGCCAATTTAATGCGGCAGGTATTAACAGCTGGAGAAAGGGGATGGAGGAGGGGGGCTGAAAATAACAAATCTTGTTGTTACATTCAAAGTGACTAAATCGAATTCACGGGATCAGAACTGCGGAGATAGAGGCTGGTCTAGCGCCGACTCTCTCTCCCTCTCTCCTCCGGCTTATGCACTCAGCCAGATGAAAGGGGCGAGTGAGAGGCCCGCTGATGGACACTTTGAGCCCGTGGAGGAGGAGGCACGGGCCGTGATAACCGACCAGGAGGCACGCACACAGGCAGACAGGCAGGCAGGAGGGGAGGGAGGCAGGCAGGCAGCGGGGAGCCCCCCCCCCCACATCCCCTCCCCACAGAAGAAGGTGCTAGAATTTATCAGAGCCGGCATGCGGGGAAATGATTAGCCTCCGCAGGGCCGATTACCGGCAGCTCGCCGGGTCAAGAACAGGTCCAGGATGAAAGTGGGAGCTGAAGCCTCCTATCCTGCCTGCCATCATCCCACAGCATTCAGACAGCAGCTCCACACCAGAGTACCACCCCCCACACCCCCCCCACCCACGGCCCTGCCCTGCCTGTTTTTAAGCTGTGCCGGTTTGGTCCAAATGAGGAGCTGAGAGGGGGGATCAATCAGAGCTTCCCTCCCCACACTGAGCAGCGAGGGGGAGGAGGCCTCGTTTAATTTAGGAGTTTAGGGGTTAAATTATCAGTATGTCATTCTGGTTTGTTTAAGCATAAAAAAAACATGGCATCTGCAAGAGTATGCAAAGCAGCAGAGGTGTTTGAACTGGTATTGATTTGGAAATGTCCATCACCCTCTGACAGCATCACAATACATCTAGACACAGAACAGCCTGCGGAAACAAGCAAGCACTTGAGCAAGTGCAGATCACAGTAATGAAAGGGAGTGATAAAAGGCTCCTCGGCTATGAGGAAATCTTACATTTTACATTTGATTGCTTTAACTGATATAAACATAACCGATAACAGATGAACACGTATATATACTGTATATACAGGCTCAGTTTAATATAAAAAACATGAGTTTGTCTGAATGGAAACAAAATGTTTTTGATAAAAACACACACACAAAGCTGCTATGCGTCATCACTTTCAGTTGTACAAAAAATGCCAAAAGACAAATTATGCAGTTCCTTAGAATGACTAATCTTCAGTGGAGGTACAGGTTCATTATTCTTTATAAAAAAAAAAAAAAGGAAAAGTGAAAGTAGGGATAAAGCCGGCATGCTCTCAACCAGAATGTCATATCTGAGACCACCCAGCGTAATTACGAGCGAACTCTGGCATGCCATTTTGTTCCCCTCTCTAACGGCATCTACATTTAATGGTCCACTCTGTATGCATACCGTGGCGGGTTTGTGGTGGTATAGGTTCACCAGAGGCCAGTGCGGTGCAGCTGACCAGGTTCACCCCAACTCTGGCGACAACAGTCCGCACTCTCTCTCTCCCCCTGAGATTAAGGTCAGTGCACTGGCCAGTCTCTCCCCATCCCTGCTCTCTTTTAATGCAGAATACAGATGGGAATGTCTGCGTGGCCGTTGTTGTTTGTGGCATCTCTGATGAATGGAGTGTAAAAATCCACTCACTATGCTTCCGTGAGCAGGTCAGCGCTGGGGTCTTTATAATACCACTGCATCATTCCTCGTTGCCAAACTTCAAAAGCGCCATTCCGCCGGCCAATCTCCCGGGCCATATGGACAGCTGTCTCTCATGGGACAGGCAGAGCCAGGATCAGAGGCAGGGAGGGGGGACGCTCCCCAGTTGCAGGACAGTCTGGAGGCACTAGTGGGCACTGCCTGGATGAGGCTTCAGTGGTGGCTGTATAAAACAGAAGGGAGAGCAGAACTAGCGAGACAAACAGCAACTGCATTAAAGACAATCATCCAGCCATTAAGGTTTACGGGCAGAGATGATCACAAAATATCATTTCACAAAGAAAAATGCACAAAGCACAATCTCAATTACACAGGCTAATAGCAAAAAGGAAAAAAATGTAAACTTTGGAAAATGTGTATATTCTCCAAATGGCTCAGTTTAATGCTTTCTTGAGATCAAAAAGGAAGATATATGATTGTTCTGTACTGATAAATGGAGTTCAGTCCGCATACAGCTCATCTGTGGAGCACAATCACAGAGAAGACAGAACATTGTCTTGCTAAACTGTCCTTCAAACAGGGTTATACCTTTGGATATTTACCAACGACTTAACACAGCTGAAACTAACACCCTAGAAGTCGTGTGCATTTGGACGGACAGTGGAGTAGGTGGACAGTGCATAACAGACAGAGAGAGAGAGCTCTTCCACCCCAGAGACAGGTGTTAAGACAAAGGAGAAGACCTTGGGACATGTTATTTGCAATGATCCAGAGCATCTCGTCTTGTCCTTTTCACACACTTGCAATGAATTATGTATCCAACATGATTTATGGTGGTCCATGTCCAACTCTCTCGCTCGGAGATGGTCGTGGAATCCTACATGGATTTTTTTTTTTCTCTACGGTGGCCATGTGGGAATACCAAAATTGCTCAATTTAAGAAAGTAATTAAAACCGTCCACAATCAATATTTATCTTCAGAAGGCCCTGGAGGGGGTTTAGGGCTTTTCCTTGCGTCTGGCTGGTCGTCTCCCTGCAAATCCGTCTCACCCTTGTCTGGGCATCTCCGTAGAGCTCCCGAAGTTTATCACAAACAAACACAATGATGGCATTATCACCGGAAAAGATGATTAATCATTTTTCATCCAGATTTTCTGCTGATTGTGCTCTAATTGAAGGGGAATGTTCCATCAGGCTGTCACCCATGTTAGAGTGCGATTTGAAAGCCTCTTTGAATCACTCTCCAAATATGTTGTGCTCGCAAAATGTCAAATCACCTGCGCAAGAAGCAGGTGTCTACAAGTGATTTATCAGCTATTCCTTTGACTGAAGTATTTTAATCTGTCTAATTAGGAGTGCAAATGTCGAGCATATGTATACTTCGCCTGTGCTCACTCATTTAATAATATATTTCGTCTCTTATCAGCTCAGAAAGAACACTACAAATTAATATGGAACCAAACAGCACTTGTTCACTGATTAAACACTCAAACAAGGAAAAAGTGAAACAACTGAAATGTGAAAATGGGATGGGTTGGGAGACATTTACTTGGGATTTTTCTTATGCATACAACTTGTGGCTTGAATCTTTTGTTGACGTTAGACACACTGTTCTGTCTGTTCTGTTATAAATTCCTTTTATCTCTTTATGGTAAAGTGGAGAAAGTCATACAACATTGCAAAAGCAATGCATTTGCAAATAATCTGTAACTTGTGCATCAACTATGTAGGGCCTTTTTGATAAAACTAGAAGAAGGAATAAAACAACCCACATTGATGTCTTTTAATGGAATTGGAAATAGGCCCAAAAATGTCACGTTAAAACAGCTAGAAAAACGCTTGCATTCTATTCTGACTTATATACTAATGTCATGCAAATGATTGTAAGACATACATGTCTAATCTGGCCAGTATCAAGAGCGCCTTGAGGAAACAATCTGTGTGTCAAAATTTCAACTGTTTTGAGCCAACACATCATTTTATTTTATTGTTACATAATTTGGTCTGAGTTAAATGGCAACGTTAACCATAACAGTTAGGCTCTGACAGCAGCGATCAAGTCATTTGTGAAAGAAGAGAACTTGGCTGTACATTTCAATCAGATCAGCTTTAATGGTCGTTTATTGTGTGAATTTTGCATTTTAAATGGGGAGTACACCTTCATTGTTCCCCACTGAGTTAAAATGAAGTCACTTACTTTGCATTGATATGAGAAATGGTAAAGGTGACCTCCTGTCATAACCCTGTGTTTTAAGTACTACTACATGTGGTGTCTCCAACAGGGATCTATGAGGTTTTTAATGCACACATATCTTCATAGCCCTAGTAGTTCATATCTGTTTGCTTTATACACAGCACTAACAGAAAATGAAGAAACAAATGTATAGACTTTGAATTTAGTCTCCCTAAAATAAGCATCTTTCGAAGAATATTTCACCAAAAACGATACAGCCAAACACGGTACAGCAAGAATTGACTTGATTCACTGCTCACAATTATCAGAGAGGCATGCTTATAATTAGCAGAGAGACATTTCGATTTAGCATGGGGCTACATGTATGTGACTTATTACATTAGCGCTTAAAGCATCTGACTGTGAATGTTGCGCCATAGCTTATGACTCACCACTCAAACGAGAGCATGGAACGGAACATCACCTCCCCATTTTCTTTTGTCAATTAGCGTGTTTGTGGTAGAACCTACAGTACCTGCTTTTTTTTTTTGCGCTCAGTACAGGGCCAGCAAGAAGGTCAGCCAAGCAAAGGTCAGACCCCTCCTCGCCACTCTCCCGCCGTAATTGACCAGCACAGACATTTAGTGATCATTATGACTCTCCTTGTCCCCGCTGTCCTTAAGCCCGTCGCAGGGGTTCCTCTGTACATTGCTATCTCACAGTGGGAAATGCGCAGTGAGTGGTGCAGAGCAAGGGGAGGGGTTGGCCATTGTCTATATGATTTTATAATTGCTAGGCTTAATTGGTGGAGATAGAAATGGACAGTTGGCCCCGTGCTGATGGTGGTAGTGGAGGTGGTGGTGTTTGTCAGACTGCTGCCCAGCCCCTGACCTTGTTGTCTAAGATGGCTACTCTCAGCTGTCATCTCCCACCCCACACGCTGAGAGGCTGGGTCCTCTGGGATGTGCTGACTGCCTTTACAAATCTGGATGTCGGTTTTGGTCAAGAATTTGGAAATGCACAGGTCTTTAAACATGACAAGACACATTATATGAGATCTTGTATTTTGAGAAGGCTGCTGCACCACCCCCAAGAGCACCAATACCAAAATGAGTGTTAATGATTAGCTTTAAGTTTAGTCAAAAGTTTTATGTGGGAATTTGTCCGTGCGTAGGTAATTTGGAGACATTGGAAGATGTTTTAAGGTAAAACTTGAAACAATTAAAACTGTTTTAACAGAAAGGTTTTTTTTCACAGAAACTTCTAGATACGGAGTTGAAAAAAAATTACAATCCTACAGATTGGCAACGCATGCCAAAATACAACTATGTGTGCAAAACCAAACTGATCTTGATCAGCACAAGCTGAGAGCAACCGTACACCTGACCTAACAGGCTATTTTCCTCTTCCTGACCCCTGGTTTACCAAATGTCTCAAGCCCTACCCGCGTCATGTTATCGAAGAGTCTCTATCCAGGCAATCACACTTGTTTATTTATTGTTTCCTGGCAATCACATTCCCCTCTTTCTGTCCCCAACCCCATGCCCCCCAACCCCCCTCTGATAAACCCTAATAACTGAGCCTGACCTCTGTCAAAGATCGCGTGCCTGTGTTCCTGCTTGTTCGTGGACATATTAAAGTCAGGGGGAGCTGGCAGGGATTCCACTTGTCAGGGTCTAGTGAGGCTGTCTGGGATTGACATTATGTCTCAGTTATTAAAAAACATGGCAGAAACAGACAGAAGAATAAAGTCTTGGGGGAGGGAGATATATAATATACCACCCTCTTACAATATTTATACTACAAGCATTTTCTAAAATAAAAGTAGGCTTGTTTTAATCTTTAGTAGGTGTCTTCAAAACAGTGTGGATAAACTGTAGTAATAGATTCAGAACATAACAATATTTTGTATTATTAGCATTTCAGAGTGGTAGGGAAACTAACAGGTTTCTCCCAGTCGGTAGCTATAATGCTACTGCTTAACCCAGGATCCTGGGGTCTTGGCTAGTTACCCATTCCTTTCTTCTATGTCATTATAAGGACAACAGAAAAGTTAACATGCCAGAGACTCTGGGAGTTAAAATAAAAAGGTCTCATACCATGGAGAGAAAAAAATCCATCCAAATTAGCCAATTTGATTAAAAGCAGACCCAGGTTAATTTTCAAAGGAAATAACCTGTGATTGGCTGCCTGTGTGGCCGACATGTTAGACATTGTTAATGACAGCTCATTTCATCTGAAATATATGTGACGCCCCCAGGGTGGGTGAGAAAAACACCCCCCCTGTCCCCCCCACCTCCATAAAAGAGGGGGCGAAGACGGGAAATAGGCTGTGAGAGAAAGGGAAAAAAGGAAATAAGTGGAGGAGAATCACTGCACAGCTTTTTATGTCTCACTCCGTCAGCTGAGTGTCAGGGATTTGCGCTCGTAAAGATAGTGCGGTGGCTCCAGAGCTGGCACCGATCGGCGGAATTAATCAGTTTAGGTTTTGGGCCTGAACTTAAATGTCAGACATCGCCTCTAAATTCTTATAGGTGATTCCTTAAAGCAGAACAACACGCTAATCCCACACAGGGAAGGTCAAAGTTGGCCAGTGAGCCAAGAAATACCATATCAGGGGTTTCCTTCCTCTTCAATTGCTGGGAGTATAAATTGTGAAATTAGGGTATTGATTGTGCACTGTGGTTTCAAGCGATCACTTTTAGTGTCTTGACAAGATTATTTTATCCTACTTTTCCTGTATTATTATGTGTTGTGTTTGAGTTATTCTTCCAGCATGGGAAGTGACAGGCTGCTTTCACTCAATAAAACAGGGCAGTTAGGGAAGCCACTGAGGCAGAGAGGGAGGATAGGTTATTGCACGTGGCAAGGAGGAAACTCTGGCAACAGACGCGCCCGCCAACCCCGGGGGAGGGCAATATTAGCCCAAAAAATATCAGACTGGTCGATACTTTCATATAAACACATGCAGGTCATTTGTAAAGGTCCGTTGTTGTTAATGTATGTGAGTGTACATGTGAGGAAGCTGAGGAAGCTATCTTCCATGAAAACAGTTATGGCAAACAAATCTAGAATGATGAAAAAGAATAGCATCTATTATACTCTTTCAATGTCATAGCACGTAGCACATTCTATAATTAGGATCTGTTTGTCAGAATTAAACTGCTCCAGAACACTTCATTTGAGCATCCCGAACATAAAAGCACATAAGGCTGCACCACTCTGCTCATTTGATGCCGTGTGCTGAATTTCATCGACCTGTTAAAGTCTGGATTTCAGCATTCAAGGCGACACATGCAGCAACACAGCAAACATCCTCATCAATGAGGCTAATAATGCTGTCTAGTCAGGCTGGGGTGCGGCGGGCACGCTTGCCTGCGTGTGCCATCTGTCTGGTCTGCTCGGGGAGGGCCCAACTTTCTTGCCACCCTGTTGGGCTCCAGATGTTTGACTACAGGCTAGTGTTCACGCAGTCATCCTTACAGCTGGCTGGGTCTGCGAGACACTGAGCCTAGCATGCAAATGGCTGTCACTGACTAACGAGGCCTTCCAGTAAAGCCGAATATGTTGCGGATTAGCGCGCCAGTCTAAGGTGCCTGGTTGTGAGAGCGGTATGTTTGAACATGCATGAACTCGGTATTTCACTGCTGTAAGAGCCATAACCATTCACACTTTCTCATGTCGAAATAATGTTGCTTCCAAATATCGCCAACAGTTGATGGTGAGCCATATTTCCACCAAAGGCCCTCCCCGGTTGAACTAAGTGCTTTTGCCATGCAATAGCCTGCAGTTTGTGGGATTTCACTGGATTGGAACCCAAGTATGTGAGCTCACTTAAGGTCAGCTGATCATGTCATGAACAATCATAATTTAGTTGGAATCTTTTTTTTTGTCTCCTTTCATAGGATATTTTAAGTATTTTGGAATATTTTGGCACTGTATTATTAGCAGATGTGTTAAAGGGCTCTAATTGAGTCTAAAGTGCCCTCACATTATGACTCCCAAAATTACACTTAATAACCAAGGTGTGCAGGACCTACCGGTGTAGTAATACAATATTCCATAAAGGCTTTGTCCTTCTTTACGAATTTTAAATCGCAAGAGACCTCATTTTCCATAAGTAATTCAATATTAAAAGTGTGACGTTTGGTGTGATTTTGAGGGTCAAGGGGAGGCTATTTAATAGATAGTACCCAAGAAGATTTCCCCCCCCCCTCTTTTTTTCCAATAGACTGAGCTCTGGATGTTGAAATATCTCCTTCGACATGAAAGCAAACGAGTGAACATTAGCTGCTTGGCTTCACAAGGTCCACAGTTAAGTGTGGAGCACAAATGAGGATCATTCTCTGAGCATATCTACTGTGGAAGAAAATGTCTGTTATTAAAAGCAGCACCACAGCCCTCTGCAAGACTCTCTCTCTGTGTAATACACACACATTCAGTACAGAGCATATACTAAATTATATTGATATCTTTGTAAGCTGTCAAAATTTCCCTTTTTCCAGTTGAAAAAACTAAAATCTTACCTCAAAGGCTTACTTTCTCTCTCTCGCTCTCCACAGCAGCCGGTCATGGGGAAAGCAATATAGCATCTGAGCACTGATTGATGTAGTTTCCCATTTATAATCTTATTTGTAATGGCTTTCCCATTCTCTGTTGTATATCTGTCAGTTTCCTGTGTGTATTTCATTATGGTAGATTTATACCCAGCAGTAAACAAAATCCCTTAGCAAAAAAAAGGCTTAACCCTTGATAATGTGAGTAATTTTCAAAAGTAATGGTGTTTTATAGCTATATACATCAAGCGTGTGCACTGTGGACAAGCAAAAAAAACGGTGACACCAAGCATTTCAAATGTATCAAAATCTCTACTCTGTATTAGTCAGAGTACTTAAACATCATTACAACCAACCAAAGCATATAACAGGCACTGAGAAAGGCTAACAACATGAAATAATTCATGGCAGGTTTGAGAACTGGGGACAGCTCTGTGTCTCTTCACTCTTGTGTCAGCCAGCCTTTTAAAAAAAGTAATCTGACACATCTTGATCAGAGCACAGAGTCTGATCTTGCTGTCAGGCGAAGGATTAAAATCTAAAAATGGCTGACAGAGGTTAGATATGATATTTCAAGGAAGTGACACATGACAAGACAAACAATTAAGTGTCGCAGGGCTGACCAGAGGGCAGCTGTTTTACACCATGACCCCTTGTGCATTAGTCATCGCTAGGCGAAGCGAGGCGTTGTGCGGGATGTGCGTAAACCCCAGTTTCTTCGCGCTTAGCCTGCTGCTCACCACTGGCTGCACCGTTGTTCATTATTTGGTCATTATGATTAAAAGATGTACAGCAGCGTGGAGAGGGAGGCGTTTGCCATTTGTCTTTGTCTCTCTGGGAAGCCAACCTGAGCACGGAGCAAATCACAGACTCACAGCTCTCTAATGTTTGTGCTCTAACCCGGAAAAACACATACATAAATGCGTCGGTACACACACACACACACAGATACACACACACACACACACACACACACCACACACGAATGCCATACTCATACATGGGAGTGTGTGCTAGACACACATGCATAAACACAAACAGCACAGCAACTCCACACACATATTCTCTCTCATACCCCCCCCCCCCCACACACACACACGTCACTTCTCATCATGTGCTTCATGCTATTAAATGCTCAAATTGCCAAACAGAAAGAGAGAGAATGTAGGTGCCCCTGTGTTGTGGCTGAGTGTGCCAATCCTGCCTCTCCATAATACTGGAGCAAATGAGCCATTTTTTGCACCAACTGAATGACCCACACAGTGGAATTACCACCGAAAAAAAACCTCATCCTTGAGCAGAGAGGAATCTATCAATCTTAAGACTTTTCTAATGTGGAAGCTACACAATTGCATCTCAGAAATCAGCGAGGTAATTACTCATGCAGACAGCACAAAATGAAAGGAGGGAAAATGCACGTTCTGCTGAGTATCCGTTTTAAAACAAGCAACAGAACAAGCAACGGCGGCGCCATAATCCGTCAAATTCCGGCACTAATTTTTCAGGTGGTGAAGCCTATGTTGATGAGGAATGGAAGCTAACAAAGGGGGCCTGGAGGTGGGGGTTGGGGTGGGTGGGGAGGCTTGACTCATTTGAAGAAGTGCACCTTTAAGGCAAAAGCTGTGATAGCACTCACCTAGCTCTGAGGAACATGGCCAGTAAATAAGCTGACCTTCTTCACTGCCATCCTTTCCTCTTTCCATCCAAATGGGATTGGGCACTGCACTGACCACAAAGCAGAAATGAGAAATTGAAACAAACCACATTGAGTTTAACAAGATACAAAATAGGACAGCAGAATAAAACTATATTATACTTCATAATCAAAACGGAAGTGGACAGACCCTAACAAACTTAAACCAGCTATGAAATATTTCATAGTAGAAGTATGTATTACTTATTTGTTAGGAATTACTTATGAATAGTAACACTGATCAATAACACACCATACAAATTTAAATCCACAACCATATTGTAGCTCTAAAAACTTCTAAAAGAGCATTCCCTTGCACGCAAGGCAGTTATTCCAGTTAGTACAGGGCAAACATGGGATAAAACACAAAAAAAGGCTTTTAAAAACAAACATATGATCATATAGGTACTAAATACATACCATACAACCCTAGTTGCTCACTGCTTCCTCAATGATCAATATGCTTTCCACATGTCTTAAATGTCCACAAAGAAAATCTATATATGATGTTTTGTAATGATTTTAGAAAAGTCTTAGATCCTTCCCTCCATGCTGTGCTTGACTACTGGTAATTTCTGTTTTGTTTCCGAACACAGATAATTGAATGTTTGATTGCCATTTAAATCACACCGGAAAATTTCAATGATAACATTGATTGACATTATTTCAATGTGCATCAACCCTGTGCATAGGGCTATCTCTTCTCCTATGTAGCCTTTAGGCAATCATGACACAGTGGGCTTCTTTGTCACTTTCTGAGGTTAGAGACAGGTTTTGTGATAACTCCCATTGATTTCCTCAGTTTATTCCACTCTCTGCCAACCCTATAGAAAACCTGAATGGCTTACTGAAAGAAACAAGAATTCCATCTTCTGCTTGATTGACGTTATGGGTGTTTGTCAATTCTGAATTCAGTTTTCAATGCTCAGTATTAGTTAGTTCTTGGGTACTAGTTTGCAAAAATCTTTTGACTGGCTCCACTCATAAATGAAATGTGAAGGATCATTACTGAGAGCACCTCGGAGGTCTCCAGAGAGGTGGAGGCTCACGGCAGAAGAAGTCAACAGGTGAGAGTCGATGCCAGGGAAAACGAATGATCCCCCCAACAATGGCCAGTCGCAGGTCCACTCCGGCGGTGACGGGGAGCCGCCTGAGACTAACTAATGAAAGATTAATTTATAAATGTGTTTTTAATCATCCGAGGCGCCGGACAGGATGGTCTCATTTTCTTGGTGACAGCTGGGGACGCTTTCTCGTGATTCGCGATAATCCACTTTTTATTATGAAGAAAATTCGGCTGTTTCTCCTCGCAGACAGTTGTGAATATGGCTAATGCAGGGATAGCAAGCTCTATTCGGGGTGTGCCTTGACTAACACACTGTTTGTTCTACTTCCCTCCAATAAACAAGCGCTTAGCTCACTAACACAACAACAAACAAGAGCATATTTTTCCAACATTGCTCTGTATTTACAGCAAGCGGGAGCTAATCTTTTAATAAAATACACTAACTCACCCTTTCACTGGGTACAAATAAGCAGACCACTGCACAGTGGCACCAACTGTGCACTGTGGTACAGCTACTAAATACTAAATAATGGCACGCAACAAACTATGAGCAAGATGAATAAGTCTACATCACAGCTGAAAAAGGCACATGATGGAGTGGGACCAGTTGGGTTCTTGTGTATCCGATTACTTGTTTTTATAATGCATACTATTATGTAAATGTGTTTGACCTAAATCTGCTCAATGTAAATTAATGTATTTTACCTTTAAGATGAGGTGTTGTTGTAATACGCTAACAGGGTGGTATACCCCAGATTTACCAGCTAAAGAGCCAAATATATTACACAGATGAAGCCACACAGCAATTCAGGTGCTAAATGATATTCCAGTATTTCATCAGAGGCGGCGCTTTTCATGTGACACATCCCCAAAGCAGCAGCCATTACTCAGCCACTTTAAGCCACAGTGCTACCAGTACATAATAATAATGATAATAATATAGTATTGACATAATATAATTGAGTAATATCACTTATTATTATTATTAGAGCTGTTGTTTTTATCGTTTCTTTTGTTATTATACAAGTATGGGAGTAGGTTAACCAGGATTTTCATGTACATTCCAAATCACAGGTGTTTTTAAAGGCACCCAGTGCAACTTTCGAGGCTTAAAAATAAACATTCAATTTCTAGTCTTTTTTAACTGATAGAAAAACAACAACAATCGCCGCCATTTTCTTTATTTTTTGTAACCTACAATAAATAAAGCAGGCTTCCAGTCAAAAAAATGACTTCTCCCCACCGGCGATTGTTGTTGTTTACGATTTTCTATCAGTTCTCACCACACAACGACGTCTCATCTTTGCTCCTTGAATGTCGATATGTAATGGTATGGAGTTATTGAAACTTACTACGTGTAAAAAAGACTAGAAATTGAATGTTTATTTTTCATTGAATGTTTACATAAAGTTGCACTGGGTGCCTTTAAACACAGGGGCAATTCAATTTCAAACATTTTTTATTAAGACTGAATATGGAAATGGTTGGCTCACATTTTTTAAAACTTAAATATTTCCTCCATTACTAACACAAAGGCAGAACAGCATTGATCGTGTCACCGTTGCATGTACACACGTTCAGACGCGTTCTTTCTTCTTCTTTTCTATTTTGAGAGAACAGTCAGGCATCAAAGGTCAGCTCAGACACACCATGAAACAAAAGTTGCAAACAAACAAACAAACAATACCTTACAGCACACACACACAACTGCCGAGCAAAAATGTGAGAAGGGGTTAAGACCAACAATGTGCGGCTGTCAGGTTCACAGCTTTGAGACGGGGAGGGAGGAGGGGGGGTGGGGGGGGGCGGGGGTGCTGGAGACACCGTTTTTTAGCTACTTCCACTGCAAACAGCATTATCTTGATTAAAGTTTAATTAAGGATCAGATTTGGCAGTGCCTCTCACACTGGTCTACACGAGCAGATTTCTGAGGGCTTAGCTCCATCGCTGGCAAAAATCCTCCTTTATTACTTTCAACCTGTTGTAAAAGCTGTTGGCACGGAGGGGCGGCAGCCTCTTTCAGTGGCCTTGTTTGCCACTGGAAAAAAGCCCAGGTCTCTGGAGATCCCCCCACAGTGGTTCAATTTAATATCTGTCCTATCACTACAAGGCCTGGCCTCATTATTAATGATACTATTCATTCATTTCTTGTTGGGCTGATGTTATTTATTGAAATATTAAAGAAAGCTCCTGAGACACAGGGCGTAATGAGGAATGCGTTTTTCCACCCTCTCCTCCATCTCTCTCTCCCTCCTTCTCCCTCTCTCTCTCTCTCTCTTCTTCTCTCCCACTGCACAAGTGCCTTGGCTGGCTGGATGGATGGAGCATGGTATTACCCCAGCCATACTCTGCTCCCTCACTCTCCCTCATTAGTCCCTCTCTGTGGCTGAGTGACACCGTAAATCCATTGTGCATACAGGCCAGAGCACCATTCGCATATACACATACGTCACACAAACACACACACACTCACAAACACAGTGACACACATACAAACACACACACACACACAAACACAGAGAGACACACACACACACACACACACACACAGAGTGACACACACACACACACAGTGACACACACACACATACGTGTGTTACCTCTCCAACTCGAGCTAATGAGCCATTCCCATGCGGGATGAATTGACTAGTGTCCGTCTTAAATAACTGGCCAGTATTTTTTGGAGGGGGGAAGGGTGTAGAAGGTGGTGGTGAAATTACCAGACATGTAAATCTGGGTCATCGTGACAGCTCAGTTCTTCATTAGGGAAGCATCACAATATAATCCCACATAGACCAAAAAAACTACAAACTAAAACATGTTTATACATTAAAATATGTACATATATGAGAGAAAAACAACAAATTACATTAATCAGGAATGTGAGTCATTTCTGTGAACCATTACTGAAACGCAGTGACCAAGTGAAGGATGTCATGAAGTGATATTGAACAGTTAAGTCATTGCTCGCACATCTGATTCTTACACAACAACACCCTGGATGGCGTTAACAAAGATGGCAACAAAACAAAAAACACCAGCAATGTCAGGTTTCTCAAAGTAACAATCTCAGCTCCCCAGTAGTTCTGGTGATCTCTTGCCTCAGCACTTCAAAGGGAAACAAGCTCCCCCAGCCTTGTTACGGGAGTAGGCAAGCTAAGTGAGTGCACTTCATTTCTGTGCGAGGTGCTGGAGTGAAGGCTCAGCCAGGGGAAGTTCGAGAAACCCCCGCAACTCTGGCACCTTTAATTTGTCCATGTCTGCCGTTTGATATTCCCAGTATTAATGGCCATACACGGAGAGCCCTTCCCCATTAATCATAATAATTAATCAGACCCAATTATATCGCATATAAATGTGAACAAATTGCTGGAAAAATAATGATCTATCACTGACATGTCCCGGTGAAAAAGGGTCTAAAATAGTAATTAGAAGGCAGGGGTTTTTAGTGGCGTGTTACTCTGGCAAGGGCTGATGGGAACAGTGTTTGGATGTGATGATGTAATTAGCGGGAAGTGTGAGTTCTGGGGCTTGAGCAGAGCGCTGGCTTTCCTAATGAATGCCTGGCCAAACACGGACGAGGAGAGAAACACCGCTTTTCATTACAGCCCAATCGGAGAGGTACCAATAATTAATTTCTGCCCCGTAAAGAAAAGTGACATATTGTGCTTTCCTTCATTATTGCTCATTTATTTTGCCTTGCTCTCTTGAATCTGGGCCTAAAATGCAATTAAGTTGTGTGTGTGGTGCTTTTTTTAAAAACATTTTGTGTGTGCGTGGGAAGTGGTGGATGAAAACAAGGCGTCTTAATTAAGAGGAAAACAATGCCATCATATTTACTATGGTGACAAACGCGGCTGTATGGTCTGACTAAAAATAATCTTCGCTGTGCTTGACTTAGACCGTTGAATCTGTTCGTTTCGGACTTGAAAATTAAGGGACCGTGGATTAGACAGTTAGAAACATCCTCAGCATTGCCATCAGACGGACTGGACTTTGATGTCAGTGTTGTCACTGTAAAAGAGCAGTAAAACCCTTATCGTTGCCGTGCCAGAGTCTCTGGTGCTGGACCCAGATGACACTGCAGAGCATTTTTAAAAATGCTATAATTTCCACATGCAAAGATAAGAGAGGAGATGCAGAGAGCAGGTAATTCCCCTAGACATGAAAAAAGAACTCAGGCTGCCTGAAAAACCCATGCTTCAAACACACGACACACCAAACACACACACACACACACACACACACACACACACACACACACACACACACACACACACACACACACACACTTCACAGCGTTTTTTGTCCATGGTCATTGCAACTCCCAACACCTCTGACACTCAAGGCCTCTCAATAATAGAACATAACATATGCACACGAAAAGAAGCACAAACCCGTTCTTCCATTACAAAAAATTAAAAAATAATAATAATATACACTATGTAAAGAACGGTAGAAATCTAACAAAAAAGGAGGTGTTGAGACAGAGATTTTCGACTGCACCCGGCTGGCCTCCCTTGTTGGGAGAGCCAATTGGTGTCTCCTCTGGGGTATAGAATTAATCACCTGCCCGGTGTACAGACTCTAAGCTGAGACCTGAGGACCGAGGTAATAAGACAGACCCTTCAGGGACACACCAGCCTGAGTATAAATATCAGCCGCTATGCATATGTAAATCACTGCAGCTCGTGGATTTCAGTTTTATTTATTTCTTCTTCTTTCTCCAACCCCCCACCCCCAACCCCCTTCCTCCGCCCAACACACACACACACACACACACACCCCCCCCCCCCCACCTCCTCCGCCCAACACACACACACACACACACACACAACCCCCACAACCCCTTCTCTTTTCCTCGCATGGCTCAAGTGCGCTAATATCAAATAGCGAGCTTTTAGAGAGTGTTTAATGCCTGCCAGTGGGTGGTAGGGAGCCATTTGAGACGGGAGCGTGCAGCCGCTCGCGAGTAATTAAGGAGTGTTTTGCGGAGCATAAATAATGCTGTTTGTATTGGGTGCTTCTGAGGGGAGAGAGGGATGGGGAGGGGAGGAAGAGAGAGAAAGCGAGAGAGAGAGAGAGAGAGAGAGAGGGGGAGAGTGAGAGAGAGGCAGGGAGGGTAGGGCGGCGCTGAGGAAGTAAGACAGGACAGCAGGGGTTAAATCTGCCTTTCCTCTCCTCTAAGCGAGCCGCTTAGCATTTAACAGGAGCAGGAAAAAGCTTGTTTGTTTGTTCTTTATCACCCCGCCGTTATTTATAGGACGCGATTGTCCGCAAAAGAGCGTCAGGAGAAGGGGAAGATGGGGAGGTAAAGGAGGGGATTAAGACGGCCCTTACCTCCCCTTAATCACAGGGTTTAAATCACAGGAGAGCTGAGGAGGAGCTGGGTGGGATGGAGCAATATGGAGTTTAGGATGTGGCCTGTTTATTCCGACTATACAAGCAGCTCCAGTAGCTCTACCGCAGGCCTGTTCCCTAAATCTAATCACATGAGGCCTGTGCAGGTACACGGTGGCTTGTTGGATGGTTGATTAAGTAAGGGCTCTATTTGAAACCTCCCACTCTACTGAGTGAGAAAGCAACACCTGCATTCAAAAACATAAAGCGTATGACGTGTGTAAGATGCACAATACTTTTGGACTCTAAGCTGAGACCTGAGGACCGAGGTAATAAGACAGACTCCCATGTGCCGCAAAGGAGAACTCCCCCCTCAGTGTGACCCAACTGCTCCTGCTGCACACCTCCACTCACACGTGGCCACCCTGCTCTGCTCCACTGGCCTGGGAGTAATCCCTGCACCCCCCCCCCCCCCCCCCCCCCCCGGCCCAGCCTCTCATGAGCGAGGTGTATAGCCACGGGGAAAAGAGAGCCTTACTCACACTCACATTCACATTTCCGTGCATAAAAACACATGCATACACGCATAAACACACAAACACATTGGTATGTATTGTGCATCTTACACACACACATACACACACTTACACACACACACACATATACACACACAAAACATACACACACCACACACAACTCATATTTATTTACTCACTAGTCTCAGCCAGGCCAAAGGGGTTACACTTATGAAGGAATAAACACTGAGACATAAACATGCCCGAGCTTACAGCGCTCCCCTGAGCTGCGTCATCCTGTTTTATTTATTCTCAAAGACAAATGATTGAGCAGCACAGGCAAATATTGTTTCTAGAGAGCATCCCATATGAGTTTTTCTCACACATACACACACACAGCAGGTGAGTGCAGGCCATACCTAACCGTATGCATGTATGTGAGAGGGATCGTTTTCTCTCCTCTCGCCCAGGTCCAGGTTCAGATGAGTCTCATTAACCATTGTGCCGTGTATGATCCGGGCAAAGAGCGTGACATTTTAATCACAAGTTCCAATTAGTGAAATCATACTCTGAGTAAATGCAGTCTAATGCTAGCATCTAATGTTGCTGCTGCCCACAGCACAATAATTAGAAGGGAAACCGTTACTCCCGAGGGACCAGGGATGTTTTCTACTGCTTTTCTCTTACAGTAACTATCGATTAGCAGTGAGGCAAAGCCGTGTACCTGTGATCTACATTTATGAGACACCTTGGGGCGCCCACAGATAGTTTGTTGTTCCACGAGCACTTCAAACTGTGCCGATGTGAAGACAGGAGCTAACAATATAGGGTACAGGATCCTCTGGGTGCAATTATACAGTCTCTCTCTCTCTCTCTCTAAGAAGAGGATGGCTTAGCCGAGGGGACACCCCCATGAGTGAAACAATTTAGTTGTCATGACTATGTGACAGGATCCAGTCCTCTCTGTAATTCAGCCAATCCCAAGAGTGTAAAGATAACCGTGTCCAGCCCTGAGGAGCCAATAAATCAATCAGATCCAACACAGACCTCAGGTCGGGAGGTTGCTGATAGCCTCTCGATGATTTTCACACTCTCTGTGTAATTTTTCATGGAATGACATCAGCCACAAACTGTTAATATAATGCATTTAAAGGAAGTGTGTAAACACGTGCACTTAAAGGTAGGTGTGTAAACACGTGTTCTGTTCTGATGTAGTCTGTATACTGTGCAGGTAAGACCAACTGTTACACTCTCCGCTGAGCTTTCTTTTCGTCTAGACAATTAACTGTTGGCGGTACGCAAACTTCATTTCTGCCACTTTCATAAACATGCCAGTTGTAATGTTCACATAGCAAAATGTTTTATGAGTATCCTAAAACAGGGTTTCTGGAAAGAGTAGTGATGTTGGTTTATAAATGGAAACAGACTCTGCTCTAGAAACAGCCCCAGTGTTCAATGACTTTATTCTCATACGGAAAGAGACATGCCCACTCTCAAGCGAAACTGTAATTAAGAAAAGGAACATTTTCTGCACAGAAATAAGAGTATAAAAAAGCCACCTCTATATTGCCAGGTTTATTAGAAACTGACGAGCAATGGCATGATTTAGACAAAAAAAAAAAGGTCCACATTAGAGACGCTGAAAATGGTTACGACCTCATTTCACATCTAATAATAAGGTGAGTAGCGATGAGAGGCAGGGCGGTACTGTGTGTCTCAGTGTGAGAGAACAGGGAGGGAGCTATTGAGCTAACAAGGACTGGCAGTGCCCGTTCAGGCCCACGCTCAGACCTGTGGGCCCCCTCCCGAAGGACTGGGGTGAGGGGGTGTGCTGGGTGGCTGGTGCTGGCGTGGAACGCCCGCCCATGCTGGGGAAATGTCATGTGGGAGGGAAGCAGTGGAAGCGGAGTAGCACGCGCACGCGTGCACACACACACAGAGACACACACAGACGCAAACACACACACACACACACACACACAAACACACAAACACACAGACGCGCGTGGCCGCCGCCACACGGCTATCTGATCAGCATTACCTCACTGTCACAATGTGGACGCCGTGGGGGCATGACGAGGTCTCTGATAGGGCCCGATCATGCCACACACACACACACACACTCTCACAAGCACACACAAACAAATACACAAGCGCACACACACACATATTATACAAACACAAAAAAAAAAAATAATAACACCAAAAACATCCAAAGGGATAGAATTACACTTACATATATTCACTTCTTATACATTAAAGAAGCATAATTAAGTATTACACCCAAACAAAATCATCACAGTATACTCTCTAAAAAAGTGTTACTGAATATATTCTCTAATGTCACAGCATATTGCCTGCAGATTTAGTAGTTTTAGGGAGGGCTAGAGAGAGACAGAGAGATTATTTGCAGAAAAGCTACAAGGGCATCAGCCATCAATCATGAGCATCAAATCACGGCCATAGACTGCTGTCGCTGCCCATTACCACTGAATTCATTTCCCTCAATTAATTCAAACTCTAACCCCTTGGCAGCTATGGGGTATATGCTTTTTGGTTAAATCCATTCGCATACCTATTTGTCAAAAACGCAGCCAGTGACAGAGCTGTAATGCACATTCATTATGCCAGTGCGAAACAACAGGCCACATACATCATTAATTAACTCAATATTTGTAGTAGGGGAGCGAGAGGGATACAGTTTGGGTGCAAATATTTCTCCTGAGCTGGAGTGTGTGTGGAGAATGAAACTTTTACCCAAAAAATCAAGCAGGCTCACAGAGGTCTTAGAAACAATGACATTTCTTTTGAAACAAATCTGAACCCGTGATGTCAGGATACTTTGCCACAAGAGAGAATAACACACACATAGCATGATGTGCATACTCAGTCTCTGTGTGCCTGTGACTAATGTTAGAGTGACATAACCTATGACAGTGTGAATATTTTGCATATACTAATAATGAATAATTTAGCAGGTGAGAACAAACTAGCACACTTACTCTTTCAGGGCATGCTTTGTGACATGCGCAGGGTTAAAACAAAGATAAAGGACGGAATAGAAAGAAAGAGAACAGAAAATGGTAATGTGTTATTAAGAGTTGTCATGCCCATTCGTTCAGTTTAATAATATTATCTTTATGTACATCATTGCAATCAAGGACACTCAGATCTCAGCTCATCAAAGAGGATGTATCAAACACATTCCCACTTATAACCCAGTACCCATCCTCTTTTTGTCTTTTGTTCATAGATGAAAAAAAAAAAAACAGAATGAGAAACATCTGTCTTATCACGGATGATATTACAGAATCAAGGCGTCGAAATGGATAAAGGATTGCTTCTCTAAATCTGGTGTTTAAATTAATTAACTGTAAACACGATCTAATTTAAGGATATTGTTTGAAAGCGTAATTGCCCACTGGGATTAAAATGGACTCTGTCGGATCGGCAGTCTCCCTACTGGGCAGCCACCTTGCAGAAACCGCACCCCTCCAGTGCCTTAAGATTAATATGCATCTCTGAGAGGCAAAGACTTAATCTCAATTCTTAAAGGACACTTCCATGAAAGCACACTTGGAGAGAGAGAGAGACGTCCTCACCTCGCCTCGCCACCAGGCTGCGATTGGACGGCTGTGTCCACGGTGCAGAATCCATGATTACAATTTTTTTTTTCATGTGTGTGCGATTCCAATCGCTTTTAGCGTCCGGCGCGGGGGAGCGTTTCAGCGTGCATATTAATTACACCCAGGCTTTGTCGTGTGAGAGCCTCGACCGTGGTCATGCTGGCTAAGCTGGCTCATTTGAACCGGGATCCCGGCTTCTCCTGCCTGCTGTGCCCATCAGGGCTCTCCGGCGGGAGGCTGTGGGAGCTGTGGAGATAGGAGACTTGGTGCGATTACAGCTAGTGCCACCAAAAGAAATAAATACCAATTTTCTCACCCCGTACACCTGCCGACTCCTACGTTTTTAATAGTTTTAAGAGGGATTAAAAGCATGGTAATTAGACTGATGTGTTTGTGCATTAGCAGAGCGTCGTGGAACGGATCTGAAAGTTAGAGCTGTCTCTCCCGGGTGCTGGTGTCACGGACAAATGAATCTGAATCGAACTACTGTTGTTTTCTCACATCAACAACACCCCCCCCCCCCCCCCCCCCCCCCCTTCCTCACACACAACTCTCACTTGTGTTTCTCTCTCTTGTAGACTGAACATATTGAGGTCACCCTTTTTATGGAGTGGATTAAGTTCCAACTAGAATTTGTACATAATGCAGACACAACATCGGTCACAACATTGAGTGTGTTCAAAAAGGCTTTGAGGGTTATGATCTAAACATAGCACAAAAAGTAAGGAAACTATACAGAGGTGGGCAGTGGTATCCCTACACAAAGCAGAAGGACTGTCTACATCTTGGCCCCATATATCTAAGAAGAGGCCAGGGTGAGATGACTGTGTCTTCAGTTCATTCAGAGGATAGAGGGCTGGGAATCTGAGGTGATGACATGCAGTGGGACAGCAGACTGTGACAGAGGTGAAAGGGTCTGGCAAAAGGTGTGTGTGTGTGTGTGTGTGTGTGTGTGCGTGTGTGGGGGGGGGGGGTTATCATTTCATAAGCTTCTTAAGATCAGTAGTGCCCTCCTTAAAAAGGACACAAAAGGAGTTCAAAGCTCCGATCATGCAGTCAGCTGGAAGCCATGGGTTCCCCATTATGTTCAGATGTATCATTCCCTCAGTTGATCTGCACACTGGAACATGCTTTACACTACCTAACATTTGTTTCCTATGAGTGGATGGTGGACTAGAGGTATAGTGTTCTGTAGCTACGTAATGCCACAGAGCAAATATAATATAGTCTGTTCAGTTGCTCAAGATTAATGGCACAAGCAAAGGTAGAGGGCACGACTTTTCTAGGTAAACAGAGAACCCTGTTCTGTTCAGCTCTGTTCTTGTGATAATTACAACCTCACTGGTATCCGTGCACATCTGTTATCATTACTGTCATGAACTTTTTGTTTGTTTAAAAATACACACACACACACAGCCACCCACTGTTCGTCTCGTACAACAGGCATGTAGCGGCAGCATGTAAAATAAACAAGCCGTTAGCTCAGGCAACTCAGTCCAGTCAATTTGTAAGAATTGATTCCGATTCACACTGCATGTGTGATATGGAAGCACTTGAACAACTTTGCTGGGGTGTTTTTTTTTGATAGCTCAGCAGAAAGCATGTTATAGTTTACCTTGATGAAGTACAGCAGGCCCGATTTAACGAACAAGGGGGGGTCACCTTTGTTTCTTGGGGTGACTGACTGTACTAGGGGCGAAAAAACACACACACACACAAACACACATACCCCTACACAAAGACACACACCCATACTCACACACACACATACCCATACAGAAACACAGATTTTTCTTACTGCCACATGCCTCTTCCTAATAATCAGATTTCTCATCCCTCGCCATAATAGAGGCCGTGCTGCACCTCATTACCATATCTGGCCAAGGGGAGGCAAGCAGCACTAGTTTGGCTTTCCCTTGGTGAAAATGAGAACAGAGAGCCTGGCTTCTCTCGCCTGGGCTGTTTTGCGCATACGTCGGAAAATTGTCTTACAGATATGTAAATGATTCGGGCGAAAATGAAATGCTAAAGTCTACACCATTAGTTTTCCACTTCATAGTCTCCACATGGGGCTGTTAGTGGGATAATGTACCATACAATACATGCTTTACTTTTAATTAATAGCAAAACGTATTTTGAAATGAATATTAAATGTAGATTAATCTGAAAAATCTCTGTGCTCTGTAGTCTTTTTTTATAATTTAAGGCTCTATTACATTGCAAGAAAGGGAGTCTTTTAGCAGTGAAGGCTTTATAAATATTTATAATCAAAAAGCATGAAATTGTTTCAGGGAAGCGAGAGAAATTAAAAGTGTACAGTCTCAAAAACAAAAGAGCAACGTTAAAAGGGCATAAATTGCTAAAAGAACAAGGCAAAGAAGGTACAAGGAGATCCTGGATCAAAGGAAGAGGTAAGAGTAGACGATGGTAGCTGCTGGGGATGAATCAAGACATTCAGTTCTTTGGTCACCACATGTTTTGACCAAATACCACAAACATCTAAATTCTGAAATAATAATACATAAAAAATCCACAATCATAGCAATTCATGGTCATTTACAAATAATATGGAACAGTGGTAGAGTGAGAAGTCTATATCCACACAGTGGCAGTGTCATTTTAGCTACTATTGGACACGAATAATAAGTCCATTGCTGGTACATGTTGGTATGCCGTAACACATCTCCTCACGCGCTCAGTCCCCTGTGCACCTTTGGTTTGTGCCATAAAACCAAACCGAATTGACAGGAACCCAGCAGTGCTCTGGCTTTGATGCACATGTCACAATGGCTCTGAAGTCCTAAACAATTCCCTTTTGATCTCGTCCGACTTACAGCACAAAGCAAAAGCAAAAAGGACAGCTATGTCACTGCACCCCCCTTCCCACCCTCCCCCCAAAAAAGGCTTCACCCCCTGCACCCACTCTGCTCCCCACAAATGCCAACCTTTATTGTATGGGAGTATCCAGGTTAAGGCAATCTGCACTCCTAACATTTTATTCCTCTCCTCTTTTTTTCCAACCTCTTCTTTCGCCACCTTTTCCCTTCATGGTTCCCTTCGCCCCTTCACAGCTCTCCGTGTGACTGAGCAAGGTGCCCTCCTCATCTTGCTCGTGCGGGATCTTGGTCATGGGGTTTGCTATGAAGTTCACTCGCTTCTTCGTTGAGTACTGCTGTGGCGCTTTCGCTGTTGCGCTTGTCTCGCTGTCAACATAAGGTGACGAAGCATTTGGCAGAAGTGTTAAGTGACACATTAGCCGTTTACATCAGCTCCAACAATTAATGCATGTTAATTCTTAATTATGCTAATTTTATCTGAAACAAGCTGTGAGGTTAGCACAGGACGGCTGTCTCGGGATGAAACTGACAAACGCGATGATGTTGTCTCCACACTCTTGAGCTTCAACTCTACTGTCATCTTCAGATCTATAGTGGGAAAAGCCTCAGTATGATCTCCACTCCATAGACCTGGTGTGGTTCTAACACGGATCCTGTTGATGTGGGATAGACAGCACCCCCCATCTGAATACCCTCTAGTTAAGGCAACTCCCTATGCAAAACAGCAGTAAATGTAGGTGAGAAACATTCACTTCTCCAAATGATGCTCCTATAGGTTTCTCTCATTATGTCACAATGCTCAAATTAAATATAGCCCTGTGCTGTTTGTTTGTCAGCTCCGCGGCTCCCCGGATGAGTTCTGCACTAGACCTGTTCATTATGTTTCTGGGCGTCTTAGCCGCAGTGGTTGCGCTGGGAGGGCTGGGGAAGAGAAAACAGTGCTCTCTGCCAGGGAAGGTGGCAGAGGGAATATTTCACCTGACACGAGACGAGTGAGGCGCGTGGCACGACCAGCCACGACTGGGCCATTAAATATATGTAAATGAAGGGAAACACAAGAGAGCAGGGGCATGATTGCACGCACAAGGGAGAAATGGATCCTGGGTAGTGATTAATTTATTTGATGATGCCTCTAGTGAGGAATTTTAGGTCACAAATGTAGTGACAGGATGACAAATCACCATTTTAAGGAATTTACTGGGAATCATTAACGAACAATTGTCAGGTAGTTTATGGCAGGCCTGAGAAGACGGAATAAATGTAGATCTTCTTCCTTATCTGAGATGAATTATTAATTGTCTTTTTTTGTAAATGCTTCCATGGTGCTTGTCTGATTGGGTGTAATGCATGGTGTAGTTCTACCCAAATTGTAAATTCATTTAGGAGAGGATTCTGCACAATTAAATTGCCAGTCGGCGGGAGGTGGAGAAATGAACTCGGAGGCTGATAGGGAGAGAGGGAGGCGTGTAGTTCAGCTTTTACATGAAGGCACCTACCCGTATCATCCCTGCTGTGTTTCGATTCTAAAAGTTTGGAGTTTGTGTCCTATTTAAAGGATGAGAGAAAAAGTGGAAGAAAAGCCTATTTGAACAAATTCACAGAAAAAAAGATATTTGAGCTGAGAGTTCTTACTTAACACACATTAGCTCACATCATCTCCATTTTCTGGCACACATCATCATCTCACATCATCTCACATTTTCTGGCAGAATTCAATTCCATCACAAAGCATACACACTTGTGCAGTGTTTTAACTTAAAATACCAATTATAAGTTGTACAACACATGAGAAATCCATTCAGAGTTGTCATTTTCACTTGGCGAAAATATTGCAATATACTGTATGGGCCATTCTACCGAATTCGTGTAATATGCAGTCCCTCAACAATAAAAACTATTTACAAAACAATTAGGTATTTAGGCATAGATATTTAATTAGAAAATGTTATGGTCTATATAAACCCAATGCACTACATGAGATAGTGATAAGCTAAATATATACAAAATCATCATTTATAGGGTACTTTCTATTGGGAAGTAGCTGTCCCCAACCCTGACATCTAAATTTCAATGCCTTTAAATAACACTTTTCAATTTTTTTAGATTTTTTTCAATGATTTAATTTCAAAGATCTTTATGATTGGGTTGAAACAGAACTTGGAATATTTAGATTTATTATGGGTTTAATTTTTAAATCAATTTACTATACTCAAAAAATCATGTCCCTAGTTTTCATGTCACTACCGAAACACAAGAGTTTTAGTCCATTGGCTGAGCCTGTGTTTTAGCCACGACTCTGCATTTTTGACCATGCAGTGACACTGCATCTCTGTCCCTCATGGTTGAATAGTAAGTAGCTAAATCCCATAGTTTTTATGTAAATGTGTTCCAAAGTCTGAAAATCGATGTGTAACCTTAAGAATTGTCACTACCGAAACGCATGTTTTCTTCAATTAAGTAAACCTTTTGGGGTTTCATGGAAAATCTTATGTTTGTATGTGTGTTCACCTCTTCAAAGATGTGTTTGCAAGCCGTGTGCTTGCTACACTTCTTTATTTACGCTTAAAGTTAGCTAGAATTGTCACTACCGAAACAGTCACTACCGAAACATATGGTAGTGACCAGATGATTTTGGTAGTGACAAAATGAAATGGTAAGTAGTTCAATCCCATAATTTTTTAATAAATGTGTTGTGTGGACTAAAGGGCGGCCCAGAGCACCTTTTGGATGATTTTGGAAAGAGAAATTAACATCCATCCAACAGTGCAGTCACTACCGAAACAGTGCAGTCACTACCGAAACAGATAAATTGAACTTGAAAATTTGGTAAAAAATTCATTTCTATGGATTTCATTGTGAAAACCTTCAAGAAATATTTGTAAAAATACTCTTCAGAGAAGGGAAGGAAACACAATCTGAACAGGTCAATAATAATACTTTTTCACTATAGTAAATGTGATGTTTCGGTAGTGACAATTTTTGGAAGAGGAAAAACATTCCAACACATTCTGAAAATACAATATAAAACTTGACTGTTCTTTTACTAGATATGTGTACTTTAGATATGGTACAATATATATATGGACAAAGTTTTGGGAATAAACCATAAAAAAATTCAAAATATATCCGACATGACTTTGCATCAATTCGGTAGAATGGCCCGTATATGTCTTTTCAGAAACACATACTAAGGACAGTGACATCACTCGTTCTGTTTTCACAGTAATTTGACATCTTCATACAGTACATCACACTTCCAGCCTGTTACCTCACAGAAGCACACAGCCTCTAAGTGGAAAGTGACTTGTTGTCTTATCTCCCTGACACTATTAATTACTTCTTTAATTATGGCCGTGATTATACATTAAGGTACAAAAAAACATCAGACATTGGCTTTTAAGTGAGACAGATGTTGCAACAAGAGTTTCTGTCAGGCCTGTCGTGCCCGTCTGGGTCGTTGTCTTTGAGCTGGGCTTAAAGCACTGATAAGACTGAGCGGAGCTGACAGGACGAGCGGTGGCTGTGTACATTAATCAGACAGAACCCCCCCTCCCCATTCCCCTCCTGGGCCTGCAAGAGCAACTCTCTGCCGTTACTGTGGTAGGTGTGACAAATGTCTCTGGACGAAGCACACAGCTTTAGTGCACTCAGATATGAGGATGTCTGTCACTTACACTTGTAATGACAAAGGCCCACACACGGCCCATAGCAAGGCCCTGCCAGGGGGGTTCAGATTCCTCCAAATCTGAGGAAAGATTCGTCCAAAAATGGAGGCAACCACAATTCTGTGAAAGATGAAGGCAAGGATGATGGTGAGCTTTGCTACCACATCACAGAAAACAAATAAACTAACAAGACTGAGCAAGCAGATTGAGGGGGGGAGAAAGGCCTCTAAAGCTGGGACTGGAAACATTAACTCACCATATGAAAGCTTGGACCCTCTTAGTAACAAATGAAAACAAACTACAGCATATGAAATAAATCTAAACAAAAAATCTGAATTCAATGACCAGTTTGCACAGCTTGATGACTAAGGGCGGCATTATTCACACGACACAAGGCGCCATTTAATGATGGGATCTGAGAGCGCCTGCCTTGGCCAGGGGGAGAGGCTGCAGGAGGAGTCCTTTGCCACCCCAACCCCTTGAGCAGCGCTCGTGAACACCGTGATTTATGCTGTGCAGGGGCAGAGCACCCACATCAGTCTCCCCTGGCCCAGGAATAAATTAAATCAAATATCACAGTGGGGCAACTTGGAGCTCGTCGGATAGATCTGGGTTATTTTGCTCACAAGTTTCAACCCCTCCCCCCCCCCCCCTTCCTAAATTAATTACATGAGTGATTACTTTGCTCAGAGAAGAAACAATTGCCGTGCCGAGGTCTGGCTTGTAACACAACAGCCCTATCGCAGCTTAGTGGCGCGCACACCCAGGCCTATTTTTACTTGGAGGTGGCTTGCTGAGTTTCAGCACTGCAGCACAAAAAAAATAGAGAGAGCAAGCGAGAGAGAGAGAGAGAGAGAGAGAGAGAGAGCACATCTAAATTGGATGCTAAAATTGGTATCTTCTCTTTGGAGAAAGGAAGGGGGGAGAGTTAGCGTAGGTGAGGAATCATCAATTTCTCTGTCTTCCTCCTTGCCCTCTCCCTCCAGTTGTGGCCCAAACTGATTTATTGATTATTTAATGGGGTGGTTAATCACTTGTCAAGAAGTCCAAGTTGGCACTAGGCTGAAATACATCATACGCTTCTCTTAAAGAATCATTTGAATAATTACATTCTCAAGCCTTAAGTGGCTGCATGACCACCCAGACTAATTTTCCATTTGTTCAATTTTTTTTCTTTTTGGTGGCTGTTAATATTGAAAAAAGACTGTAACAATGTTCTGATAAATTGTACAGTCAGTGCATTGCTTGTGCAGCGGCTTAGGAGAATACACTAATTCTTTGAGCCTCGCAGAGGAAAAACAGCCATATAAAAGCAAACAGCATAGTTGTCAGCCTCTGAGTAACCTATGACCTGTTTGTCTTTCCTCTTTAGTCGAAGTCACAAATGAATGCATGAGCAACCCTGGTAATGTTCACACAATGCATCAGATGCAAGCGGCATGTACCATGAAAGTGACTGTGAGCATCTTTCCAGATAGTGACCAATTTCATGCTGCTCTGGACACTGGCTTTAAGTACAATCTCACTGTTATGCTGCACTAGGTGAGTTCTCCACACACGCAAGTAGTGGCGGAAATGATTTGTTAATGGCTTTTTAAAATTATAATTACATTTCATCTCTAATAAGTAATTATTGCCTATTGATAACCTGATCGACTCTCATTTTTTTTGTTTGCGGAAGACGATAAATCAATTGAGAAATCAACCAGGCAGCCTGCTAAAGCTCAAAACAATCAATGACGCAAGCAAGGCATGTTTGCACTCTGGACAACACCACTCATCAGGGCCTAAACGGGGTTAACTCATTTATGTCACTAAACCTCTCTAAATTTCAAGTAATTGCACCACGTTCTTTGCGGTATTACCTCTGTGAACCCCCAAGTCTTTAAACACACATTACATTAGATAGCCCGCAACCGACAACCTATTTCAATATCATTCAACGATCAATGCATGGAAAAGCCCTTACGGGCGGGGATTAGAACATCTCACCATCTCTTCACTCTCGGCTTCAACCTCTCCATTTTCAACACCGTGTAGAGAGCACAACAAAACGCTCTGTGTGCAGTACACTGTGAGTTCCTTGCAGCTTGCTTAACCCCTGCTCTGGATAGCTGCCGTGGCAAGTATCATCGCCTGTTGACCCGGCAGCACTTTTTTAGTGAGCGGCAGTGCAAAGGTCTTGAGATCAGGGGCTAGGCGTAGTAATGGGCGGCGTCCTAATTGTGTGTTCTTTGTAGGGCTGAAGTTATTGGCAGCTGCCACTGTACGAGGCGCTCCGGCGTCACCCGGCAAAGCTAACCAGAGCACACTAATTGCAATGGCCTTTTCATCATCCTGAATCAACCACTTTCCTACAAGCCCAGGGAAACGGCATCCCCTCAGACCATTAGTGGAGAAGTGAAGGTAACCGCTGGTGGAAATGAGCCCCCCCACCCCTGTTTTTTTCCTCTCACCCCCCCCCCCCCCCCCCCCTTTCCCTTCTTCTTCTCTCAGACAGCCACGGCAGACTCTTCATCTCTCTCTCTCTTTTACACACACACACATCAACCCATACAAGCTAGGCGAGCATTTAGCGAAAATGCCCATTGACCTCTCCTCCCTCTCTCTGTACCTGAAAGGCATAACCCGATTTTACCAGTCATTTAAGAGGGTACTTGGCGGAGAGCAGGGGGCACGTTGTTGGCTGAGGGTAGGGCAGGGGGTGTTGGGGGGGGGGTGCAGAGTGGAGCAGGGAAGGTTGGAAAGTTCAGTGGTACTGGATGGCAAAGGCAGGCAGGCAACTGGTCCTCCTGACAAGAGATCAATACTGTCCTCCGAGTGGACTGGAGTCAAGCTGCTGGGTCTGACAGGGGGGCGCATGGCGTAATTGGATCAGGGGGTGTGGAGCGTCACCCCACCCCCAGCCTCCACACCCCTCCACCCATCCCCGGCACTGTCACAGCTGTCAGATGTCATCCCTGAGCACCGGTGTCACCGCAGGAGGGTGGTGGCCCTCTGCCTGCCTGTCCCTTGCCCCCATGCAAATGTCCACTTAGCAGATGAATGCGGCCGATATTAGGCCCATTCTTCATGCTTTTATGCAAAAGGAAAAGATCTGTGTCATTTGAGAATTTCATGGAAATAAACTCGCCATTTATTGACTGCAGGAAGAATGAAACAGCCTGTAAAAAGTGGAAATGATTCGGTTCAGCTTATTAAAATGGGGTGGGAGGGATGGTGGTGGTGGTGGTGTTGGTAGGGGGGGGGGGGGTGGAGAGGCCCTTGAAGAACAAACAATGAGGGAAGATGAGGATCAGAAGAAATCAGAAAGGTGCAGCTTATGAGCTGAAAGCAAAAGGGAGAAATGTCAATGCAGATTCAAAAATGTCTATCAGTGGCTTGCAGTGGTCCCCTGTCCAGAAGAAAACACCACTAAATGTCTATCAGTGGCTTTCTGTGGTCCCCTGTCCAGCCTTCAACACACTCGAACATTGTAGGTCTTAAATGTTTTGTAATTATGAATAAAAAAATATGAGTTTAAGTGAATATTTTAAGTACACAGGCCTTCATTTTAAGGGATTCTTTAAAAGATTCATGAGAGTCATAAAAGATTCAACAAAACATAAACACAGCCATGGGATTGGAAATATGTAAGGCCTTAGTACAAAAGGGGAGATATCACAAAGAGATGTGCAGAATTTTGCTGACCATGACTAAAATGCTTTTCTCGTTCCATCACTTGGTAAGTGGTTAAGTAAAGTTCCTTTTTTTTCCATCAAAGGAACTAAATACTTGTGGAATTACTAAACATCATACGACTGAGAGAGAGAGAGAGAGAGAGAGAGAGAGAGGGAGAGAGAGCGAGAGGGAGAAGAGAAGAATCTTCTATCTAGCAGGCATCAGAGCTGAGTGGATTAGAGCCTGGTTGAACATTAAAAGGGAATCCATATGCAAATTTACAACGCCAATTAGAAGACACTGTTTGTGATGTAATCCTCCAAGAGATTCTCTGCCCTCCATTTCCACATACTTAATCAAATTAAAAGCTTAGGCCGATGCCATTGTGAATGATACACCATTCAATTTACTTTAGCTTGGGCGAATTATAAGAATTTTTTGTTGCCATTTCTTTTAAGTCACATGACAGTGGAGACCACTGCTCAAATTAGCAGCATTCAGAGAAGAAAGGAACACAAAGAAAGAAAACATTCTTCATTTCACTGCAGTGGTCTCAGTGGTCTTGGAGTATCTAATATGCAAACGCTGGGAGGGTATCAAGGCTAAGCGGTGGGAATTGAAAGGGGAAAGGAGAAGCATGTCTGTTGTCTGTAGCATAGTGGGTAGACATGGGTTTGTGGCTGAAAGATGATTTCTTTAAAGCACTGTGGTGGTGAGGTCCCCTCGCCCAGGCAGAGCTCTGGTCTCGCACAGCACACTGCAGTGCCTGAATCACCGTCGCTTGGCTCTGTGTCAGCAGACCTCCTCTAGCAGAGACCGCATGTTCACCTCTGCCTTCTCTACGCTCCACTGGTCCAGAGGATGTGCTTAACAAATGGGGGGAGGAACAGAGAGAGAGAGAGAGAGAGAGAGAAAGAGAGAAAGAAAGGGAGAAGGGGAGAGCGAGAAAGAGAGAGAGAGCGTGCGAGAGAGAGAGAGAGAGAAGGAGAAATCTGTGAAAACTTCAGGGGCTGTGGCTCGCCTGTGCTAAGTGATCTGTATTCCCTGCGAATCTGCCGTTTCCCTAACCCTGTGAAATTAACAGCACCTCCTGACTCGCCGGCCCCTGACCTCACACATAATGCCAAATTCAAAAAGCTCCATGCATGAGTGTGCCTGTGTAATGCACAGAGCCCCCAAAACATCCACGTCAATGTTTTCATTAAACGGGCCCTGCAGACGCAACACTGCCTTCTTGAGCCAGAGGCCACAATATGAACACAAAATAACAGAGCTTCAAAGACACGGGCTGCAGTAACATTTTTTCCCCCCATTTTTCATTTTCATAGACTATGGCCAGGTTTATTTTCTTTGTTGTCAAGGTTGCATATAATGCTATACTGACTTTAAATGCCCTTTTTTGATACTCCCTATAATGGGCTGCTCGAACACCACATATCTGACAGGATGTGAAAGTTTTTGTCTTTTTTTTCTCAACAAGGATATTGAGGAGCATTACAACTGAGAAGGTGTGTGTGTGTGTGTGCGGGGAGGGCTGGTCAGGGATGGTGTTTAGTGAAACATAATTTCCCAGATACCACCTGGAGTATGACAGCAGACAAGATAAGGGAACAAGGCTTCCTGGAGTCTGGCGCAAAGTAAAGATTGGCAGCTGGAAGTGCGGCTTACGGACTGACCTACACAGAAGCCCTCCTCACCCGTGACTCATAATCACCACTCAGGGGGAGCCACGTGCCTCTGTAAAAGGCAGCGGCAGCCATTAGGGAGGTGCTTAAAACTCCACTTAAATATCACTTTATAGGCTATTACTTAAACTATGGTTTGGTATTTAAATGACACTTTCAGGGGGTCTTTTCTCCACGTTTGGTAATTCTGCTGCTTACCAGCAGAAGAGAGGATTGGGGCTCCAATGTGACAAAGAGGGCCACAACAGGAGGAGCTGGGATAAGTTGTAATATAAGCCAAGCCTTATCCTGATGCCATTATATGACAACAGGGAAATGGTATTTCTATTTATGAACGACGTAAATAAAATTGCTTTTATTTTTTTGAAGGTTGCAGCATTGACAGGCATTGCGTCATTTTATCACAGGCTAGTACTCATCTGAATCTACTTTTCTTACATAAACAAACGTCATATGACGGGCAACGACAGCACTTTATTTGCAGTCTTTTTTCTTTCACTTGCTTGTTTGTGTGACGCCCACCCTATGCTAGTCCGCTGATGGCAGGAAATGGCGAGCCCGAGTTGTGTGTGTGTGTGTGTGTGTGTGTGTGTGTGTGTGTGTGCGTGTTGGGTTGTGTATGAGCATAGACTGGTCCCCCAGCAGGATGAGCTTGGATCAGTGGAGACAGAGGCTACCCCGGGGTCAGCCGCCACCATGCCGCCCCTGATGTGATGTGGAGCTGGGGTGATGGTGTGTGAATAAGGGGAGCGGATGGTGCATCCCGTCATGGCCGCGGCCGAGCAGCTCAACCATTTACAGATGGTTGCCCGCAAACCTCACTCCGAGCGGGAGTGTTCTCTGTCTCTCTGCCTGGGTGTGCTGACACACACAGCAAGGATGTCTTCAACCCGTCTGCTCCGAGGTGACACATGGCTAAATCACTGTAAGCATGTTTATGGCTGCTGAGGCTGATTTCTGTTTGGTCACAGAATAAGGCACATCATGACTTAGAAATAATAGTAATAAGCATCCTTAGAAAGTGCTGCTTTCTGCTATGCATTTGCAACATCAGATTTTTGTGTTGTCCTCTCTTAACGCCTTGTCTAACTTAGTGTTATTTTATCATTTCAGGGTAAAATTACTTTTGTGTATATATATAACCGCCAATTAATGAAACTGGCCTCCATCCTGGTGGCAAAGACATCACTGGCTGACATTTGGCACCTGTTATATGTTAAGACGTCTGATGTGTTGCAGACATCCACCAAGCCATTTGAGAAACAATGAAACTCAGGGAGAGCAAGATGAGGTGAGCCAATGTATCTCATCGCTCGGCAGTTCAACCGAAATACCAAGGGCAGGTGGGGAAACCGTGAAGGCGAGGTTAGAAGCCAATCCACATATTTGTCAGACCTGTCACAGAGTCCATCAACCAGCCAATCACAAGCTGCCTAATTAGACAGTTACATCCCTGCCTTTAAAGAACGAGTACAAAAAAAAAGGAGGAAAAAAAGAGAAAAAAGGCACCAGAAAGGAAATGATTCCAAGTGACTTGAGCACAATGTGTGGAGTTAATGGGGTGAGGGACTGTATCCTTAAACCTTCCCCCAGTCTGAGCACACGTTCACTGTGATCTTACTTTAATGTTGCCATGAGTGAATGGACATATGAGGCTCTTAATCGAAATCATTAATTTAAGTAGAACTGTTTCAACCAGACGGAGCTGACAGTCCTCCATGTATCTCTTGCACCCTTAAGCATGACAGTCTCCTCATTTCAAATAATTGCTCCACGTGGTCTTACTGCAAAGGAAAAAAAAAAAAAAAAAAAAACAGAATTTACATTTCTCTCATGTGTACAGCTGAATCTTGTGGAGGGCCTTGAACAAGCATGTGTCCACGCCCAGAATGCAATATGAGAACTTGGGTAACCTCTTGGACAGAAGAGAGATGGTTGAGGGGAATTTCTATAAGTTGGATGACACCCTCTCTCTCTCTCTATCTCTCTCTCCCCTGTCGAATGAATTCATATCCTCTGTTTATCATTCATATCGATGTTTATGCATAATCACATCGCACAATATATAATTCAGTTTAATCAACAGGCTTTATCTCCAGCAAACGCAGTTTCTGTCAGTTTGTCTAATATGAGGAAGGCCATGGGGGAAGGCTTGTCAATGTTTGCCAGTGAGTTTGCTCAAGGATGAGAGTGTGATGAATCTCCCACCTCTCTATATATATGCAGGGGACTTGATTTTAATTCACTGTTAAAAAAAAAGATATGCCGCATACAAAAGCCTAGCATGGCTTTGAAACTCTTAAACATTTTTTTCTACCACAGAAAGGTTGAATTAAAGATTTAACCGTCTTACTATATGCAAAAAGAGCACGTCTCCTTCTTTATTAACCTCTATTGTCTTCTGACTGAGCCTCAATCCTTTCTTAACAGTGAAAGCAAACATCAATACGGTGTATTCTCTGCACATATTCTCCCCTTCTCCAATGCATTATTTCCAGAATAAACCTTAAAATCCTTATTTGCTTTTTGTTTATGGAGATTTTGCATGCCAACAAAGGGGCCTGCAATTCATGGTGGAATTCCAAAGTGGAAGGGGGAAAAAAAATTATGATTTGGATAAACTGCATGGTTCATTCCACATTAATTCTTTATTCAACTGGCATATCATGGAAATTTTAACAGTCATAGCAGATTAACCTCGTGTGTGCTTTCTCTGCCACTCTCTCTGATAGATTTACATGCATCAGGATCAGAAATGGCTGTTTGGAGAGAGACAGACGCTTCTTCTCATTCAACCTATTTCTCACCAGGCTGACCTCCTCCTTGTGAAATAATCACAACTGTTATGTTGGAATATTTAGGCATTAATAATGAATTGCTGGAGGTTTGGGGCATTTTCTATTCAGATATAGGGCCGGGTGACCTTCTGTTCCTTGCTCCTCACCCAGTCATTCAGACAGAAGGTGTATATTCACAGCTGTGTGGCAGCCTACTGCTGCAAAGGAACAGGGAAACAGGAGATGGAGGAGAGAGGATATCAAGGAATATCATGGACATCCGTCACATCATATATTTGGGGGCAAAATGAGACATTTATTTATTGGGCCGAACAGACAGAGGTGTAGCTCTGTAGGGATCCTTTCCATAGTATTACCCTTATAACAATATTTATGAGTCTGTCAGTGGCTTCAACCAGCGGTTTACAGGCCTGCTTACTCCATAAGTTTCCATAGTAAAGCTGTTTTGCAATTGCTGGTTTTACAATCTGACTGGATGATTCTGATTGTTTTTCGCCCTCAAAACCCTAATCTGGACCCAAAAAGTTCTAAAAATAGGCTGCAGGTTGAAAAATCCCAAACATTCCTTCCAAGTCTGTGAGGACTGCCTTGTTGGGTAGTAAATCTGAGAAAATATTGTATTCATAAGGCATGCTATTGGCATATTATTCAACTCAGTCTATGGTCTGTGAACATGACCACAAGTCCACTTCCTAGACACTGATTAACGGACAATTAACACTGATGAATATTTAATACTTGCGGTTATATAATTCCATTCAAAGTACATTTAAGCCCTTTCATGTTTCCCAAGCAGTCTGGACAAGAGCAAATATAATTGAATTTGCATAGCAGAGATACATCTATAGTTTGGAGCAAGAATCTGAATATTAATCAACTATCCTCGATAGAAATCACACAAACAATTGCCATTTTACATTTAGGTTATTCCTGTTTTTTATATACTATGTGGTTTAAACTGTACATCATATAGCATGCTCAAAACACTGTTAATTCTACACATTACACTTGCCGCATGAATACATATATTTTGTTAAAACTATTGTTTTTGCAGATGTCCCTCAGTATGTCCTTGGGCAAATGTTGTTGACAGCTGGAAATGGTGGGTGTCAGAGGAGCACTACCGTCCCAGTGATATGGCTGCTCATAATATCCTCACAACATTACCCAAATTTGTAATGGTGTGTCCAGACGGACACAATATTCAACTATGGGAGTATGGCTGCATATGCAGTGTAGCACCTGAGATGTGGACTGGCAGATAGCAATCCATTGCAAAAATATGAAAATCACCACGGATTCTTCCCTAATAAATAATCAGACATCCGTTGGGGGAGATATGAGTGTGGCTCTCCATTTGCTGATACACATTGTCTGTGGCAGCAAGGAGAGATCACCTTGAATGTGTGGAGGAAGATAACTGCCGGTGTGAGTGAGTCCAGCACAAGTTATTCACACCGAACAGGGAGTCGAATAGGATAGATCTAATTGACTCTTAACAGTTTGCAGGGGTTGGGACGCCGGTCCCAGGGTAATCTCCATTAGCCAGGCTTACAAGGCCAAACCACAGTGGGCTGTGGATTGATGCTGACTCGTCCGCCACATCAATTACAGCCCGCTGCTTCATTTGGGAAGGAATCCGGAGCCGTTATCTGATTTGGGGCGCTCCTGGCGCAAACCCGACATGTCAGGGGTCGGGCAGGGGAGGAAGCGTCCAGTCTAGGCTCGGCCCTCCCAGCAGGGGTGAGTGCTGCAGGCCTGGTGGTTAAGGATCCCCTGCGGAGGCCGGTGGCGAAAAGAGGTCTACTCCGCCGTGCAGGCCTGTCACTCAGCAGCACGGCACACAGCCACAAACACAGTAGGGGAAGCGGGCTGGAGACTATAGTTAGAACTATGGCATTTTCCACCCCGCATCTCCCATCTTCACGCCTATTGCTGTGTCTCTCTCTCGCTCTCTCTCTCTCTCTCTCTCTCTCTCTCTCTCTCTCTCTCTCTCTCTCTCTCTCTCCGCCAGGCAGTCTTCTGTGCACAAGCATTTGCACGGTCTTAGTACTGTTTACTTCACGGCTGACAACGACACGGCCTCCATCGCAATAAATGCCAAGTTACACAGCTACACGTCACATGGGAACGGTGAGATGGATATGAGAGTGAGAAGAGTGTGGTGCAGAGATATCTGTGTACACTCACACCTTATCCTCTCCCACCTTTGCTGTGCTTACTGCAGTATTGTACTCGCTTGGGACTCAAAATAGATGTTTGTACGAGCATTAAATCAGCACTAGAGAAGATTCAGGACTGACAATACTAAATAAGAGTCAATTGTGAGAAAAAAGGCTAGTCCAGAGCGTTAGAATGTCGCAATATTACAGCAAGTTGCTAAAATTTTAGAAGACCTTTCCATTGTTGCATCCACCAGCCTCAGCCTAATGTCCCTGAAGGAAATGTCGTGTTGTCTTTGTGCTGGTGGCCAAGCAGCCCTATCAGCTGGGTGCCATCGCTTGGAGTTAACCAAAGCCGCCTGTGTCCAGCCAAGCACCAGTCAGCGCCAGCACCACAACACACACAGATCCCAGGCCAGGACAGCAGGGAGCTGACATCAGGGATTAGACACACGGGCGCCCTGAGAGAATAACACCACCAACTTCAGCCCCTCAGCTCCAGAGGGTGGCCTCCCACAAGCACCCTCACAGCCCCCCTTTCAGGGTCCACTGGGCCAGCCTGGGCGTGTGGACGAAACCCACAGTGGACATGCGACGCACGCGTGTCCTCTCCGTGACTGTGAGTCAGTGAACACCTCGGCCTCTCAGCTCTTGGCCTGTGGCGTCTGCGTGCTGTGCTGCGATCTCACTGCAAACTGATCACCTACAACCTCACCGCATCAAGAACACATGATTATCACTGATTGCCCACAAAGATTCATGGCTATGCTTCCCAAACACAAACACAACTATGCTCTCTTCTTCATAAGAAACATAATGATATCTATTGACCACTTCCATTAACCAATACTTACATTTACATTTAGTCATTTAGCAGACAATACTTATTGATAACTAGCACTTTATATTAAAACTCGCTAAAAGACTGATGAATGAAGTGCTATCCCATCATGCATAACCCATCATGGTAGTTCCTTGATCTGAAGGAATCACAGAGATGTTTTGTTAAAGAGGAGCGATTTGTCCAGATGTGGCCATCTCTACCCCTGCCGGTTACCGTTTTATCAGAAGGTGGCCACTGCTTTGTCAGGCCCCTGCGACACACACACACACACACACACACACACACACACACACACATACACTCTCTCTCTTCTCTCAGTAGCCACTGATCTGTGTGGCATCTGAGACAACAAAGCACCATTTGACTGGCTAGCCATCCACAGGAGTGGTGGCTCTTCCTGCCTTTTATGTGCCAAGGGTTTATTTCATCAATTATTAATCAAAGTTGGGTTTAAAACTCAAAGACACTCTTTCACAAGTCTTGTTTTTTCTCTATTCTTTTTTCAAATTAAAGATTGGCTTGGCTGATTTCAATATGCCATTGTTTATCATTATCTAGCTAATAGGGGTTCTTTAGGTTCAAGCACTTGCAGAGATTGCTTCTTTTTTATGTGCATCCATGGCAAGCACACAACTGGAAAGAAATGTATTTTAGCAAAAACAATGAAAAGACAATACAAACAAACATCTTAAACACAATAATCTGTGGAATGTATCTTTCTCTAAGTATTTCCTTGAAAATAATTTAATCTTTTTTCTTTTTTTTTAAGGGGCAGGGGGCAATTTTTTTAATAACGGAAAATTGTTCCATGCAAGGACTGTGTGGGTAGTGCCAGCAGTAAGCACTGAGGAAGTGGAGGTGACAATGGAAGCAGGGGAGAAAGAAGAGGCCACCCTTCCAGCCTTCCAGACGTGTGTATCAGTGCACACATATGGCCACCCAGCCCACACCACAGGGGCACACAATACCAGCCAGTTCATTTGACAGAACTGATTCCAGGGGTCACTTTTCAACCAAATCCCCCAATTCCATTTATGAATAAAAATAGTGCCTCTTGCAACTCAATTGAAGCATTCTATAAAAAATTCATCCATTCTTTGGAATATTTCAGCCATTCTGCACCCCCACCAACCCAACCAACTGCCCTGCCCCTACCCCTCCTTCTTTCATTGTTAGACAAATTGAAGTGTGCACTCGGAGGGTGGCTGGTGGTAAACAGAGAATCCATTTACTCCATTCCATCCTGTGCTTGAGAGGACAGCCTGAGCCTTCAAAGAAACCCTGGCAACAATGTGAGTGACATCAGGTCATTCTGCTGGCTCGCAGTCACCTGGCTGATAGAATTGTTCTCGGTTCAGATAGGAGGCCCTGTGAAGCCGCTTTCTGTCACGGCCATATCTTATGATTGATGGCTCCATGGCCAGAGCGAACCTGCCCTTTTTAAATAATTTATGTTGTTATCGCAACGGACAACTAGCTTATAACCGCAGTTGATATTTTTTACATTGACTGGAGGGATCAATACTTTAAAGACCTGAGCTGGTCACTAATGAACTTCTTAACAAGATCTCTAGGGTATAAAACAAATGTGTGGTGTTGCCTCAGTCCTGTAAAAATGAAGGGAAAATACACTAGGCTTCTTTTTAGAATTTAAACCTGGGGATTGGAAAGGGCTAACCTCAATTATTTGAAGGTAATCTAACCTTTTGAGTCTAAAAAAAACCCTCACTTCTTTACCCTCTACCTGTTTCTTGATGCAGCCATTGATAATGTTTGAAATTGATCCTTAGGTTGAAAAATAAAAGCTGCATAAAGCTTTGGAACAGTACAGTAAGTGTCACGTGTCGTAAATCAAAGCCCACTATTCACCCCCCTTATAACAAAGTGACAAATTAGCCAAACAATAGTGTTTGAATTCTTATTAAACTTGATTAATTCATATAATTAGTTGATCACACAACAGCTTGTAAAATATAGTAAATTAATTTCAGTTATATGATTAATTTGTGAAACACTTGAATTAACATCAATAAATCAATTTGTGAATCAATTACATTATCATTTTTAAATACAGAGTTAATAGTGTACTTTGGCTGGTGGTTTGGAAGCGATCATCTATCATTTGACACGAGAACGAGAACAGCTCCAAGGGAGAAGCTCCAGTGATCAATGATCCCACGGTTCTGAAACTGTCCCAAATGGGTCAGAACACTTAAGATCCTCTCATAACTTCTCATGGTATTACCCTCACATTCAGCCCATCATTTAATTCCACATGCTGAGGATGTGATAACACTGTATCAGTACAAGTAGCAAATAATCCATATTGTGGCCCCTGGTACACTGACTCAAGGGAGCTCTCACAATCATTTACTAGCCTCAATCCTGATTTCCCCCGGAGCATGAAAGACTCCTCGGCTCTATAACTCTAAGCCGTCAGCTTCTGCTCACAAGCACTCTGTGAAGGTTTTGGGAACGCCTGCGCGAGAGTAACACTTGGAAAAGCGAAAGACCATTAGGGCAACGGCTCCGACAGACAGGGAAGGCAGGGAAGAGGCATCATGTGATTCTGCCCCTGGAAATTGGTTTGTATAGATGAGTGGCTCCGATGAAACGCGTGTCAGGCCTTCCCCTCCTGGGTTAGTTTCTGAAACGCAGCAGAAAAATCATCGCTCCTTTAGGGTGAGCCCCACTCCCGCTCAGCCAGCTGTTGAATAGATAGCCCAGCGCTGTTAACGTGCCGCCGCCACCGCCGCCTCAGAATTACACACGGCCACTACAATGAGCTTTGGGCCCCTGCTCTCGTTAATAATCTTGGGCCTTGTAACAGCTGTCGTATCACTCAGATCTAAGTGCAAGTGTTAAGAAAAGCAGGGAAAGAGAAGAAAGAACAGGGGGAAGGAGCGGAAATGTCAGCTGATGAGGAGAAAAATGTACTTCCAACTTTGTTTAAGGTTCATGTGAGAGGAGGTTGATTGGTCTTTGTGTTTGTGACAATTCTCGTTACGCGGTGGGGCCGCTATGGTTTCTGACAGTTCTCCCTGTTTCTGTTCTGCCAGTGTACAGGGCTGCTCTTAACCATCAATGTGTAAAGAAAAGGTTAGGGACTTGCACTGCGGTCAATGTTTCCATTCCTTTTCACAATAGTGTGAACTGAAAGTAAGGCTGCCAAGTAATATTGAGTATTTTTGATTGTTGCATAATGCCCTATATTGTGAACTATATAATAATTACTTTATATAAATTATATAAATTACTTTGTAAAACAATGATCTGTCAATCATCTTCCATATTGACTGGTGGAGGAGTCCTCATAAAGCTAATTTTTTACCACTGCCATTCATCTCATAGATTAATACAACTCCATTCATTGTGGCTGTGCACATACTTGCCTCGTTCGGTTCACACAGTTGAATATGACCTGAGTTTCTGTACAAAAGGTGTGTTCAACCCCTTAAAATCTACACACAGAATGGCATGCTGACTCAATGACAGCCTCAATGCCTCACCACCTCCCCAGGAGAGACAGAAGTGACAACTGTTGTTTCAGCCACCGACAATCGCCCTGAATCAGAGAAATCTAGCAAGAACAAAGACATATGAAGTCGTGGCGGCCATACATTGATGCTCCCTCATCCGTGCCCAGTCCCTTCAGACGGTACCTACCTGGGCTCCTCACGCATGGCCTCAGACAGGCCCCCCTGTATTGTTCTCTTCCGCATTTCCCTCTGACTGAGCTGATTTCTTTTACTGCATTCTAAAGGACATACTTACAAATGCATTACAGAATCAAAATGCTTCCCAACTTGAAACAATCCGTAATTATTGAGGTATTAAATTAATTCATTCTCTTGCACCAACAATTACTTGATGCTTCAGAAGATAATTTGCCATGTAATTCTCTTTCTTTTTTTCTTCTTTCCTCTCGCTCTCTCACAGGAACCGACACATGCTGCTGCTGTCTCTCTTTTTTACACTTAACCCCGATAGCGAGCATTCATTTCTGAAGAGTAAATAAAACGTTTAGCTGAGAAGGGAGCATTAATTATCACGTTTCGTCAGCTGCTGTGTCTAAGTTAAGGGAATAATGAAATATGCTGTAATGAATGAGCATGCAATGTGGAGAGGCAGAGCCCAGAGTGAATCGCTGGAGGTGTGGTGGTGCCGCCGCCACAGTTCCCCCTCCGGAGACGAAATTTATGCCGAACACCCCGCTGATTGTTGCGAAGGTAAAGCACCAATAGGAGCATGTTCAGAGGTTTAATTTAAAGTGTGTTTCTCACTAGGCTGCTCACAACACTTAATTAAACTCTGCTGTTTTGGCAATGACAAATGCTGCCGTGCCAGAGGAAGCAGGGCTGCTGTGACTGAGAGGCTTTTGTAATTTCTTTCATGTGCAGCGACAGCCAGATCCAGGTCACAAAGTGGAGAATTAAAGAACTAAACAAGATTTAGGCACTGAGCTGGGGCCTTGGGTACAGTCTTTTCTTACACATGAATACTTTTCTCTTTTTTTCTTTTACCTCCTTTCTTTATATGCCCTCATTTAGGAGAGGCTTTTTGTCATAGATGTATGAGGTCTGAGGAAACGTGGCATGTTTGCATAGCCCTCTCTGCACCATAGTATTTCCCATTTACGATTTACTTTGGGACAGGATTTTCAGACTGTCACGCTACTACAAGTCAATCTCCCTTCCTAAAATATGATATGCTGACTGGAGGGGAAATTGCAAAGTTACACTGTGTATTTGCTAAAAAAATAAATGGTAACATGCAACTTACACTTGGTGCCACTTGCAACACTGGTCCATTTGTCACTCAGTCCCCTGGACCTTGGTTCAGATCCATCCTTCCATATCTTTGGAGGTTATTGACTGTGGGGCATGAAGAAGGGAACATACAGATTAAAAACATGAACACACATTTTACACAGCGGAAAGAAATGGGGGAAAAAAAAAACCTTGACAGAGTAGCATTAAACACTGGGGTGAATAATGGGCTGCTGAGGGAATGAACCCATTTAATATGGAACAATGACTTATTTGGTTTCACTGCCGGTGTGATTCCATCACTGTGCATTTCGGGAAACTCATTTAAACTTGGGAGCCTGGGCACATAAGCACGCCAAGGCAGCGGCTTGCCCCAGTGAAATGGAGTCACAGCGAAACACAAGTGCCAGCAACACTAGCAGGGAATAAACACAGAGATGCCTGCGAGGCAGAAACAGGAGCTGAAGCATTTCATTCAATAATACAATCCAGACTTTTAAGTAACAGACCCCACTCCTTATGTCTTTTTATATTAGAAGTCAATGATATTGGGGAACATTATTTTCTCGGTGACATTGCAATCTGGCACTCCACTGTAATGCCCATCAAAGCAAGTATGAATGAGCAGAGGTTTTATGCGTTGGCGTATACAGGAGGAACTCTGTACAACACATTTATTGGGCATAAAAACTCAGCCCCTGGGTACAATATCCATCTGTGATTATTATGCAATATTAAAGTTGAGCTGTTGTAGAAATGACATGTGTATATCTAACTAATTATTGCAATATTTCATCTCTTTGAAAGATGATCTGTCATAAAAATGACTTTAAATACTGATGGTGGATATGATCTGAAATACTATCTATGCACTGTTTCTGGATACAGCACTCTTAGAGAATGAACTCAATAATCTAATTACCAAATCCATACGTTTGGTCAGATTGTCTGCAATTTCAGGCAGGTGTTTGTAATCTATGTCTACTATGCGTCTCTCTTAATCTAGATTTAATTTCCACCTAGAACATACAGACCATAATCACAGATTATTTCCATCAAGAGTCAAATGCCTGCTCTGATGAAGGGGAATATGAGAGGAACATCAAATAACATGCAATTACCAGTGTAACAAACCTGACTGCACCCTCAAACACATAATCGTCCTAATGATAATATCATCGCAGATGTCACATCTTGTACGTTAAAAAGACTAAAGCATATGGCTTGATCAATGCTCTCGAATTACCTTGCATGGGAGCCTGTAAGGCTGTGAGAGATGCTTTCATTAAAAAGAAAAATGCAGTCTAATGCTCCTCATTCTGTACCGGCCCTTTTTTTAACCCAGTACTGGTCTCCAAAAAGAGAGCTCACAAAGAAATAATCATCTTTGTCAGAGTCATAATAGAGGCTTTGGTGTAAATTATATTTAATGCACCGAGATTGTTTTTTCTCTTAAGGAATCTCACATGTATTTGAGTGTTTTGTAAATGCCAGTGAGATGCAGAGGCATCCGCTGGAGTTAACGGTGCAGCACTTTTGTGTTCACTAGCACAAATCATTAATCATGGGCCTGGCCATATTCTTGTAGTGCTTCTGCTTTCATTACTGGGCCTAATTAAACAGTTCTGTGAACTGGAATCTGAGATTCCTCTGTTACAGATTATCATTAATTATGGTGAAAGTGCTCAGAGATGTTGGACTCAATTATATTCTGCTCAACCCTGGCACCGGGTGATTCATTGCACCCGGCTCTCCACAGACGCACTGTCTCTGCTTATCACCAACCTCCACTTTTGTAAATTGGGCTCTGCCAGCCAACAAACTAAGAATTATGTGCTGCTTTTTTCATTACAAACATGTTGGAGGCGCATGGACCAATTAAGGACGGGCTATTCTGTATGGAGTGATGAGGCAATGGTGCACAGGAAGGCTGGGGGGAATTAGCTCACTGTGGAGAAGTTGTGGCTTTATTACAGTGTGTGTGTGTGTGTGTCTAGACTTAAATGCATGTGGTTCTCAATGCTTGGTGAAAATGTGGGGATGGTTTATATCCAGCATGTGTGCATATCTGTGAGAATGAGTATGTGAGAAAAAAGACAGAGAGATGGCTGGGGTGAGTTAGATTCCTTACCGTGGTGAACCTGTAGGGGTTGGTTATGTACACTGTGTGTGTGTTTATTTTTATTACGTAAATCTAAACTTAAAAATCGAATAATTATCCATTAACTGAGTATGAGCACCATTTCATTTTATTTAATTTCATTTAATCTTTAAGTTAAGTTAATTACAAAAACACCATGTTATAAATAAATAAATAATGCTTTGCTTCTGTTGTAGTAAGGAGTGACTAGTCAAACATGTCATGCATGGCACCAGACAATCTTTGTTGGAATCAGTGTGTGAATAAGATTATTGGCCATTTTACTTGAGGGTCAGAGAACCTAGAGGAGCCCCAGAATCAAAGAGGAGAAGTTCTGACAGTAAGCCCTGCCTTAGCAGTTTGCACCATTTCATATGCCACAGTGGGTGGTGATTTTAATATATATGAAAATCAGCCATCCTGTGTGCAAGTGAGACACCGACGACGACACTGACAGATTTTCATGGAGACAAAACAAAAAAGGGCTTTCCAAGAGGGAGATTTACATTCATCTTAGGAGAGGGTTTATTTGTGGATGGTCTTAACGTCTGAATGGGAATGGGAGTGTTCAAATAACACAGAGACCAAAAAGAAAAACAGGAAAACAAGCCAAGCATTCTTCCTTTTTCACCCAAAGAGAATTTTGTAGGGTGAGATCCTTGGATTAATCTTATAATTCCAACACAGGTACAACCAAAAACAAGAGTGAAATCTTTGTTTAGGAGAGGGGAATACTGAGACAGAAAGAGAAAGTAAACAAGAGAGAGATGGAGAGAGAGAGAGAGAGGGAAGGAGGGAGAGAGGACGCAGGAACAGCAATGGTGTCCACCAGTGGCAGAGAGGCGGCTCATTGAAAATGTAATACACTGCTGCCAAGTCACAGGTCAGCTGGCAATCTGAATTTTAAGAGGAATATGAATAATATTCTGTTTTATTTTGAAAATGAACTTTGTGCCCTCCATCATGAATCCAATATATGTCTTAATCTTCTGGGCTCTTGAAGCCGTCGGCTCCAGGAGTGGGCCTCTGACTCCTGCCACCTAATAAGGAAATCACTTGTTTTCTCATCCCTCTTCTCATTTTTATGGGTACTGACACAAAAAAATCTTTATTTTTGAATGTAATTGGTAAAGCATGAAAACATGTGCATTATATAATTTGCCTTCTCAGTGGAGTTCAGGCTTTCCCCCCATTTCCTTCATACACACAATTACGATGTCACACGATACCACAAAAAAAGGGGGAGAAAACAATTTGATTGTGTCCTTAAGTACTGATACTATCTCAACATATTTTATTAACGGCATGAATGAATGGAATGATAAGAGTTCAAGTACTGGTTTGATTTGGTATTGGTGAAAGAGGTGCTGATTCTGAATCACTTTCTTAAGTGAATCAAGTACCAGAAAAAAAAGAAAACAATAGAACATGCAAAAAAAATACTAATAATGCCACATATTAGCAAAGGGTCCTGCATAATTCCTTCCTACTTGCTTTCACTAGTAAGAAAATCTGTCCCATAACATACACCGTATCAAGCAGATTCGACTTAAATACCAACACCTGCCAAAATGATCCTCTGAAATAATTCAATGCCAGTTGTCCCTTAAAGACACATCATGGCATACATAATCCTTTACTAAATATATATATATTTATTTGGACAAACAACCTTATCATATGATATCAGCTGAAGAGCCCTTTACCCTCTAATAAACAGATCAGATCAGAGCATTAGACATATTTAAGCTCAATCATCAACCCTGAAAACACATTCTGCCATATCCTCCTCCTCACCCCAAAAAATAGACTTGTAACTTTGACTGACATTCATTTTTTGGCACGCACAAAAAAAAACATGGAACCCTCCATTTTCCCATCTCTCTCTCTTTCTCTACCTCTTCCTCTGTCAGAAAATTACAAAACACAAGAGTTTGGGATGTCCCCGGTGCCAGACTCCTTATTTTGTCAGATCGCTGCATTTGATATGACGTCGCAGGGAGGCTTACGCACTCATATGCCAAGCCAAGAGAAGAGGGGGGGGGGGGGGGGGGGGACCTGTCAGCAGAGACTTGGAGCAGGCCGGGGCGAAATCAGCCCCTCTTCCCTTGACGGATGCAAGGGCCTTGCCGACTGTCATCTCCCGCGACTGGACCAGTCAACACAAATAAGAGTGAGGAGGCGAGAGAGATCCCGGGCTCGTTGTGGCCATTACTTTTATTCCAACCCCTACAGATGACATGATGTGAAAAATGAGCCTGTGTCTAGTCGGGTGCCCATTAGTGAGTGAGCGCATTATCTCCCTCTTTTCACACTGAATCTGCTCCTCTCTACATGCCATGGCAGCTGCGCCCGTGGAGTCACTCACGTTTATGGGCTTTTGACTGCCGCACTCTTTTAAAAGATAAGGGCCAGATCTGAAGTGCAAAATGTGGGGTGGGGAGGGTGGAGTGAGAGATGGAAAAAGGAAAAAACAGCAGGGCTGTCATTGACCCTCAATAAAGACATGTTTGAGGTCAATTTCACTTCAGCTCTCTTATTATGATTGTGTGTGTGAGTGTGTGTGCGCGTGTGTGTGTGTGTTGGGGGCGGGGGGCACTGTGCTAGAGCCACTCTACAACTGGAATATGTGATGTTTGAACTAAATGACAGGGCCTCTGATGATACTGTACTGAAATTGTCGTTTTTTGCAAAGTAAAGTGTTTTTAATGTTATTTGATGGGATTCAGCTGTCTATTGTTTGTCATAAAAAGGTAAATCCCTTCTGCACTTTCTCTCTTCAAAACAAAAACAAGGCACTTTCCTATCTTTGCCACACTGACTTGCTCTACATATCCATCCGTTTCGTCCAATGAACAAGTACTAATCTATTACTTAGTGAATACCTCTAATGAATTCTTAGGTCTTGTGATCATAAAGGGGGGTATTTTAGCTCTGGCAGCACCAAAGCAGTCCACACTTGACTCTTACTGAAGGGAAATCAATTAATATCTCAGATCAGGCTGTTGGTGTGACATTATTCTGGCTTGGATTGACACAGTGAAAGAAAAAAAGAAAAAGCGTTTCCCCTCTCTTCACAACTTCACTCTCCTGCTCCAGTCAGGCTAGCGGAAGTCAGAATGGGCGTCAATAAGAGGGCTGACGAGGCCAGCCCAGGAGAAAGGCCTGCAGTGGTTTTCACACTCGGCTTCACCCAGGGCCCCGTCTCACAGGGACAGGGACGGATCAGATTCACAGGCTCGCTCACTTCCAGGCTGTCAGCACCTCTTAATAAACACCTCTAACCGCTAGCAGAGGCTTTCATCTCCAGTCTACACCAAATTATTTTAACAAGGACAGGGAGTAAAATGCAGACGCAACAATGGTTTGGGACACTGGTTTTAAACAAAGTGAATCACCCACAGCACAAAATCACCCCAGAAATAAAGAATGTGTAGAATGTATATGAATATATTCATCTCTCCATTTGTTTGTGTATGACTACCACCCCTCCTTTGTGAGAGAATATAAAGTGTTTCATTCAGTCTTCATAGTATTTCATCATGTGAAAGACAGCAGAATGAAAACAGTCCAGTCTCCAGTAGGTGCATGGACGAGTGATTCTCCCAAATAATAGAGGGACGCTGGCAGTCTCCTGTATACATGAACCGGGACCCCCCTTGGTTCAATCCCATCTCCGACATGAAACAACCAGCCTCTGGGATGGCGTCACAGCGACAGCAGCCACCTCGACGGCCCGGGCCCCAGTGAGCGGCCACACGCGAGCGGAAGGGGTTATTTTGATCAGGCCATTGGGGACAGCCGAGCCTTTCCTCCCACGACTCTCACCGCTGATGGAGAGCGGTTCTCCTGACTGCTCGCCGAGGCGCCCTCTCTCCTCCAACTTCCCCTTCTGTCAGTCTTCATCCAGAGTGTGTGCACACACACTCTCCCCCGCACACACACACTCTCCCCCGCACACACACTCTCCCCCGTGGGCTCAGCTCTCATTATCAGCCGGCTACAGAAAAATCAGAGCTTCAGCCACCGACTCCAGCACAAAGCCCGCTCTTAACTAAAGCCTATTCGACCATATGGACTTTATGTCCCACACGATCTGGTGCTTGTATGCATCAAGAGCTCGATAACATGAAAGAGCGCCCGATGAGAGTTTCAAAAGAGTTGGTGCGCTGAGAGAGAGGAGTGGGTTCACTTTAACAGTGTGACTGATTTTTATCATACAAGGCATGTTGCTCTTTTTTCATATTGTGCAAATGTACTGACAGATTGAGAAGTGTTTGTTTTGCGTTGTCAAGAAAAAAAAGAAGAAACACTGCATGGCTCCACCAGAAATAGTGTGGTGTTGTGTCACCAGCTGCACGCACTGTGATGAATTACAATAATATGTTAATCAGCTGGAGTCTACTTCAGAGTTTGCTTTTTCATTTCGAAGAGGCTTCATCAAAAGCCCCTCTAAAAAGAGCGGCTTTACACGGGGACCAAATTTAGGGTTTAAATCACCTGAGATTTTTTTTAATTATGAAAAGAATAATATTTAGACAAAATTAAAATTACATCAGCATCAGATCAAATCAAATGTGCCTTCAGACTATATAAGAACTGAGGTAAAGGCCAATGTATAGTCTAGGCAACAAGTGTCGCTTGACAAAAAATGATATAACAGATATGTGACATAAAAGAGACATGAATTTGTGCCTACTAGGGTGTCACAGACCTTGTTGATAGCTAGGTAGCTGAGTTGCCATAAAAAATGACATGTTCTGTTAAGAGCCAGTTTGCTACAGCCACAGAGTATAGATTACCATGAACGTTGCATCATCAACAAGCAAACAATCCTTTCTGAGCTCAAATAAATGAGAAGAATACCATTGATTTCAGCGAGAAAAATTGCAGTTACACTTTACACTTAGTTTTAAATTCACAGGGCATTGCACTTGTTTAAAACCAATATGGTTTTAAAAAAATAAGTAAATCTAACCGACTGATGTTGAACATATGTAAACTACCAACCACATTTGCCTCCAATTTCACAATTTTGAGGATGAATTTGGCTGGTAGCTTACAGTTAACGCTAGCTTCACTGCAAGAGCGTTAGCTTGCTAGCTAGCTAACTAACTAACTATAGATCTTCGATGAAGCATAGCTATTTCTCTGACCTTAATTGTTGAAAATACGATTGAATGGACATTGACGTATGTGTGGATGACTCTATGACATAAGGTTTAGCTTGTTACAATCAGTTGGATGGCCATTGACAACAGTTCCATGAGTCAGTTTGTGACTAACTGGAAAAAGCAAAAGCTAGGAATTACATTTTAGTCTACATCCCTCTGTGGCAACTCTCCCTCCAACCCTATCTTGTGCCTTTTATTCATGTTTGCTTAAAGATTTAAAGTAACCTTTCAAGGCTTTTTCTCTTCCTATGTAGGTGCACCACCACTGGTTTCTATTGAATGGAAGCCCTTTGTTTGACCCAAAAAAGGGCGTTACCATTTTGATGACGCTGCCCCCTCTGTAATCACAGGTGCTGGTCTGTCGCCAGACCCTCTTCATTTTTGTCGACACTTGTCGCCTGGACTATAAATACACCTTAAGGGTAAAACATGCTGCTATAGTGCTATTGAAGTGTGTTCCTATCATCCCAGCTTCTTCAAGAAATGGTAGCGTCATTAAACGTTGCAGAATTAGAGGGGTGCTGCCACAGCTGCTCAAATGGGCCCTTGATGGGGCTGAAATGATAATGGCACTAAATATCGGTGGTGCAAGCCCTGTGCTATTTGCGCACCAGTTAGATACATATCCCCCACCCCCACCGCAACACAATGGTGTGTGTGCTTCAAGGCTTCACGGCAAACACTGACAGACCCAGATACAGGGTCCATAAGACCTGAAGTGCCTCTTTTATTTCCCCAGCCACACACGCTGCCAGATCTGGCCGTTTGTCCAGCAAACTTACAAATGACTTGGCTGGCCCTGTTCGTCCCTTATTGTTTTCTTTCTCAATGTGAGGGATCTGCAAGAGGATGTGTTTAATTTAATGACAGAGGGGATCACTCGGAACATATTTAAAGGTCTATTCTGCCTTAGGCTATTGAGTTGGCTGGTAAATAGTGAAATGGACAGCAGCTCTGCCACTGATCAGTATTTTTTTAAACCAAGATGTAGAACATGACATCGCTATGGAAGCTGGTTTCTGCAAAGTAAAGAAGAGGATGCTTTAGATCTGATAATGATATTGTGACCATTTATCTAACAATTGGGAGTTTCTTTCTGAGAAAAGAAATATCACAACTAAAATCTCAATATCAATATAAACGACAATTAAACAATTAAACAATTATCGACAATTAAACAATACAAACATCTGTGAAATCCTATGTAGCACCTTTCAAATTTCATTTCATGCCAGAAATAGGCTATACTTATAATTGTATACTTAAGCAATATAGCACGAGTGGGAGTGGGGTAGGTAAGGGATAATCCCACGGGTGGTGTTCGGCCGTAGCCACCGAGGCCGCCAGGCCGAGTGGCGTAGGCAACAACACCCGTGGGATTATTCCTTACCTACCCCACTCCCACGAGTGCTATATTGCTTTTATAAAACAATTCTACAGTCAACAAATTAACATTTCAACACGAAGTTATTGATTAAAAATAGTTTATCTCGCCATTGTTTCTCCGCAACAAAAAATAGTTCCATTGTCAACGTCTTGGTTTGGAATTTTAAAAACTTTGAATTAACGATTATCATCAATGCGAATGTTTCATCGCGGAGTGATTTATTTTTAGCTGTGAAAAGTCCCGTAACTGTAGGTATGTTGAAGAATAACCTATAGCATGGAACGTCTCTCGTCCAATCAGAAACAGCTAAATTACGCGCTAGAACCCAATTGTTTAATAATAATTTCTAAATCAATGTGGATTACAGGATTTTATAATTATATCATAAATCAGACACTATCTCTTGCCCAGGTTGTCACAAATCTAAAGCATTCTTGAGATTTGCCTTCATCTGATTTTATCCTGGCAGTCATATTTTTCTAGACAATTGGCTTTTCATTTTAAAAATATTTTTTTCAATTCATCATATCACAACGACACTACAAACCATTAGTGAAAGCACTAAAAAGTCACGTACAATCCACTGTATCACAATGTGACACAAATGTCACTGCTGTGTGTACAGGCTTGAAATTGCTTAAAGCCAGAATATTTTTGGTGGGCTGAAGTGCTCACACTAGACTCCATATTTATCATTTAGAGGCCCTGGGTCCTGCATGGCAAAATCATTAGCACTCCTTGAGCTGTTGTGCTTAATATGCTAACGAAACCAGACAGAGCCAGGCCCAGGCACAGAGCATATCTTTCAGAATCTATTTCCACCAAACCCCCTCCACCACTACCCCCGTCAGTGCAGGGCCAGCCTCCCTGTGGAGTGGCAGGGAGCCCAGACAAATCGGCCAGTCACTTCCCATGAAGCGTCTATCTGCTAGCCTCCCAAACCTGGAGGACACGCTCCTGACTGCGCGAACAAAGAAGCAACATCTTGCAGCTACCTGTGTCAACTGTAATCGCATACCAGGCCCACTGTGAGAGGATGTAATACAAACTTCTGCTGACCCCCTCCCTACATTAGTGAAGGGATGATGCCAACCTCTAACAATTTAGACAAGTGGCACATACACAATAAATAATGAGGATACCTTCACAGCAAAGAGCCCACAACACCTAAATAAAGGCAATAACAATGAGATCTTTTCATTTCTGTGAAGAAAAAATAAATTCTGATCACTGTATTTAAATTTTACTAACATACTGTATATCCGCTGAGAAATCTGAGAGATGATCTACCTTTGTCAAGAGACAATTGCACTACATACAGCAGAGCAATAGACCATATTTTCTCCCCAAGTATATGAATCAAAAAGCCTAGCAATATTCAATTGGATATGGGTATTTAGTGTTAATAGAAACCCCTACGCTCAAATATGAACTGACAAACAAGTGAAGACAAACACAATTTCTCCAGCTGATACTGAAATATACCCCTCTCAAATAGAGCCATGCCTCTCAGAATACGCCGTGTGGGAGCGGGTGCAGTGCAGAACAAATAGCCCCTCTGATATGGCTTTGAACATGATAACAGCCGCTGACAGTGAGCGAAGCCAGGAAAAGAAAACACTGCCGGTGATTGACGTGACACCCAGGCCTCCAAGAAGTTTACCTTTTAATGAGAAGCTCTGGCTGCCTCTCGCGTAGGCCTAGCCTGGCTTGGCACGTGGATAGAAGGGGGCGGGAGACCCACTTGTAGCAGATTTCGATCGCGGTACTGCCATAGTGAATATCCCCCCCTGCATCTTCCAGGGGCAGGAATGGGACGGACGTTTGAAGAAAATGAGTAGATTCAGGATCAAGAGTCTTTCTGGAGGAATTTGAGTCTGTTTGAGGATTATGACTTCTTCATCCACACTACAAAGCCCTGCGTGGAAAGGCCTCGAATGGAAGCCCTTGGTGGCCAGGCTTAGCCATGCATTCCGGTTAATAGTGATGGAAGCGATTACGCTCTGGGTTTTAGGAAGTGGTGGCATATCAAAATATCGTGCCAGGACAAAACTTTTCATACAGACAATTTTCAGCAGCAAATGTAACAAAGTTGACAATTTCACTATGACTCTCTCCAACCTTTGTGGTACAAAATATTATAACCATGTCTAGTACTCAACATGATGAATTGAAATCCATTAAACCTATTATCATCTGGATTTTCACACACAAGGGATAACATTATTATTTTGATGAATTCCTATGGCTCTTATGTTGATGCTGAATCCATATGCTAAAAAAAAATCTATTTTTAACAAAATTAATTGTATTGTTTTCCTACTGGCACTGTTCTCTGACATGTCCTCTCCACGGATTTGATCAAACTCACATGCACTCTGATTAGCACATATATTAAAACTCTGATTATACATACCAATAGTAATGGCAAGTTGGGCATGGAATATGGCTGTGGTATTGGAGTACTACAGTCCATCAGCCGGCTCAGTTGTGGCTTTTCCTTATGGCTCCACGCAGGCACGCACGCACACACGCACGCACGCACACGCACACACGCACACACACGCACACACTCACACACACACACACAAACCACACAGATTTACACAGGAGAGCCAGCTAATCTTTCCACAATCAAATCTGTCAGCATTTCCTCTGTTTACACCATAACCCGACAACACAACACGCAATCAATACCAAAGGAGGATAAATGACTGTATGTGCCAATATTTCAGACAGCTCTGATAAAGGGCTCTCTGCCTCTCTAATAGATCCTGTGGGGAATACAGTCCATTTAGCGGCCGCTTTAGAAGGACGAATGCTCGTCAAGTGCTTATGGTGATGGTAATTAGTCGGTGATTAAACAATGTACCAATGTGGTTTCCAATAATCTAAAAAGAGGGCTGGAGCTAGGATTTGCTTTAAGTTGTTTTTGAAATCCTTTATTTGAAAAAATTCAAAGCTTAATTTTCTTACAAAAAATAAATGTGTACACTACAAAAAGGTGGGTGATGTGTGTAGGTGTGAGGGGCTCTCTGTGTGTATTTGCCTGGCGTAGGAAACTATTATATATTTTCACAAAATGACATAAGAGACGAGAGAGGGATAAACCACACAGACAAACAGCTTCATACACCTTTCCATTAAGCGCTATGATTCAAGAAAAAAATCATTCCAGAACCTTAAGCAAGCTGAGGAGAATGGTTGATGTGTGTGTGTATGGCTTAACAGACACAAAACCAACACTTCAGAGAAAGAAAGATTCTGTACAGCCTACTTCTCAAAGCCACTGTGAACGCTCCCTCTTCTCTTCTCTGGTGGCTCTTATCAAACGCACCTTCACACAGAATTAAAAAAAGGGATGAGAGTAGATGGGAGCCACACGTTTAAACGGTGAAGTTGAGTACTCGGGGGGAGAGGAGGAACGGGTCCTCCTCTTCCAGACAGTCCCAGCAGGGGAGGGACTAACTATAGCCACATCAATGACTAACAGTCTCAGCACGGACACCTCCCCTCACTTTGAAAAGGAAATAAATTAAACAACAAAGGGGACACTGACATTCAGAGCCTTTCAGTTTGTTGCTTCTACTAACGGCTTGTAGCGTGACCATAACGCGGACACGTGGCAGTCGGTTTATCGAGCAAGCGCCTGCCACTTGAAATTTCGGCCGCCCCAAACACCTGTGAAAACTCTACAGGAGACCTTATTTTCCCCCTCTACAAAAAAAAAAGTTTCATTTTTTCCCCCATATCTTTGGCCCTTATCGCACGCAACCCTGACAAACGGCCTGTCAACAGGAGGGGAGAGACTCATCTTCGTTCCTGTGTGGCATTCCACACCCAATCAATAACAAAGGATGAAAAAATACACTGCGGAAAGCCTCAGTCACTCAGGCAAGGCAAAACGTTGACAAATGATTTTGTGGCACTTATGACAGCAACGTGCTTTAGAGAAGAGAGGAATGGGAAAGGCAGTGAGGATGGAGACAAAGGAGGTTGCTGGCAAAGCAACCAGGGCCGGAGAGGGGAAACAAGGGCTGAAGAGTGCATCCTAAATGTGCTTTCCTGACCTCTGCATCGAGCGTTCGTCTTTCTTTCAGATACATACAATGAGTAAGATTGAATCATATACTCTTCCACTTTACAGACAGAATACTGCAATCCACACAGCCTTGCCCTACTGTAAAACAAACTGAATCTCATAAATGCATATAGTGTATACTAACATAACTATAGAATTATAGATGAAGGGGAAGTCCTTTGACTCCTCTCTGTGAAAGGGGAGCTTCCAGTGAAGGATATAGAGCAACATACCTTGTTATCACATGGAAGGCCAAAAAAAAGAGGCAAGACTACTTAAGAGGAGTGAAAAGTTTCCAAAGGTCAAGTATTAATCAAGCTCATTACCTGTGGAAGAGGGTGGATTCCTCCTGGCTTTAGCTAACCGTCTCTGCATCCATTTTAACCTCTGTTTTCTTTTCAAAGCACAAAAGATTCTCATGGGGTGGGTGTCCTCTCCTTTTTAATTGAGGGTACGATAAGTGCGCTTTAAAGGTCCACCTGGGAGTTGGGCTCTGAGGGAGTGCGATGAGCGGCCACGCACAGCAGGACTGCAGTACTTTCTGAATAACCAATATGGAAACTACCTGGCTTTCACTGTTACCAAAATGTAAATATCATTCAGTCCATTTCATTAGAGCATTGATTTGCCTCTAAAGCTCTGTTTTAGGATAAGCGTATGCCATTAGAAACTATTAAAGCTGGGGCAGTGAAACCGTGTGTGAAAACAACAGAAATACTGGGAGGGAGGGTGGATGGATGGAGAGAGTGGGGGAGATAGAAAGAGGGAGAGAGCGAGAGAGAAAGAGAGAGAGAGAATCCAGCTTACTGACCATAGGGAGTGGTAGCAGCTACTTGATCCAGTAAATACTGTGAAAGAAGAGAGTGAGAGAGACAGAGAGGGAGTGCTGCAGTGGTTTAAATCTGTGAACCCTCTGTGTGATGAGCAGTCTCCCTCTGTTCTGTCAGCAGACAGCAGAACCCAGAGTCCTCCACGGCTCTAATTCCAGAACTTCAGCAGAGCTCAGGGTTCTTATTGGAACAGGAGCTCCTACAGAGGGCAGGCCCTGATAAGCCTGAACAGACACAGACCTTTCATTTATTGGAAAAATATTAGCCAATCGTTACAGTAAATGTCTCTAGGAAATAATTTAGCTGTCGATGCAAAACAACAGGATGATAGTTTATTGGTGTTGCACGAAGATGGATGCCAAACAATGGCAAAATTGATGCGTTTTAACTCAGGTTTCCAACCCTGAGAGCTTAAGAGCCCAAATACCAAAACAGTAAGGCTCATGCGGTTAAATGTCTGTTCCAACAGCTTTGTTGAATTACTCTACAATGTGGGGCATACGGACTCGTATTTGTATAGGTTTTGCAAAAATAAAACAAAAACATACAAACTGCAGAATTTACAAGTAGTATTGTTGCAAAAATTACAACTAGTATTGTATTCTATAATTGTTATTCTATAACCTATTTAATTTCACATCAATACAGAATTCTGGAGGACTAGAGGGAAAGACATTGATATATTTTGAAAATGCTGTGTGATCAGAGTGAATATTTGGTAACTCATCAATATAACTATTGTCTGCTAAATATATCATCAAATGTAAAATTCTTCAACAAAAACACATTTTAATTCTGAGATATTCAAATTCATTAGGTTATCAAGTCTTTTATAACTACAAAAAAAAAATTGTTCCAGTCTATTCTGACTACTGTGCAATGACCTAAAGACACAAAACACATGGTCGTAGATGCTGGCATGTGGGCAGTGCCAAGCTTTAAACACTGTATTGTAGTCATTAGGAGAACATGCGGGTTGGCAGAGCATCCACTTGGCAGCACTCAGCCACTGAAATTTGAAACCACAAATCTCAAACAGAATTAGTCTAATACCAGTGAAAATGTTTGCTTTTGTGTGTGCTATAAAGTTTATGAGGCTATTCTGATTCTTGTTATTATTGCATTGTTACTGCACCCACCTATGGTTCATTTATGTAAAGTGTACAATATTTTGATGTGATTCAGTTAATTTAACATTATGATTTTATGAACAATCATTTTTTAATCATTACAAAACTGACTCACAGGACACACGAACACACACACACACACACACGGAATGCTCTAAGGGAAGTCCAGGCTGTAAATGTGCACAATATTCCACATTATATACATGTCATTTCAGAGCGTGTTTAGAGTGACGCAGTGTCAAATCTGTGTGACAGATTTAGGTGAAAGCTGGTGAAGGGGGCCGGCATGGGGAGAGCAGCGTGGGGTTGACTCAGACACCCTATAGAAGAGCTCCTGCAGGCGAAACAGAGCCCTGCTCACACACACACACACACACACACACACACACACACACACACACACACACTCACTCACACCCACACACACACACAGAGCTGTGTCTGTCAACAATGTCCACCAGTACTGGCAAGAAGGTACTTGGCAGAAATGTTTTCCTCAAGCTTTTGTGTACCATTCTGATTTTTCTCTGAGCCTGACAACTGCATACATTTAAACCATATTCAAGACAGAAATCAAAAAAATGGTGAAATATTATCAAATATAACAGATACATCACTCAAGTGTCTAATACGTCAAAATGTATGAAAGTAAAATGAGTGCAATATCTGTTCATTCTTTTGAGACCTCAATACCATGATGGCATCTACAAAGACTGAGATCCTCATATGTTGGTGTCACTGAACCTAACAAATAGTCTCCCACTGTTTCCTGTTCAATGTCTCCCTCATTTGGCCATAAAAAAAAAAAACTGTCTAGAAAAGGGATGGTCTCGTGGAATTTTGACCAAGTTTCACTCAACCACTCGAACTAATAAAAGACACTATACATTCTAAAAAATTACATGTTAAAGGATGTGACGAGTGATTCAGTTTTCATCAAAAATGATCAAGCATAATTGTTTGTAAAATCCCATGAAAGACAGGTAAGATTTGACATAAAAGTGGCATTCAATGACATGTGATTTTGATTTTCACAAAGAGAAATACCTGATTTTGAATACAACATTTATACTCAGTCTTAGTGGTTATGACAAAGCTATTCTGCAGTTCAGCTTGGATGTATCAGATGATGGAGAAAAAAAAAAAAAAAAAGAAGCTATATACAGTCTGATCACATATATCAAAGGGATGTTATGAAATCTGAAAAAAAAACTAGTGATCAAATTACTATCTTTTGACAGACCAACCTAATCTAACTAAACACACAGTATAGACTCTCACCATTATAACTAAGCAAAGTCTGACATCTAGTGGAAAGTGGTGAACAAGACTATTCAAAATGATTAAATGCACCAAATATTTAAAGAGCAAGCATTTATTTGTATAGCAATGTATTTCAAATGGAACTATTTCATAACATAAAGTTAATAAACTGTACAGTGTTGTTGTAGTACAGAAAGGTACTGCCTAAATAACCATGGTGTTGTAGCACATCATGAAAATTTCTACTACATTTCTATTTCTCATTCCGTGTGTTCAAAAGCAAAGTAAATACTAAGTACATAAGGTTTTGGACAAAGAGAATTCCACGGATTTCTTTAACCAGTTTCTACCTATATTCCCATCTTTTGTGGCAACATTTTTACAAGTAACAAAAACAATCCAGTATTGATTTAGAAAAACATAACTGCCAACAGCAAAACAGCTATACCATGCAATCCTATGGGGCATGCATCCGTGTAAACTGTTTCTTTCCCCAGCCATTTACAGGCTCATAATGTAATGATAAGTGTTTGACTGGTGCCACCTTAATAAAGCGGTGGACTTCTTTCTTCAGGACATCGGCATGAACAGCCTGAAGCACGATGACATCTGCCGCTCTTTGCCTGTTTATCGGAGGGATGGTGTCCATCTAAACACGGTGCTCATGGCAAACATGATTGGCCGGCTCAAATTAGTTCTCTGAGCAACACAAAGGCCCTCTTAGAAGCCGACCCAATGACCAAATGAACAGTCTGCACGGTTGTGTGTGAAGGTGCTCGTGTTAGCTAAATAGTTAGCTAAAGTAACCATGGTAGAAAACCCACAGAATATTTGTGTTTGTGATTTGCGTTATCTCAGTCCTAGTGTGACTTTATGTTATTTATTGCTAAGTGATTACATACACCAACATTGGTCGACCACATGTGTAATTCAGGTACTACTAATGTACTGTGTTGGTCCACCTGGAATTTGTTCATTGTGTGATTTAATCTGGTAAATATGTATGGTTTAATCAGGAACTTGTGTAAACGGTAGGCGCCTCTCCTCCAATCAATAACAGTAACTGTAGCCTGATGTCACCTGAAATGCACCCCCTGACCTTGACCTGGTGACCAAGAGCCCAAATCACCTATAGTTAACTCTCTTTCTCCCTGATCTCTCAGGAGAGTAGCCAAGTCTCTCTTTCTCCAAACTCTCACGGGGAGCTGCCTCTCTTTCTCTTAATAACCAAGAACGCATCGCTAAACAAGTTTAACGAGAGCACCTGCAACAGAAAGTCTGCTAAATAACTCTACAATGGGAGCAAGTTATCGCGAAAATGACACACAAACTCTGCAAGTTGGACTAAACAAGTGAACAACAAAACACACATACATTCTCTCTGACGGTTACCCAACAGCCGCACTCGAACACACACACACACACAAACACAAACACACACACACACACACACACACACACACACACACACACACACACACACACACTCCCCTTTTAGTTCAATAGTAAGGTACATCAAGTTACATTATTTATTGTGTGTTTTACTTCTAAACGTTTTCTAAACAAATGCTTTTGATACTATAGGCTAGTCGCAGAAGGGTGAATACCTCAACCTTTACTAGCTATTGATATGATAACTTGGTTGTAGTTATTCATTTAATAGCTAATCAGTTCCAAATTGATAGTTTAGTATATTTAGTATGAGAATGATTTGTGACTGATATTTATTTTGACCACTATAGTAGAAACCACACCAATGTGTTCAATTTAATTAATCTGCTTTTGTGTTGAATAGTTGATGCCTATCTAATTGGGTGAGATCACCAACACTTTATTGGTGCTATAAACATGATAGTACCAACATTATCTTGATGGTCCTCATGAGGAGATTATTAAAGTTTATGCACAATTGCACCCACATTTATTTGGCGCTGTCCACAAGGTAAGGTACCTACATTAAGGTTGCCCGTGTGAGGCTGGAACCTATTGTCTATAAATATCTTCTGGTGGAGAATGGCACGGGAAACTGATCCAGCTTCTCGGTGATTTGACATTATGCCAGTACCACTTTTGGATTCTGACTATGATTACAGCATCTGTCCAGATGTGAAGTCTGCGTGAGAATTTAAGGAAGCCACTAAACATAACATAACTAGATTTGTGGTGAAAAAGACATCCCTGTGCATGCCCTGTTCATTTGCTCTCTTAGTTTGGACTCCTCAAGGAAAATAAGTAACATTTGTATCATTCAACCATTGTCAGTAAAGTTCTGTGATTGTGCTGAAAATAATCTGTTCCCAGAGTTGAACATACAAGTTTGACACATGTGTTGAGGACTCTCATGTTCACACTTTGGTTTAGATGGCAGCTTCCATGTACTGCAAGGTACACCTACATCGCTAGGAACAGCCACACGCAAGAATGTGGCAAGAACTAGGCTCCTTTAAAATAATAATAATAATAATATGTTTTGGTTCCTGAAAATATACAATGTAATTTTGCCTATATTGTGTCTTAATATCACAACCACACATTCAATACATTTACTGCATTTTGATTTGCATCAAAATAGGCCTATGATTAAAAGTACACTAAATTACAGTGAGTCTTTCTTGAGTAAAACTAGAATTTTTGTTGACAAAAAAAATCAAAATAAGAATGTTTTAAACAACAATTTGCATTTTTATCTGAAAGACAAATTACTAAATTAACACTGGGTTGGATGTCATGGAGATGATTAGGCATCTGCAGGAGAAGGACGGAAGATAAGCTGGAGGTGAGACAGATGGAGGCAGAGGTGAGAGAGAGATGAGAAGCAGCTGAGAGGGAGGAGAGGTGGCCTTGTAAAGCTGTGGAGGGAGATTCACATAATTAAAGAGATGAGTGAGAGGGAGGACATGAGGGACAGGGGAACTGCTGGCAGTCTCAAAATGTATTAAAATAATAATAATAATAATAACACATTATTTGTTCTATCTGTCATTGTTGTTACTCCAGATCTTTAGTCAATCACAAATAAATGTACACATGTTCCAGTTAAGCCAAATTATTTGTTTAAGCCAGGGGTCTTCAACAGGGGGTCCGCGGAGGTACTGCAGGGGGGTCGCGAAATGTTTGATTGATAAGACAATTTTTTTCCAAAAAAATAAAAAAATAAAAAAATCAACTAATTTTTTTTCCACAAATTTTAATGTCTTCCGAATCAGAATTGTATGTATTCCCTTTAAAGTCACATTAACATAATTCCAACATATTATAACGAACGTTTAAATTGATCGAGAAGACGTTATCTTTCAGTCCAATCGACACATCGAGCTACCCACAGGAGCGTTCTCAAGCTGGGCACCGGTTCACTCACAGCACCTTTCATGCAAATACGACAGCACAGGCACTAGCCAATCAGATCGCGTTTCTGCTCAAGTCTAAAGAGAGCGAAGATCAAAAATAAAAGATGGCGGACCATACTCCATAGCTGGTCTTGTTTGTACCTATAAATTGTTAGTTTGACATTTTTTTGCTTAGATTTCAAAAAATAAATAAAGAGAAATAGACACTGTACAAGGTCAAAAAAACATTAATTGTAACTGAAAAATAAGTCTGAGAGGATTTGCGAGGTGTATGAGCCCCCTAGCTAATGTTAGCATGCTACTACCTGCTAGCGGTGTGATTGGTTTGTTGACCTGTCAATCTCACTATAACATCTATGTTGTCAACTCCATGCGCCAGACTACTCCTCCTACGTCATCCGTTGGATCATGTCAGTCAGGAGTTATTGAAAAGAAGATACATCTCACTAATGTGGGAGGATGTGTGCCATCGACAGATGCTTGAAGATTCACTGTCCCTTTTTTATGTATGATGAAATAAAAACATATATCTTTGAATTATTTTAAAAAGTTGTTATTAATTGTTAGCTCAGAGTTGTTTGCAAGATGTATGTATAAATGGCAGTGGCACGGCCACCCTGTATTTTTCATGTTGTTAAATGTTTAATTAAATTCAATGTTGAAAAATTTAAATGTTGAATATATTAACCTTTATATAGTATTGAATACACAATAACAGGGTAGATATGTTTATTTGGCACTAGGCCTATTATATTATAAACAAAATTGTATGCAATTTCACATGCACATTTCATGCACATTTCGCCATCAGTTTGGGGGTCCCTGGCCTGAAAAACGTTGAAGACCCCTGGTTTAATCAATTAATGAGCAGTCATGCTCTGGTGCATAACAAAGCATCGTCGTCCCGTGTCTGTCCTCTGCTCCACAGATGGGGCCTGGAGCAATGGTTCTGGTTCTGGATGGTTCCCTGCTGCTCCCTCCACATCAACATGGTCTTGTTCCAGTAAGTCCTCATTGCTCAGACAGATGTTGTGCAGGACTCAGGACTCTGTAGCAGATGATCACCTCCGTCCACCTCCCCTTCAGTAAGCCAAAAGCTCTCTCCGCAACACATCTTGCTTTCGACCGGTGACTGTTAAAGGGAACCTGGAGTTGGTTGTGGAGAGGTTGCCTGTAAGGGGTCATGAGGGTCATGGGTGGTTTGGGGCAGGGGTAGCCACCATTTCCAACGGTGCAGAAGTGGTGGTGGATTCGCACGGATGTGGCAGCCATCAACGCTGCCAACAACCCAGTTAAAGTCTGCTGAGCTGGCCAAACATGCAAAGCCTGCACCCAAGTAAAGCGAACCCTCCTCAGATGGAGGGTGGATGACTTGGGGGAGGAGAGCCAAGGACCTTTCTGCTGGTCTTGTGGACTGCCCAGTGGAGAGCAGCTCGGCGCACGTTGAACGCCCTGGCCATAACGTGATAGGACTAGCCAACCAAAATAGGAAGTCCAGGGGCTCAATGACAGGTCCCTAGCCGTGGTCACATCTCTGTGCTGGGGACTGCCATCAGGGCATGAAGGATGCCCTGGACAGACGGAAAACCACTCGCAGGTCACTGTGACCTTCAAAGTACTGGTAGTACTGGCACTGTGACATTTAACTGGCAGAACTGCCTCGGGTTTGGAGGCTGGAGAACCGAAAAACAAAGGACTAAGAACATTAAAATAAATGTAATAGAATTGTATGTAAATATATGTGTGTGTTTTCTTTCATATTGCACTCTGCATGGCTGGCAAAGAAAATGAAACATAAAGTAGTACATAAATGAATAGAATTCTCGAGTATTGATGTCCATTCTGTTGCCTATGCTTTCACTCTTACATTGTCACTGTATGTTGGTGTGAAGACCAATCAGAACACAGGTAATTGTGACTCAAAATGATGGTTTGTTTATTAAGTAAGTATGGCACAATGACATCAAAACTTTCTTTTGTCTGCTTTTTAAAAATGTTTTGACCTCTGAAGGTCAGTTTCAGAATCTGGACATGAAGAGGGTGCAAACTGCCTTACTGACAAGGACATTCATTCAGAATACAGAGAAGTCTCTTTGAAGGGAATACAGAGGACCTTGAAACTACAGAAAGGGCATGGGGAGAGAACAAGGCTGAAAATGTGGCCAATAATGGCCACAGTTACTAGAGGGTGGTTCTGAATGAAACAGGAGGACAGTGTTGCACAAAAATATGAGATTGCTTTAAATTCATGTCTACAGCCAGCCATTGTTGGCCAAGAAATTCTGACACAATATTTACTCAATTGCACCAGCTGAAGGAAATCAACCAGTCACCTTTTTCAAGACTCCAAATTGGAGTCAATGGCATTTACTGGGCAATTCAGTACAGGCAGGAACACCTTTGATGAAGCTGTCCAGCCCAAGATCATCTCAAGCAGATATATCAATGTGAGGCTGTTCAGTGCTGACAATAATTTTGTAATGGGCACCAATTACATTTTCTTTGATCAGTTTGTGACAGAGATGCATCATGCTATTTCAAGTATTTCCATTCAGCTGCAGAAAGGGAAGGTATTCTCCAAGGACTGATGAAGAATTACAACACGATTTTTGCAAAAACCAACACGAGGGGCAGAAACTTGTTTGACATGGGGAAGCCATAAGATTCATGCAGACACCTGAGAGAGGGACACCTGCTTTTTTAGAAAAGACAACGAAGGACCTCTTTGCATGTTTGAGAAAATTGTGCCTGCCAGGTTATTTTGCACTTTCAGTGCTGCTGAGAGGTGGCCACAGATCATTGAAGCCATGAAGAAGCAACAAGGAGAAACTCTGAACTTCCCTAAATTGGACTGCACCACCAAATATGACATCCTACTAAGCAACCCTGTGACGGTCAAGAGAATGTTCGAAAAGAGCATGGAGGCCCTCCGATGAGCTATATCTGATTTTATCACCTGCTCAACCCACTGGTGATGTGATGCCAGGTCAGAGGGTCAGGCCATGCAGGTTTTAGATTTAAGATTCACCTAAGTTTGATGATGATCCTGTTGCTTCATCCACAAATAAGTCTACATCATGCCAACTGCCTGGTGACGAGATTGATCCTGAACTGCACAATATTGTGAAGAAAGTGCAATCACACAAAGTCGTGCAAGAAAGGAAATAAGAAATGTGGCTTAGGGTTTCCCAAGCCACCCATGAATAGGGTTGGGTACCGAGAACTGGTACCAATACGGCACCGGTTCCATACAACCGGTACCTACCCGGACCGAAATGCAACGCAGATTTCGGTGCTTCCTTTCGGTGCCTGAGCAGATTTTTTATTTATTTATTGTTTTTATTAAAAAATTAATAATTTAACAAAACTAGCGATAGCTAACGAGAAGTAACGTTAGTGGCGTAGATCTTTCTGAGTACGATCTGTATACTTTTTTGGGTTGCTAACAGATTTCGTGGGGCACATACTGTATAAAACTGCTCCATCTCCCAATGTAGACTCTCGCCTGTGTCGCTCACGCTCATTGGTGATAATGTAGCATTCCATATGGGACTAGTGGAAACGGGATTTGTGTTGAGGAGTTGCCATGGTAATGGGTTGACTTGTGTGTGGTTTAGGTTTCAAGATAAGTGTGGTTGTTCTAAGCAGAAGTTGGATACGCTTTATTAAACGGAGAGCTACCGTCTCATCCAAAGATATTCCTTCTCAATGTGAGTTCTTAAGAGAGCACTAACTCGGACGCTACAATAACATTGCAACAGTCTAATGACAGCGAAGAGCAGACAGCCTTGCACAGAGCAAGCACAAACAGAGCTAGCCATCAATATAACGGAGAAAATGCCGAAAGGTAAACGATCAAAAGTGTGGCTGTATTTCGCACAAAAAGATTCAAACAACGCGACGTGCAGCATATGCAACAACAAAATTGCGTGTAAAGGGGGGGAGAGAAGGCAAGAGGCCCTGAACCTAAACTCATAAAGGGGCAGTACACATTCACGAAACCAGTGGGTTTAAATAAATGCAAACAAAATAATATTTTTTTTTAATCTGAAGGCGAACATGCTCATATTTCTGCAAAAGAATTACTGAAGTGTGAAGTGTGTGTACAGAGTGTGTTTTGTATTTATTTATATTTATTTAGGTATACTGTAAACAGTTTTTAAAAGATAATATATTGTTCATAGTTTGAAGTTAAAAGGTTTGAAGCCAAGTGTTTTGTATTTATTTGCATTTATAGTATACCTTTAACAGTTAACATATTGTTAAATTTGAAGAAAACTATTTGCCTTGGCAATAAATAAGCCTTTAATGTCTTTAATTAAAAAAAAAGGATGGGTTCTGGCACCGTTTAGGCACCGGTATCGTTTTAAAAGTATCGGTTAAGTACCGATATCGGAAAAAACCCAAACGATACTCATCCCTACGCGTGAAGTGTACTTTTACAACTAGACCACCTGAATCTGAACCAGATGGACCAAACCCAAAAGCGTGAGCAAGAGCTAAGATGAAGTCTGTTTGGGATTTATAACATGATCCAGCAGCTTCCTTCAGAAGTACAGAGGACATCTTGGCAAAGTGCAACATGACCTATAAGGAATTTTCCTGTTACCTTGAGTCGATGACAGATGGCATTGCTGTGATGGTGCACCGTGACCCTGAAGGCTGCTGTGTTAATCCACAGTTGTTGAGAGCATGGAATGCAAAGATGGACATTCAGTACATTCTGAATCCCTACAGCTGCATAATGTTCATGCTCTTGTACCTAACCAAGGCTGAGCATAAGATGAGTGAATACCTCAAAAGCATTGTGCAGAAATCAAGCAGGGGGCAACGACACAACGCTGGATCTCATCTTTACCTCTGAGCCAGGAATGTGCTTATAAGGAATAGTGTTTTCGCATTATAGTTACCACAATCCTGTGTATGCCATGTGGAAGAAATGATTTCACTAGGGAACAACGACGATTGGATCATCAAAGGCCACAGCAATGCAGAAGACCAATAAATAAGAATTTAGTTCGATTTGTCAGAATAACTGCACTAGTTGATATGGCGAATAACTACATTAAAACTACAATGGGACAGCCATTCCCATTCCCAACGGCCACAACAACGCAGAAAAAAGTAAAAAGATAATTCTAGTTCTAATTCTGAAAAACAACTGTGAGCAGCCTGACTGAAATCAAGGCAGATTCATCTAAAATAATCTTTTCACAAAAGAATGTTGCTCATTGGATCTTCAGTGGCCACATATTTTTCCAACTCCTTTATCAAATTTCAGAGAGTCTCTGGAAACATTTACTTGACGGCATCACCAACGCAGACGAATGTGCAAAGGATTGTTCCAATGTTAAACTTATGGTGAATGCCCTCACTGAGCGTAAAATATTTTAAACATATTTTGTTGGTGTAAATTGACCCTTGTGATAAATGTATTGTCAGCCAACAACTGACAGTCAACAACTTATAATCGTAATTGAGAATAAAGTGTCAGTAAGAATTCTTTACATTCCTGCTCTGATGTTTTCCTCAATCTTGAGCCTTAATTTATTAAATATTGTACATACTGTACACATTAAGCATGACTTCATATGTTAAATCTTTCAGGGAATGTGTAAATGTTTTCCACATAACCTGTCCATGTTGTCCAAATATCCAGATGATGTATCCCATGGCAGCTGGAATGGTATTATGGAAGTGGTGCACATACAATGTACATATTTTAACATTGTGGATCTTCACAGTTCTTGTTTTACCATTTTCTTTTTACTTTTTCTATGTATGTACTTATTTTGTTCTGGTATATCTTTGTCAGATATTTGTCTAATAAACTTTAAAAAGGAATATGTTATTTTCACTTGCCCCACTCGTGGCCTGTATATTGGCATGACTGTTATCTTTCAACTAAAATAAGTCTTGTTTTCTTAACCATGTAATCTGTCAAGCTCTCTGATATATCTGTGGAACATACTGATTAATAAATGAAGACTGTCAACTCATTTTGAATTCATCACAAAGCCTAGTGTGTGCTGTATGCTCAGTTATAATAATAATCAGCATTGGAGCTGTATAATCTGTCATTTGCTGGGCAAGGGGCTGCAGCTGTTGATCAATCGCACTTCGCATTTTCTTGTGGAATTGCATCTCTAGTTATTATCATTTCGTTTTATTTGGACCCGTTTCAACTCCCACGGTTTCCATTGCAGTGCTAACAGGTCAATCCTAATGCATTGTAATGTGCTTGATCTCAACTAATTGATATTTCTGCTGGTTTTATTTTAATGACTTTTTTCCCATTGAAAATGAATTCATTGGGGATGTTTTTTGTTCTGTTGTGTAGTGGTAAGTATTGCTGGCTTCTACACACTAATACCTCAGTCAAAGATCCATGTGTGATCCAGATGTTTGGAATAAGCAATCAGGTGCATCTTGAACCCAACATAGATAGACATAATGCACAGCCATAACGAACAGAACAGTTTTATAGTTTGATATTACAGTATTACTGCAGCATCACATAGAAAGCCACACAATCATTGAGCCACCACCAAAGCACACTCACTTTTCCTTTTTCTAATTGCTGATTTCTGATTCTTTTTTTAAGTCTTCTGATTTCTGATTATCTCTTCTTTTCAAGCCACATAACAGGAAGAAACCCCATTTATATTTCTTTGCAGAACTTTGCAGGTCTATGTATATTTTAGGTTTTGTTGTGGCCCTGAAGGCAAGTGGAACTAACTACCGTTTGCCTCACATCAGATTTCTGTTTGTTTTTATGCTTATATTGTTTTATTATGTTGATTATTTCTTGGTAGTTTGGGGGAACATCTATTAAGTCTGACTGAATACACTCATTCGTTTAAATGGTTGTCATTTCCATGTAAAAGTGTGTTTCCATGTGTTCCAGACTATGTGATAAGAATGCAAATATACATTGCAAGTTGTTTGGCATCAACAAAATTACCTTAATCCAAGAGGACGGTCTGCTGTGAGGGTCGGATCATGACGTTGGAGTCTGAGAAGCCACACCAAAAATATCCTGGAACAGAGGGCAAGTCATTTTTCAATATTCAGTGACAACACAGCTGAACTTTTTGTTTGAATGAGTTTGAATTTGTTAGAATTTAAAAAGGAGCTCCTATTACCAGTAACATTAGTTAAACAATAGTGATTCAATGGCACACTCTGCAGGCGGCAGCGACATATATTTTCCCTTTAAAGCAGCAATAAGCCATGCAAAAACCTTACAAACACTACCAACAGCCCAATTGTCAAAGATAGAAACACACTAACTGGTGTCTTTTGGCAGTATATCTGTCAAAGTCATGCTGTGAAAGCTTTTCTTCGTTTTTGCAAGAAACACAGGCCTACAAAGTGCATATCCTGGATGGCTAGTGGGAAAGAGACAGGTGTTTATCTGTCCTTCACATGATATGCTATCAAAATTAATTTGAGGATTATATCAAAACTAGTTGCCCATAAAACCATACCTCAAAAAGTGTTTACTTGTTGCATAGTGTTACTCTAATGTACACATTTAAAAAAAAAAAAAAAAAAAGTGTCTGTAAAATGTATATCAGTGAAAGTTTAGCCATTATGGAAACATACAATATGAAATTAGAAGTTTAACATAATTGCTGTCACCTTAGCACACATTTACGTGATTAACTGAAAAGTATCAGAGAACTCTTGCAACCCAATGCTCTTCACCTGTATTTAAGCAACCCAATAAACGCAAATGGCGTGATAAACTCCGCTAAGGAAAGGCAAAACAAAAAAAAGATTATAAAATGTAAGTTGAAGTTAACACTGCATACAATGTAAAAACACATTTATTGAACACAAGTCAAAAACCAGTTCGGTAAGTCTCTATTCAGGTTAGCAAGCTTGCAAGACTAGATTTGGGCCCATTACCTTGGTGCACGTGAAGAAATCCGGAATTCTTTGTACTTCCATTGGAGAATAAAATCCAAAAAAAAATGGGGAAAAAAGTTCATTCTCGCTATTACAGTCGTAAACCTCGTACCAGGCTAATCACGAATTCAGTAGGCTAGTCCATGGCGCTTGACAGACAGGATGAAGCTCTTGGACGGACGCTAATAACTTCAGCTCTCAGCTCTATTGACGGTGAAATTAGTATTAGCGCCAAAACTCCCCTCGAGCCTCTCTTCAGCAAGCACCATAGACGAAGTTTAATAGGTAAGCTAACGCTTGCTACTAAAATGAGCTGAGTCCCAGGTGTCGTCGTTGCCAGTCTATCGTGAACAACTCTGATCATCCTCTCTGTTGCAGGCAGAAGACTTCCAATTCCTGCCTCATAAAATCCAACTAGCCTCAATAAAAATAACTACTTCTCCTCCTCACACAGGATTGGGTAGGCCTACAACATTGAAAAAAAACTCCAGGAGGAAACATAGCCTACATTTTAACCAAACAAGGGGAAAAGGCATCATGGTATTAATTATAGATACTTACAAGAAACACACAGCACACAGGATAAACCACATAGCAATATCAATACAAAAAAGGCATTAACAAAATACATAATTTTCTTAAAAGACCTTACATATACACAATACAAACATGTAACACACTGTAAAAACTCAAAAAATACTGTTCTGGGTCCTCCACAACTGTGGCCACTGCTGAAAGTCTTTTCTGCTGTTTCTTCTCTTCCTCTTCTTTTCCTGCAGGAGGATGGTATACTCGTCTGAGGTGATTACCCTCACTGGGACTGGGCTGGCCTGGCCTCTCAAACCGCAGAGGGAGCAGAATATGTGTCAGTCCCTCCGGGGTTTACACCATCCAGCCCCAGGGGACTTGGCCGCTTGTGGCATGTAGGGCAGGGGGCAGCATTGGTGAAAAAGGTAATGATATCTGACGTTAATATTGATTTTTAAAATTTTAACATGGATAGTGTTCTAAGCAATGATTAATTGGGATCTTTATCACTTTGTACCTGTGAAGAATCCACTGCCAACCTGTCCAGTTGGAAGATAGTTTTTTTTATTCAAATATTGCTAAAACTGCTTGTTGGGTTGAGCAATCCTTAAAATTGAGTATGTTATTGGGTGGTCTTGGGGTTTGGATCATTTACCCCCTACCATATCAGAAATCTACCACCTAGGCTACACAAAAGCAGGCACAATAGCAGACAGACGGGAGACATGATTAATACTGAACAAAAGATGTATTTAATTGATCAGTTAAAAGCCGACTGGAGCCACTCACTCAGACACTGCTCAGAGGATTAACCACACCGTGCGGTACACTGCAACTGCGAGATATGAGAAATCGGTGAATAAGGTGTGGCTTCTGTCGCACATATGCACACACACATGCACACACACACACACACCGTGAAAATGATCTCTAGCAGCTAATCACCCCCTACCACCAGACAGTGTGTTGCATCAGAAATTCAGGCTATTACACTTACTGTCGCTGGAAACAGGTCCAAAGAGACTACATCAGACTTAATACCAGTTGACCCATTAACCATAGGCAGGAGAGCTACCAGTTAGCCCAGTAAAACAGCCACAAATGTATGGCCACACTTATAACACAAAAACCTAGATATTGATAGAAATGTTACCAGTGGCCAGTAAAGCACCACCATAACTTCAAGACCCATATTACCTGTGTGAGTCAAGGTCTAGGAACACAAACCCGGAAGAGGGGAAGCTGCCATTAAGCCATCCTGGCGAAAAATAAAGGAAAATCAGATCAGTATAGGAAGCCTGCTGCACAAACCTAACATACAGTACAATATATTATTACCTACAGCGGGCTCATGTATGTCAGAAAATGGCAAATGAACAAAATGAATGGGACCGGAAATAGTTAAAGAAAACAATCTAAAACAGGCTATTAAAAAGCACACACTATTGGCAAGCAAACATACTTTCGCTCATCTCCGTAATCAATTCAACTCTGCAGAGCAGGGCCATACAGGTGTGACGCAAATGGAAAAAAAAAAAACTTTTAATAGTATGTATATTGGGAAATTGGCTCGTCCATCCCCTGATGAGGGTTGCCAGCTGAGAACTGCTTCAGAGCATGTCTTCATTGTTTGTAGAGTTTAAGCATTCCTAGGGTTGATGGTTTGAAAATGGGTTGTTCAGCACATTTAAACATTGAAGAAAGTGTCAGAAACAAACAACCTACCCTTCATGTGAGGTGGCAGGGTAGGGTAAGGCAAGGAAGAATGAACGGAAAGTCTTCCAGTCTACCATCACAGACTGAGGTTCTTTATTGAATTTGTGATAACCTGAGGGCTAATAATTAAAGTAGAGTGTTGCCTTAAAAGGTAATTCACAACAGACCCATGTGTGTCTGCGGTGGTGTGAGTATAGGAAAAACGGTGGTGGTCGTGCTATTCTCTGCTATCCTGAGAGACTTTGAGGAAGGAAGTTATAAACCTTGAGGCAGCCGATTTTGTTTTGTGAGACTGATGATGTGTTTGACAGTTGACAAGTGTGACAGTTGACAAGTGATGGAAATGAATATTACTGTTTTCCGGTTGTGTCAGACATGAGTGCTGACATTATTTTGTATAATCTTACTCTGTAACCCATGTCCCTGGTTATGTACTCTGTCTTTGTCTCAGTAAGAGCAAATAGCTGAGACATAACTCATTAGTATTCAAAGGGCTTATTTGAGAATTCAGGTTCTCCTGTAGCATTTGAACTCTTCCCCCCCAGATAGTCTCGTTCCTGCTGTGAACATGAATGTGAAGATGAATGTTGGAAAATGTGCCTTTATGTAATGTATGTGTGATGTGTGAAGGGTCCTACAAGCCTGAGCAAGACAGATGGAAGTAAAAACCAACAACAATATCTATGCAATGTGAACACAGAATGAGAATGTTTAAGCAAAACTAAAAATCACTAACTGTGGCAGAAGGCAGGGCAAATTGGTTGTTATGGTCTAACATGATAGTTGAGTAAGTGGTGTGAGAATGAGCATGCAATGTGTGTGAGTGAAGCAGAGAAGGCGTAACTTATTCTGTTGAATAAACAGTAAAACAAGTTTTAAAAAGTGATAGAAAATTCTGTAAAGAATATGCAAATGTTTTATTTTGAAATTATACTAGTACTCTCAGTATACACCCACTGAGAGGAATAGATGGCTGAAAGCCATAATATAAATTATTAAACCACCGGGAAGTGAATTGAAACCACAAATAGCAAACTAAATTGCCCATGTGACCCTAAGTAATACGTAATAATAATAAAAATGGAACAAAGTGATGATAAAGGAAGATGACCCTACATTGAACGTTGAGAATGAAGGATCCTAAGTACACCACTAGTGGGAGTTGCCCCCCAAAAGTCAACATCCAAATTGCATGTAAATGTTGAAAGGGTGGAGGGGTAAGGTGAAGTAACGAGTAATATGAAACAAGGAGAGACAAAAAACACTTATTCAAAAAAGAATTTGGTATAAACACATTAATTTAGGGTTACAAAATATTCAATATGCCACATAATGATTGACGTAAGCATATGTAACAATTTTTACACAGTAATGACTGCACTCATAAAGCACTATAATTTAGTTTCTACATGAACGAAAACAGAATGAACTACAACGAAGGCGGCGTTCTCTTATTCCTCTTCTGTATTTCCACTTTATCTTTATTACATACTGTTTTTCTTTCCCTTGAAAGTAATACTAATAAATAATAATTCTTAGTTGTAACTCTTAGATGATATGTGTGTATATAATTGAGTGTGTATTTACAGCTATTTACAATATTTACAAGATAATTAAATAATAAAAATAACAAAGACAATATGACAAAGACATGATAATTTAAATTTAAATTATTTAACAGAAATGACACAAAACAACACACACTCACACACACACACATCAGCATTAACTGGCAAGTCTGGACATGATGCAGGCACGGGTGCACCAAACTCACACAGGGGACAGAACACCCACGGCACAATACCGCCCTCTCCTGGTGGGTTAGTGTTTCTTCAATTGTCACACGTCTAACAGAAAGAATATAAAACAGGAAACACTCTCAACTCACCCATTTTGTAATTTCATAATATCTTCAATGGTAAAAACTTCTACCTCCATTCTGTGCCATGAGTGCATATTTGTCCCCCCCAGCTACTTTTCCCTTTTCTTCTGGCTGGTTTGAAAATACTTTTTAAAATTTGGATTTGGACAGCTATTGATTTGGACAGCTACAGTCTACTTTCCTATGGGTAGATCATATTAAGAACTAAATTAACATTTAATATTATTTGCTATTGTAAAAGAAAGTAAGAAATGAAGAGTGATGATACTATTGATACTGAAATAGGGTAATAACAAGTGGATGAGGAGGGGGAGGGAAGATGAGGAGGAGGAGGCACTGGCTGGGTGGCTTGGCCTGGCCATGAAGGAGACAGACAGTGAGGTGAGCGGTGGTGTCCAATGGGGCTGAGGACGGCACAGGTGTGCTGGGCCTGCCTCTGCAGCTGGCGGCTCCCGCGGAGGCCGTGGCCGGGCTGGTGGTCCATTGACCGATGCTGATGGTGGCTCCCGCGGAGGCCGTGGTTGGGCTGGTGGTCCATTGACCGATGCTGGTGCGCCGCCTCTTCTGTTAAGCCCTCTGCTCCTTAGCCTCGCTGGCAGCTGTGGACTGTGGACAGGTAATAGTCTGGAAATTATGGTAGACGTAAGGGGACAGGGTGGAAATGGGAACGCGTTCGATATCAATCCTGCAAGTAACAAGCACCTGACTCTAAAGGCCAAAAGCTGAGCATCTTGTTTTTCACAGACCTGCCAGGAAAAAAGCCGTCAGCAAAAAAGTAGAAGTTAGAGGCTTGGTGTCCTGATGTAACCTTGCAGTATAATTTCAGCATTTAGTGTTTCTTTTTAAACAAGACTTGTATTTATTGTTCTGAGAAGTATGTACTTTATACCAAACATATATTTTTAATTTGTTACTTAGTATTTCTTTCACTCCCTTTTCAGAGAAGAAGGCATGCTTTAAAGTGCTAGTTTCCTGACATTAATACAGCCTTACACTTACCCCATCCTGAGTATGTACAAAGGTGTCAAGACATGATTTGTTAAAAGTGACAAAGGGGGTTGAAGAAATTAGAAGAATGCTGGGGGAAAGGAAGGTATTTAAATGTTTAAAATGTTTAACAGTACCAGTTGCCTGGTAACAGATGAGGTGAATTCATCTGGTTTGTTGTGAAAGCTGGATGTCGACAGTCTATAAAAAGTGACTGTTTTCTGTGTACAGGGCCTTCAGTCATTGCTTAACACCAGAAGGTGACTGTTGGTTTGCCTGCAGGTTGAGATAAGGCAAGGAAAGTTCATTTATATAGCTCAATTAATTAATATTTGCAATTCATGCCAAGTGCTTTACAAATGAGCAGATAAAAGAACATAATGGGTAAAGTGCATTTAAAAACATAGAAAAATAAAGGATTTTTAAAAGAAAAAGAGCATACAAACTAAATAAATAAATAAACAAATCTAAATAACAAAAGCTGAGGGCATTTGATCAGACTCTTCAACCCTATGATTCATTCAGTTCAGTGTGTTGTGTTTTTATTTAGCTCAATGTGTTACCTGGGGATCCTTCATAGGGATTCATTTGTGTGTCCTGGGCATTTTGAATACATGTTGGAAATTACATGACTGTATGACTGCATGAATGTAATTGCATCAGCCTCTCTCCATAGCTCATTCAATAAATCTGGCAGACCAAATTCATCATAGTAAAAATGTCCAGACTATAATTTGTCAAAAAACTAAAGGCATTTAAAATGGGTGTCTTTGTAAGAAACAATGCAATCGTTTGACATGGAATACTTTTGGGAGCCACTAGGGGCAGTATATGTCATGATACAACATTCTATTTCTCTGAATTATGAGTTATAGAATGATGTGTTCTGTGATGCTTGCAGACTCTCTAATTAATCTTTAAGGCATACGTCTTGCTTTCATGCTTCCTTTGAAATGTGTTAATGTAATGCAATGCATTTAATTGAGCCTAAATAGTAATAATAATGTACGTCAACCCTATTTGTCAAACCAGATGTCACTTGTTGAAAACAATGAACACTGAATAGGTCCGTATGAATATCTTGAGTCCAGTTTGCTATATCACAGACAATGGAATCATAATAGTTTCCTGGACCAATTATATAATAATTTTACTGAAATCAAACCAGTCTGCTAATTTGGTACAATTACAATTAGTCACCATTATATTTCCAATACATTTCCAGACAGAGTGATTGATTCACCGTAGAAAAAGAAAGTTCTTCTGTTGCCCAGTAGAGGGTGAAATTGTCACACTGTTATGAAGGCCCTGGAAAAATCTCTCAGATAATTCTGTCCTTTGTACATGTCAAAGAATGAATCAACTCCTTCTGAGTGTGTGAAAATACAGAAATCTTGCACCTCGATGGTATGCATCATTTCATGCCTATAAGCATTGGCTTATTAGCTTATTAGTAAGCATCACCTATTTATTTGAGCTGGTGTTAACAAACCCCAATTTCTAAGAGGGCTAAAGATTTACTTCCAGCTCCAATTGCACATTGCTCATGGGGTTGAAATGAACAATAAACTGTGCTGTGTACGGTATTGTGACCTTCAAAATGTGACAAGAACTGAAAGTTGGTTTTCAACTATCATAAGTCTTGTCTAAATCATTATGTTAGTTTGCTTAATAGAGTAAGACTGCTTTAATTCAAACAATGCCTGCGATTTACAAAAATATCTCAACTTGTTCCCTGTAAAAAAAAAAAATGACCAGCGCTCTGAACCGACATGAGAGGTCCTGCATTTTGAAGCAAAAAGAGAAACAGAATGGTGGCGGTAACTGGCTTATACCCTGTGTTTCACGTGTGGATGAAAATTCTCACATACTTTTCAGCGTTCAGCCTTTCCGTCGTGCGTTTTTGGTTCGTGCCCACGTTCCCCAGGGAGCCTCTCTGACAGCATTATGAGCTCACCATCAGTAGGGAAGTGCACAGCGTAGGTCAGAGTGATCTTAATTACCTGTTCTTATTTATATATTTATTTATATATGTACACAGTATTTTTTTCAGGCTCCACACAATGTAAGATCTTCCCTAACGTGTCAGAGTCACTGTGTCAGAGATTAGTTATTAACGAGATGAGATTGGCGCTGAGCGAGACAGCGCATTCATCCACTCACAGTTTTTCACTCATTAAGACCACTTTGCATTTAGCCATTAAGTAGACGCTCTTTTCCCCACAAAGAGGCTTTACAGAGCAGGGGAAAGGAAGAGAAGAAAGCCTTGAGTTGGAACTTACTAGAGTGGTTAGCTAGCTGATACTTTAACTTTAGTATTTAGGTTAGGTATAGGCTTATGCAGAGGTATTCATTTGTAGCCTATAATGTAATTGTGTCCCTCAGTGTTTTTTCTGTCCTGTAGCTGTTTAGCTGGTTGTAACACAAGGCACTGGTCCCCACACGTTGGAACCGCTGTACTAAGGCTAGTTGTAAATAAGTCCATGAAAGCAATGTTTGGAATGGCACGTATTGTATTAGTAGCGAAAATATGGAAATTAATATTATAATTAATGCCTCAGATGGCCTTCTTCTGTGCTTTTAGTTTATTTCCCATGAGTGTAAATCCCAGAGTCTGCTGCACAGGGAAGGACCAATCTGCAGGTGCGGTAATAGGCCCTTAGTGCCCCAACCATTTCACTTCTGCGGAGTGCATTTCCCCAGATGTGAAACAAAATATTGCAGACCGGGAAAACGAGAAGCCACCTGCTACTGCCCAGCGTTTGTTTACACGTCGCGCGTCATACATTTTAATTAATTCTGTCCGCAGAATTCTCAGGTTGCTACCGTCTTCGCTCACATTGTATGTTTACCAAGCCACATGTTCTTTCCACTACCTTTTCTGAAGCTGTTCCAAGAACTGTATTTCCAGAGACTACAGCACAATTAATGGCTGAGCACACTATGAGGAATCGCCTCTACTTTGGTGTGATTGGATGTGCTATTGTGGCACTCTACTCTGAGGTCATTGTATGTGCTCAAGCAGTGGGGAGTGCTTCTATCTGAGCTGAGGTATTATCTACCTTATCTCTTCTGGAACTCGATGGCCTTTGGAAATGTTGGCTGAAGATGAGCATCTGACTATAGTAAAATACATAGACACGTCCAAGGGAGGATTTTGTGAATTACTTGCAGTCCTGTATGAATAGCCATTTTGCTTATTCCACTGAACAGGGTCATTTGTTGTCTGACTGAAAGTTGCAAATGCGAGAATCTTTCTGCTTAAGGAAGAAAATGTGAGACAAGTTTGTCATTTCAATGTACTTCCCAAAACAACACATTTGGAGCCTTTGCTCGATGATAATCTAGCAAGTTTCTGGTGTCACACGTTGAGGTTTCATTGGTTGGTGGAGAGAGGTGAGAAACCCAAACAGGAGAGTGACCTCAGCATCCTGTACGCCAGGTGCGACATCTGCAACACTTGTCAGACCTAATCAGCAATGCTTCATCAGAAATGCTCCATTAACTGCTACACAGAATCCGTCTGTGAAATGTAAGCACCTATACACTGTTCACACATGCATTCAGAGAGGCACACCTTGACATGCCCAGGACACTCAACACACACGTATGGGTTCACGAGTACCCACACACTTGATAGGTTTGTCTGTTCATCACAAGCTTGATCCCACAGAACAGCTGCTCAAGCTTTCCAATCTTGCACTTCTGTGTAACATTGATCTTGCAACAATGTGACAATGTGTTAGTCATCCATTTGTGCAAACACAATTCCACAATTGATTTCAATCATGCCTCTCCTATTTAACTTTCCTCTAGTGTGTGTGCATGCATGTGATTTCATTTAAACAGGTGTCATTACAGAGTAAAGTTTCAGGAAGAGGGAGCTGCGATTCTCAGGTGAACGCTTGGGTCAATCTGTTGATGGAATGTTAATCATGTGTAACAATAGTTTGATTTTAGTAACTGGTACATTACAGCTGTGTGGAGTGAGCATCTCTTAAAAAAATATTTTCTGTAATGTAGCAAGACGGTCAACAATCCATTTCATAACACAGTCATTTGCAAAGTAGTTTTGTCATTCTTACTTGCTGGAGGAAGTCAGTTTATTCAGGACAACCATGTCTGTGAAATTGTAGATAAATCCAAAGTGCTCTGACTGCGCAAAAATAAAGTACAACTCAGCCATGAACTGAATCTCATTTTTACCACTATAGTCTCGACCAGAGTTTATATTCATATGAGTATGTGCACAAACAGCTGTGTGTTTGTGTGTTTGTCTATATGTGTATGTGTGTCACAAAAGCAGTGGCCTATAGTCAGATATCATCCACCAGATTAAAGTGGGAGGTGTTGCTTTGTGACATCTTTCTTTCTGCTCAGAGTGACAGTGAAGATTGTATTAATTAGCATAATTGCAGTGACCGGGCTGCAATTGCTGCGCGGATGCTGTGCTGTCTGTTCCATTGTGACTGCCTGAGCAGCAGTGGCTCGCTCATTGACTCACCAGCCAGTAGCGTTTCCTAGCAACGCCTCCTGAATGTACTGTACTTGTGCGTCTCATGGGTGCTGTTAATAATCAACACAGCTATTTCCATGTAGTCTTTGCTATAAGATTCATGCACATCTGAAAGAATGTGTGTGGTTTTTAATGTTTTTTTTTATTATTATTACCCACATTTCATTAGCATTCCCTTGTCCCCCACTATTGCCCTCTGACCTGAGAGGTGGCCATTGCATGTCAGAAAGGGACTGTATGTGGTGGGATTTAAGCCGGCAGCAGAACACATTGAGTGGTGACTGGTGGCATGATCTCTTGCAGACTTGCAGGTTACCTGGCACTTCTGTTTATGTTAAGATCAGCCCTCTGCAATGTTAATTGGGTATTGATGGATGGGGTTGACCTGGATAATTCCATTAGTTGAGCTATGCCCCAAGCAGGACTGCTTTAATAAATGGTGGATGAGATGGGGGGGGGGGGGGGGGGGGGGGGGTCGCAGATGTGTCTCTGAAACTTCTATCCTCCACCTGCTGCAGAGGAGCTCTCTCCACACTCACACCCCCACCACCACCACCACCACCACCACCACCCCTATCCCCAATAGGAGGGGTTCAATTGTTTCTGAATGATGTATGAATGGAGCGCAAAGACAGATGAGCCAGGTCAGCTTGACAATAAATAAAGCTAAACCATCTAATCAGACACTGTCGGGGGTGTTCAGTGAAGCTGAGAGCACTAAAAGGTTGGCCGCCTTCTGGCGATGGATGTTGATGTGACACGTATTGTTGCCTGAGCGGGTCAGGCTGTGAAATTTATGTCAGATAAAAAGGAGGCCTATCATGTGGCTGACAGGCAGTGTATGCTCGTGCTGACAGCACGACGGTGACGTCTGTTGTCCTGGACCTCTGCCACTGAGATTTCAGGCTCAAACTCGGAGCTGGGGTTGTACGCAGTGCCGCGTGCATTTTGCATGCTGCAGGCAGCAGTCGAGGTTCAAAGGAGCACGTAATACACTCCTCACCATCATCTGCCTTCTGTTAACAGTCGTGTCGTATTCTCTCTGTATACATAAGTAGCTGTATTAACATGAACAGAGCCCAGATTGGTGTGCTGATACATAGGCGTGGCAAAGGGATGTGGGGACAGTAGATGACCATTTTAGACCTTAATTTGACGTCTCTAGTACTTTGTTGTTAAAAAACGGGAAGATTAGATGAGCTTTACATTTACACATCTCAGGCCCAGCAACTTATTAACTTTTAGGCCTGATCTGGACCCAACCTGGTACACCTAATGTTACTGACAAACCATACTTCATTTCAGAAAGGTTGGTGAGAACATTAGTACATTAGTACTGAATGGATGTTCTGTTTGTTTGGTCAGGCTGATCTTTGAAAATGAAAATGAAAACCCCTGTATTCAGTTAAGTGGATGCTGCTATCTGACCAGGTACAAATGTGCTTCTGCCGAGAGGAAGTGGATCTTTTTCACAACATACTTCAATTCAGGGTTCCCAATCCGTAATTCTGCACTGCATGAGCACACTCCGTTCAGAGGATAGGAAATATTGACAGGAATGTTTGAATTATGACTTTGCCTTTATGTGAACAGAGACTCTGGTCATACTCTACGAATCCAGATCGACTAGGGACATTACTTTATGCCTCACTACATCTGCCAAGTGGGAATATAGGAGGAAGCTCCCAGTGGAATGTGCTATTCTATGGTATCATGAACATGGCATTATCAGCACAAGGCAAATGGTAATTATCGAATGCCTTTGTGTGTTTATCTTTTTGGTGGTTGATATGCTAGGAGGTGCAATGTATCTGTCAGATTAACTGTTCTCGTGATCTTTCACCCGGCCAGAGTATCAGGTCCATAAATTGTTTGGGAGAATTCTTTATCAAGTGAATGAGGTCCTCTTTGTTTTTTCTCCTCTGCCTCCCTTGACTGAGTGTGTTTTTCTCCTTCTGTGTGTATATCAGGGCAGATCCAGTCTCGTCACAGCTCAGATGCAGCTTGCTGAGCGCTTAGCAGCAGGTAGCACCACAGGCTAATCACTAGAGCATTGCTACTATAGTATCAGTCTCTCACTTTCACATAGCCCCCAATGCAGATGCTAATTACAGACAATCACTGCTAATGGTTTTCATGTCAGCATCTTGGCCAGCACATTCCCTGTGGTTGTAATAGCCTGAGTTCTGGCGTTTCTCTATGCATGATCTCTCTCAGATTAATGGGTTGTTCAAAATCCAGACTTCAAGGACTTTTCTAATTGCAAAGAGAAGACACAGAGAGGTATCCATTGGGCATACTGTACAAATTGTCCTGTAAACTCAGAGAGCAATTAGCTGTGCTTGTAGCGCACACTACACTATGGGATACTCCACTTTCTATAGCATAATATCATTTCTGCCTTTAGCATTTTACAATCGCATATTGTTTTATTCATGCTTTCACATCCGGTAGCTTGCTGATTGCTTCTTGACTGCAGTGTCGAACTGCTAATGTCAACCATGGTGTATTATTTTATGTTTCTGCCCATTTCATTCTGGGGCAGTCTTTTTTTAATATATACTTCTTTCCCTGAGGTGGGAAAGATGTCCCCCATCTGGTTTACTTCACTACAGACAGCATGCTCTCAACTCTCCCCTGACTCTGCGTGCTGCACAAATCCCTCTGCCAGGAGCTCTGAATTAATTCATGAGCATTCTGCAGCATGGCATTAAGCACCAGGAGGACTGGGTAGACTGTCCTTGCAGCATCAGTCTGACATGAATACACCGTTCATCCTTTCTAGGATTCCATGATGGTATATTCATTTTTTTCCCAAGATGGATGCCATATTGTTTGATATTTGTGGTAAGATAATAATTGTAACCATGTTATTGGAATGTTAGCAGATAACCTACGGGAGTCTATGTACTGATTCCCAATGAGAGCTAACATTTTGATTTTGCCCATATGTCCTCGTGATAGACTCACCCTTGGAGACAATTCAACAGAGATCTTTTTTTCATGCGCCTCCCTGTGTGTCTACATAAAAGGCTGACCCTGTTTCAAATTATAGTTGGCTCCTGTGGTTTTCCCAGGGTTTCTCAGGAGCCTTGAAAGCTCTGTGGAAAAGAAGCTGAGACATTTTGCCTCAGTGTCCTTAATGATGGTCAGTGTCACCTCCACAGACATCCATCCTGCTGGTTTGACCGTCTTTCTGGCCGACCAGCACGATTGAGGTTTGAGACAGCCTGTCTAAGGTATGACAGTTCTCCTTGCAGTAGCTCTTGGAAAGGATTAGTGTGGCCCTTGACACACAAAAAATATACCACGCAAGTCAAGTCAGTATGTTCTAGGTTGTTCTACATCAGTGTACAGCATTAAATGAAATATCTTTTGGTCTTCATCCAACAGAGTGTAAGAGAACATTTGTTTTCGAAGAATCTAAAACCAGATCTTTGTGACTTCCGTAAACTAGCACTTTGCTGTTCCAGTATCTAGCACTTTGCTGTTCCAGAATCTAGCACTTTACTGTTCCAGAATCTAGCACTTTGGACAACATGAGAAACTTAAGATACTTTATCCACACGTCACAATGACCAGACGACAGAACTATAAATGCCCATCTTTGTATGACAATGTAACCTGACTCTGCACTACGTTCTTTAGAGGGGGGAGAAAAAATGGATACAGTTTAATCTCTCGATCATATTTGTCTGTTTTTAATATTATGATTTTGTTACATTGCTTCTGAAGTCCACAGTCCTGTTCTTCTCGGACATTTGAAAGGATGTCCCAGTCAATAACAAATGTACCATGTCATGGTGGCTGCAGAGACTCCCAGTATACAAAATGTAATACATGGGAGAAATAAATCGCAATCTATCGCAGAATCGGATCGCAATTCGTGGTGTATCGTAAAATGTAAAGAATAGCAATCATATTGTATCGTGGCCCAAATATCATGATAGTATCGCACTGTTGCCTCTGTGGCAATTCCCCCACCCCCAGTGTTCTAACACTGTGCAAATCTGCTGCTCTAAATCCAGCACGTGGAAACATTTTGGGAAGAGCCCAAAACAGATATCTGACATTGAAAGCACATGAACTACTCTCTCCGCTCGACAGTTTAGATGCTTTACCCATACATTATACTTACCAGTAATTAGGACTATCTATACATATATCTCTAAGTCTGAGATTTGTACATAAACACTGACACTGACATTTCTATTCTCTCCTCTGTCTTTTTAGTCTGTTCCTTGTTAAAAACCCTCATGTATGACAGCAGACCTCCAAATTCCTCATTCGGAGACCCGTTAGCTGCTCACTGATCGTAGAAATAAATTGATCATGGATATCATGTAAATAATTCACAGAGTGTTTCTCACAGTTGGCTTTGGGGAGGGCTAACTTAAATAGTAAACGTATCTGGGCCAGACAAAACGAGTGAAGAAGTTCTCCCCCCGTGGTGCGTTAGTGTGACATTAAAAGTGCTGTGATTATCTACGGGGACAGGCTGCTCTATTTTTGGTCAGTTGACGGGATCTGAGGTTGGAAATCACAAGCAGGTGGTCTAATGTGACATTAAAGTCCCTGTGCAATGCAAAGAGATTTAAAAGGCAACGCTTATTCGGTTCTTTTTTAAAGACAGCAGTTTTCACCTCTTATTTAGCCCATTTCTAGTTGCACACACACACAGCACTGTTACACAGAGGACATATGAACATCTCAAACAGCTTCAAGTCAAGCTCATTATGGAGATTTGACAACAAATGGGTTGTAGGTACATCCTTTGCTGCTGAATAAGGTACTATAAAATAAAGGACACGTCCAGAATCGGCCCGTCAATGAGAATTTTTAAGACACAAAAAGTTAATGCAGGCTTTGATCTGGAACAGGATCGCATCTCTGCCTTGGAGACAGTTTCTAAACAGCACAGTTTAGCATCACATTGAAGCAGCCAGCGGAAGGATTAATTGGGATGTTATCCTTCTCCATGCCATTTCTAGAGAGACAGGAAAAACACACACAGGAGAACGTACCCCCTGGTGAACGTGGTATAGAGGTGACAGCATGTGGTTGCTGATATTCCACTGCACAGTCTTGATGATTCCGATACTGTGGTTGATGTTGGAGTAATATAACCATTAACAGAAATACGGAAGGCTGACTTATGGAACATTCTCTCTCCATCTCTCCTGTTGTAAGTTGGATAGGGACTTATAGGGAATTTTAAGTCAGTAAAGAGTAAGGAGCCTTGCCATCTTGAGAGGTTACATAATCGGGTTATATCCTTTATCTGTTGCACATTCATAACATTTTGCAACAAATGATCTTTCAGAAATGAACTGGAGGCCATCCTCCCAGATGGCCGAGCATTATGTCTCTCAAGGTAAAAACTGACAGCAAGAAATACACAGCAAGTAACATGGTCCTTGGTTTGGTATGAGGATGCTCATTTCTGTTGGACTGCTCTGTCTTCTTGCCCTTGCTGACCCTCTATGCTTCATCTCACAAGTGTTTGTGCAGAGTATCAGAGTCAGGCTGTGTTAAACGGCAGCACTAGTAGGCAGTGGTGTAGTGGTCCCTGGAGAAGTGGGTATACTCTTAATTTTTTTAAGCAGCCCATACAGCACAGGATAAACGCCCTGTTTTGAGAAGTGGGTATACTCAATGCTGACTGAAAAATAGGTGGGTATACTCCGTATACCTGCGTATACCCTGGACTACACCACTGCTCACAAGTGTCTGTGCAGAGTATCAGAGTAAGGCTGTGTTAAATGCCAGCACTAGTAGGTCTACTGCGCTGTTGGCCCTATCCTCTACTCTATCTCCTGCCTCCCATGTAACAGTCCCTGCAGTCCCTCAGCTTCTGCATGCATGCGGATGTGCATTAGGCACATCATTGATAGTCATTGATGTTTTGATTGGTTGAGTGGTGCCTCCTCATCCTGATTGGTTGCACCTTAACTCACAGTTTTACCCCCTAGCCCAGAGGCTCAGGCAGTCACAGGGACCCCAGTTTTTCCTTAGCGAACATCCTGTGTTGATGGCAGCAAACATAGGCACATTTTACAAAGAGGTGTTCCAAATTAGCATCAGTGACCTTCAGTGTTATCCAAAAGAAAAAAATAAATTATGATGTTTGTCCCGTAAAACACTCCAAGGCTTTGTCTTCATTACATTCTAATAGACTTTTTTTGTACTTTGCTTTGCCCTTCAGCTCGCCTTAGATTTAACTGGAATGTTCTTACGGTAGAATGTAATCAATAGCTGAACTACAATGCAGGTGCACTCTGACCCGCAATACTGTGATTAAATGAGTTCCCATTGCTTTCTGAATTAGCTGAAATGATATTAGAGCTCAGAGAATAAAGCAGTGTCAATATTAACCTAAAAAAATATGTAGTCGGCTGTGTCCTCAGACTGCTCCTCGACCCGCGTCTTTCAGCTGTATCAAAGTGTGGGTGAACTAAATTGACTCCGCACCTCTCCTCTGAGCCTGGATTAGGAACTAATTTCAAGGTTCTTTATTGTGTCAATTAAACCCACTGTATCAGTGATACTTGGGGAAGAGCGCTCGGTTGAAATGTCAAACGAAGAATTATGCCGCAGCTCATTCAAACAGGTTATCTACAGTGGCCCGAAACGGGGGCAGCCCCTGCCCTTAATGCCCTTTACCCCATGCCCCCCCCCCCCCCCCCCACACACACACACACACACACACACACTCACTCAATAAATATGGTCCACTGTGTTGCCGTGAAGTGATTAACACAGATAAATAAAACACGAGCAAGCCATTGGAGACCTGGTGGTAAATAGAGCAGATGGTTGGCATGGTCTGGGCAGACTCTGAGTGAATCAGTTCCCCGGCAGATGATTCAGCCAGAGTGGCCATCCTCACCGTTGCTCAGTTCCATGGGCCTGACCCGATCTAGTTCACCAGGCCCTTATGACGTGTGGGAACACGGCCCAGTTTGGCTTGATCTGGATCCTATTAATGGACGTGTTTGGGTACTAATTAAACCTTTATGGATTTATGCAATGCCAAATATCCTGTTTTAAACGACAGCTGTTGCTCAGTTGTTCCATCAGTTCCACATGATATAATCTATAGCAAACATTGATGAGAATGTGTTCCTTAGTGAATTATGCTACCATGATGCTGATTAATTTAGAGAACTCATGTATATTGGTTCTCAAAACATTTTTAGATTTTCAGCTACCCTTGAACTTGCGCTGACAATTGAAGTTGTACCTTTGCTTTAACAGAGATCTTAAGCTTTCTTCCTTCTGTGCAAAGTGCATCTGCACAACAAACACTGACCCAGCACTACCCAGGGGATGCCTGTGGGTCTCAAAGGTTCTGGAAGTTTCTGGACGTTTCTGTCAGTGGCGCCTCCTTTGAGCTCAGAGTCCTGTCTCTTATTGACGGCGACAGAGGCAATGCCTCATCAATGGCTTCGGCGGCAAGGTGTGCAGGTGTGAGACAAGACATCAATAGTGACCTTGCATCAGTAAGCTCAATTTCTGCAATCAAACGAGAACGATTCCTTTGGGATCGTGCCACCGCCAGCATTTCCTTCACCTGATTCCACTGAAGGCAGCAGTTGAGTTGAGTGCGGTGGCCATGTTACTGAAATTTAATCAGCCACATTTTCTATTCACATGTTCAATCATACGCTGCACCTTGGGGTGAGACGCCTTGTGACGTTCGCATGTGCCAGGAGAGGGAATTGACAATGTGGAACAACTCCAATTGAAATTCTTGATTATGAATTGGTCTATGCATGCCCTGGGTTCCGCAACTCCGCTGAAATTAAATTTACAGAAACCCGACTATTAATTTTCTGTGACAAGCAGCTCATCACCTCCTGTGTGTGCCTGACAGCAATGTGTCACCGGCAACAAGCTAGTTATTTTCTCTCCAAGTTATCTCCTAATTCCACCCTCATTAAGGCTGTTTCACCACGCAGCCAGTGCTGTTCTGCCCAGGTTTAAAAATACCACTCTAAATATAAAAATAGGACAGAGTTGGAAACTGGAATAGGCATCTGTTTCTAAATGCATTTTGACCTCTAAATTTAGATGCTATTCTGTTGCAGTATTGGGGCAACGTTCATCATACAACAAGCTTTATGAGACACTTCTCAGGTATTATTATTAAAGAGTTGTTTTTCATAATCACTATAAATATTAGATTTTCTATGATTCTCTGATTGTTGTAAAATTTGGTATGGTTGGTCTGCCATAAACTGATTATTTCAATTTGAGCCTACAGTGTATCTTTGTATTCAGAGGTTAACGAAACTCTTTTTTTAGTCACTCCATATTTGACTGCATGGCAGGTGACACAACTGTTTCTTTCCTCCTGTCGCTTTTCCCCCTGAATAGCAGAGCATGAGACAAAGGAGGCGCTAATCTGTGCAAAAGCATGATGTTTAATTAGCTCCCCACTGACACAGGTTCAGGAAGTTTCCTCCTGTGGTGAGGTAAAGTGGATCCACTGTGCTTTTTCCTTTTCCCTCCCTTTGGATGGCATTAAAATTGCATCCAGGTGGGGTTAGGCCGGGTCTTCTTGCCGAGCACTCACCCAACCTCATATGAGAGTTTAACCCCTGAAGAGCACACGGCTCCCCCATTAAAGGAGGCACAAGGCCCCAGTGACTGAACCGTTGTTCATTATTTTTTTAGCAGTCTGTAACACATGATGTATTCTCAAAAGAGGGACAGCCTTGGGATCTGTGAGCAGTCATGACTCGTAAGGTTGATGTGGCAACAGTGGAACTCTGCTTTTCAGCCTCAGCCTGCTGAAGCAGCTCAGCAGCCTTCAGTGCAGGCTGTGTTCAGAGAAAGGCAAAAATACGACCATTAAGATTGTATCTTTATTTGTAAGTATACCAGACGTTTAAAGCACAACAAGCCAAAGTAAAGAATAGATGCTGAAATGTTTAGGGAAGATATAGAGATGAGAGGATGCGGGGGACCAGTGGTTTGGATACACAGGCCTATTGAGGCAACACTCTGGTGGGAGGATTATACTGAGCCTCGATTTCTGTGTCAGTCAACCAGTGAAACATTTTCATCTTAGAGGTGGTCGCAGACACCAGTACATTTACAGCGGAGTCAGAACAGCGTCTCAAGTGTTTGTTCACCCACAAGCAGAGAACAAAATACAGATGCACAAAGCCTCCGGTGCTGTTCAGAGCATCTGATGTTATGGAGCAAAGAGATGTGATTCATTGGATGTACAAAGCTGAAATACTTGGAAGGTCCCATTTGGACACTGTTGACATTTTGACAAATCATAATTAGGGGCTATAACTCCAGGTCCTTTCATAAGTTTGAGAACATAATTTAATGAGATAGCAGCTTCCCGTTGCTAGGTAACTAGGGAAAAAACCCTGTCATGAAGTATTTAAAATGCATCATTAATTACTCATTTTTCTTCTTTCGAATAATAAAAAAAACAGGCCGGTTACACGTAAAGCCAGCAAAATATGTCATTCTCTGATTTTTGACAAACATGAAAAAATGTAAAGGTTGCTTTGGTCCAAAGCAATATATATGTGTAAACATGGTGCTTTCTTTCAGGTGAATGCCGAGTCTGAACCTATCAACTAAATCACTATAGGGGTGAAGCTCCACGTAATCTCTGAAAACGCTCAGCAAACGATGCGGGAGATGCGTCGGAGTCACCCCCATATGAAAAAGGGGGTTATTTTTAGAAAGCAGAGATTATCTGCGAGTGAGCTTGTTTTATTTCAGTCCTGGTGGCGCGGCTTGAATCTCCTCAATTACAAGGCGCTCTCAGAATGTAGAATGCAGTATGCTAGCGAGCGAACGAACGAGCACATTTCCCCAAGAATACAGCCAACAGATGGGTGAACAAAAGTGATGTCATTTCTGTGGACTCAAGCAGCAAAAAAACTCCCTAAGGGCAACAGATATGATAGGCCTGTCCTAATTTTGCTGGCTTGAGGAAATGGTTTGGAAATGGAAATGGAAATCAGCTTAATACACAACTGTGTGCTTGCATGGATCATCTAAGAAAATGGAAGTGAAACAGTCAGGGTGAAAAATCACAGCTTAAACCTCCCATTTTGTTTTCTAAGAAGAAGCACCAAGGATGAACCACAATGCATACATAGACATCCACAAAAGTGTGACTTATTGAAAGAACAGCCCTGGAGAGAGTGTGCTTTTGAGTGAAATGCCTGTATTTATTCTCCATCTTGCCACACACACACAAGCCCCTCGCACTCCAACACACACACGGCAATCCAATAAAGTGAAGCAGAGTACATCATATGGAGAAAGCACACACAGAGGTGTGAACCAGACAGGGGCCAGTGAGTTCCAAAGAGAGGTGTGTGTGTGTGTGTGTGCGCATGTGTGTGTGTGTGTGTGTGTGTGTGTGTGTGTGTGTGCCCGTGTGTGCCCGTGTGTGTGTATGTGTGTGTGTGTGTGTGTGTGTGCGTGTATGTGTGTGTGCATGTGTGCGTGTGTGTGCATGTGTGCGTGTGTGTGTGTGTGTGTGTGTGTGTGGCCTGTCCTTCTCCGTCTGTGGCTGCTCAGGTCAGCTGGGGATTAGAGCTGAGACGCCAGCCTGACTCAGGTGCAGTCTGTGCCTCACACAATAGCCCTCTCTCTCACACACACACACACACACACAATAGCCCTCTCAGACACACACACACACACACACACAATAGCCCCCTCGCTCTCTCTCACACACATACACACACACACAATAGCCCTCTCACACCGCAGAGGCAAGGGTGCATCTGGCTCTGTACGTGTGTCTGGGGAATGTTTTTGTGTGTGTTTGCGTCGCTGTGTCAAAAAAGACAGAAATGAGCATGGGAAAAAAGCAATGTTTTTCCTTGGTGCGTATGGATATGTGTGTATCCCTTTGACCTTGTTTCTAATTATGTCTTAGACTGTGCCAGGCCGCTGAGGTGGATTATGTGTTTTGTGTCTTATCTTCCCATTGCCAGCCTGGGCTTATGAAGCACATAATGATAGTTACAGACACATACCATTATTCCTATTATAGATTATGTATGCTTCATCTGCTTCATAATTTTGTATGCAAACATTTATGTATAAAGAGCTAAATAGATTTTAAAATAGACTTTACAAAATTTTAAGAAGGGTAATTCGCAACAAACTAATTCAAATATTGCTGTTTTCTGCCTTTTGTTTATTTTTTAGCATTCAGAAGATAAAATGAGGCCTATGGCCTGAAAGTAATGGATAAAGCTATTTTCTCTTGCTGTGTGGGTTGTTCTATCTTGGATGCACAATAGTGAACTAGACAGGGGCAGAAAAAACAAACAATTTCCAAATTATCCAATATTTATCCTGAGCTGTGCAAATGTCATTTATCATTACATTGTCAACAGAAGGCTAAAATGCTCTCTTTCCGTTCATCCCTTTGTTGTTCATTTTAATGTATTATGGCTCTCCATCGTGTCGTGTGAAATGTGATAGGGTTAAATTCTGTAATGTAGAGCGCACTATTGTGCCTCTCTTCATAGGCACATCATGCAGTCTCAAAAGTATTACAAAAGAAATGTAATAACTAAATATAAAACCATTCCAGACTAAATGCATCCCTTCGCTAAGATGAGAAGACGTTAAATGGATTGCCCTGACCCCACATTCATCCTAATAGGTGCTGTTAGAATGGACATCTACCCAGCATGACATTTGACGACAGTGGACACACAAAAGCCCTTCACACTGCCACTCTGATGCTGCGGGAGTTTGTTTGTCTCGTGTTTAGGTATCATGAACCTGCAACCTGCTATGCAATGCCACTGCCGCGGGCATCAACAAACAGCCCTCTGCTCCCTCTCCTCTCCTCTCCTCTCCTCTCCTCTCCTCTCCTCTCCTCTCCTCCTCCTGCTCTCATTGTGTTTACTCATATTCATGCCAAATGACTCATGAGTGTTCAATCCAAGCTGCAATGATACAAAAGCAGCAGGATAAATAATGGCCGTCTTCAAAGTGTTCATGTTTTTTTTTTTTTTTTAATAAAATGGCACGGTACATTTCAGGAGGCACACATATGCACGTGCACAGTTTATTGTTCAGGCTGGAGGAATATATGCAAACACGGCTTCAAATTAGTCTTCAAATGCCTGCCATACGCCTCGCCGCTCCAGTAGGCCTACTTGGAAAGGCAGTTTCAGCTGGTTCCATCTCTTCCAGACTAACATCTGTGTGTGTGTGTGTGTGTGTGTGTGTGTGAGTGCTCGTGCATGATTGTGTGCTCGTGCATGATTGTGTGCGCTGTAGGTGTGCCGGCAGCTGTGTGTTTATCCGCTAAGATTGGCGGCTCTTCATTAATTATTATTCACTCTTGTTGGGCTTAGCAGTCTACTTAGCAGCATTGGTTAATTTGAGACCAGTGCTTTCACTCTAACGCAAATAAATACTCAATGTCCCCTGCGCCAGGTCCTAATCCATCTATGTACGAAAGACATGGGTGAAAAGGGGACTCCGCGAGTCTGATTTATATCGTCTCTACCCTGGCCATCCAGGGAAAGATGTGGCATGGATATGCGATGGCCAGTATGAAGGGGTTGCATTCTGAAGAGGCAGAATTGGCCGTGCTTTCACACGATTGATAGGCTTTATCAGATCATCTTTGCACAGATAAGCAAAGGACTCAGGACTCGCATGTGGTCTGGGGCCCCCTTTCAACACAGAACAGAACATGCTGAAAAGCCTCAGCAGAGGTAAAAGATTTCAGGCACACCAGAGGGGGACAAAGTTGAATTTTGATGTACTGTAGGTGTATTTCGTTACAAAAGATGAGACTAAAGGTCAACTTTGAAGAGTATGAAATACTGTTACATGCATCAGGCAGTTTGGTTCTTAATCTGGCTGAGAGTCTTGTTTAGTCAGGAGCAAATGCCGACCAAAGTCAATACTGAGCGGAGAGCTAGGACACGCAAGTCCTCAAGAAGGCCATTAATATCTGGATCAAAGTTATTTTAGAGCTTTGGTTAGCCCGGATTTGAGTATTTAATTCAAGGGCAAGCAAATATAAGCGAGACACAGAGTGAAAGAGAATTAGGACATCAGCAATGCAGCTATTTGGCATTCATGCTGTGCCTGTTAATCTGTCATTCACCAATCTAGAGACGTGAGCAAACACTGGACTGACATAAGTCAATAGTCTAAATTTAGCTGCTGATATTCTAGCCAATGCCTTCAGTTTTTCGTGATATGAAAACAAACCACACGTAATTGTAAACAGTTGAGTGAGAGCACATATCTGCCATTCCGCACACAACAAAAAAACGAGGACAGGCTGTTTGTTTAAGTGCTGTCTGGGCCCCGTGAGGTTTCACGTATGGACGTGAAACTTTAATTAATTACAATGGGGTGTCAATGGTGATGTTTACGTGAGCATAATGTGTGCAAAGCTATCAGAGTCTGTTTGGATTATAGTGTGAAAGTCAAACACCTTATGAAAATATTCACAAGTGGAAAAGGAGTCAATAACATTAATGGGTAAAACAGAATTACAAAATGTGAAAGTAGATCAACTCAAGTGTGTCACATGCATGCTAATGTAATAGCATCACCTCACTGAATGAAAACCACCACAGAAAAAATGTTCCATGCCACAGGGAGACTAGAGAATAGAGGTGTTTATTTGAAATAGTACATTTACAAGTCATCAGTAAAATGACACTGCCTCTCTGGGAACTGGGTAGACAACCTTATATACAGTAGACTTCAGCTACAGCAGCAGGTCACAGGTTACGTAATACGCAGAAAACCTAATGTTGCTCTGGAAGGTTCATCAACGGATGTATAATGGTATAGTAGAAGTACTTATGCAGTGTACATCAGACAGTCAGTTAGGTATGCTGTCCTTGTATAAAGTTGACATTCATGCCTACAGAAGATATAAAGGGTTAGTTTACTGACGTGTCGAGTAGAACAACTACATTGTCAAACCTTGTGCTTTTTTGTTTTGCACACCACAACCCACCACAGGCCAGCTGTGGAACTTGCCTTGAAGCCTCTCACCAGAAAAATATACAGACAAAATCTAGGACTGCTGTGGGTTGTTTTATGGGTGTTAAATAGTTCTGTCTCCTGGCAAACAAATATTTATGGCTTTTTTATTTATTTATATATTTATTCATTTGGAACATTGGAACAAAAAAAAAGACAACGAAAGAAAGGGAAATGGGGGGGGGGGGGTCCACTGGTATTTCCACACACCTCATGTGTCATATGACAGCCGTGGCGTTTGTGGGATTTACTGCTGTGGGCTCTGATAGATGCAGGCCTCCGAACGAGCAAGAAACAGAGGCAGCAGCAGCAGCCTTCTCCAGGCAGATGATAATGGCGAGTGGCACTGGTTGCAAAGATCTCCTTGGTGATAAAGAGAAATTGGCTCTGGGGAGGGGAGCACTCATCCAAGGTGCATTTACGGGATTTAAGCCCCTCTTGAAGCCTTCGGAGGATAACAGCACTCAGGGGCGCTAATATGCTGATCCATCTCATTGGTTTGCTCAAGCAAGCCTCGGGAAAGTTATATAAATACAAAGAAGAGTATGGACCTCACCTGTTTACTGAATGTTATTATATGGGGTGTATATACATTCCTTTTAGATCTATCGGCTTCATAATGGGGCTCACCAAGGAAATGGCACTGGCAAATATGCCTTTGTCAGGAAGTCCAAATAACAAGGCAACACATGAGAACTTGATAGTATGTGAACTGAGTCAATCCAACAGAGTTACTTCAGTATAGGAAGGAAGAATTACTGGTAAGCTGTGGTTGTGATGGCAGAACCCCCCCCCCCCCCCCCCGCTGTAGTATGTCAACATAAATAAATATTTTTGCCATTATTGCTTTCTTTAAATAAAGATGGGAAGATGGGCAAATCCTTAGCACAGTTTCATTTCCTGTGATTTTTCTGGTATGGCAGTTGGTTAGTGGAATGCTAAATAACAGGGAGGGAACTGTGGCGACACTGTCGATCAAACAATGACATTTCACGCATTTGATCTGATCCCGGGCGCAAGTAGAGCTCATGCTTTGGAATGATTAAAGCCGAAGAGGTGAGGCCTTTCTTTGAATCCTGTGTGTTCAGTATGAGTAATATTCCTCAGCATTCGTTTCATATTGTGCAGTGAGGTTCAGTGTAATAGACGTAGAATGCAAGTTGAATTGTAACAAGAACAGTTTTGTCCTCTCTTTGAACCTCAAACAATATTTTTGTGTTTATCACTGATAAATGGAGTACCAAAAAAATCTGCCTTGAAGAAACTGTGGAAACCAGCATATAATATAAACAATGTCATATATTTAAGGCTAAACATCTGTACATATTACCTCTGTCTAGCTAGGACAATTTAGAACATGCATTGAACAAAACATCAGAAAATATGTTCATGATAAACAATATAATCACGGATTGAAAAAGTGTTATTCACGGACTGATTTTCTTCTGCTGCAAACACAACATTTTGTGTATACTCTCTGATCCCCAGTTTCTTGGCAAGTTCGTCGACTAAATGCAATAATCTCTGTGAACTAATATATACAAAAGAGGCATGCCAGAAATAAATAACAGAAATATTATAATAATATAAACAACATGCACTTAGTGTTTGATACATGCCAGATTGTGCTAATTACATGGAACCTGAAGTAATCAAGAGGAAATTGTTCACCGCATAGATACATACAATGCATCCAGGAACAACATGGTGCTTTAGTAAATGACCCTACTACAGATAAGGTTTATGTTGTGTGTGCATGTAGAGTGTGCATCACTTTGGGAAATAAGAACATTGTCCTGGATAATATTTTAGAAGTGTTTCAGGGGAGTGCATCTACCCCTTTAGGTCCCGTCTTCACGTGAAGCGGTCCGAGTTCATCTTCCTCAGTTTCGGCGGCAAGTGGCCGTCCATGCGGCCTCCTCCTCCGCCACCGCCAGCCAGTCGCTGCAGCTTGGGCGGCAAGTCTGCCACCGATTGGCTCATGGGGTCTGCGCCCATCCTGGCCGTCTTGGCCGAGCCCATGTGCTTGTCGGCCTCGGCGACCCCGGGCACGGAGCTGATGCGCTGCAGCTTCATGGGCAGGTCGCCCAGGCTATAAGTCATCTCCGACGTGGTGCTGCTCATGCGCAGCAGCTTCCTGGGCAGCCCCTCGCGTCCCGTCATCTTCTGCAGCTTGGCCGGCAGCTTGGTGGCGCTCTCCGAGTCCTCCAGGAGCTCCAGGCAGTCCAGGCTGTTGCGCTCCCCGCTGTTGCACAGCGAGGGTGCCATGAGTGGCGAGGACATGAGCAGCGCCTCCTCCTGCTCCTTCACACTGTAGGGCGGCGTGGGCACCTCGAAGGTGGCGTGGAACTGTGAGTAGTCCACCTTGAAGAAGCCCTCCTCCAGGGAGATGACGGGGTAGAAGCGGTGGCCCCACAGGACCTCGTCCTCCGTGTACGACGTCCGCGCTTGGCAAGTCATGCCTGTCAAGACAGTCGAAAGTTGACAAAAAGAAAGAGACAAAAAACAACAACAAATACTCTGTTTGTTGAACAGCTCAATTAAATCAATTGTTGAAATGACTCTAATTCATCATCCAGACCTTTGCCAGACCCTCTCTCACACATTCAGTCATTTCCAATATGCAGACAGCTTTCTAATCTAGTGTTTATGTGAATAAATAATTTACATGCATGAATCTATTTATCACACAAATGACTAAATCAGTTTCTCATTTTCCTCCACACTGTTGCATGGGGCTTCTCCATGTCATATGCTTCACTCTACATTTCAACTCAACAAGCTGTAATTTGAGAGACTGAGTGTTTTTCTTTGTGAACTGATTTGAAAATGGAACTAAAGAGCCGATCTACTTCCCAACTGGATGAGTGCCAGTCAACACAACAAATATTTTTGTGTTTAAAAATAATGCAGAGAAATGAACACTCATGCAATGTTATAATTAGGAAAATCACTTCATAAAAAAGACACAGCCTGGTTTAACACTTGGATAATGCCTAATCAATAATTAATTAAAATCAATTCCAACACTGGCGGTTAATCGATTAATTAATACCACTGAGAAAAAGGCATGGCAACAAACACTTGGGTAATGAAAAAGAACAGAGTACTATTGACCCCTCTATAGCATTAACAATTAATTAAAATAGCATATTAAGTGGTGGTCTTTTGAGTGAGGTCTTTGAAACCACCATAATGAAAGTAAACCATAGGTACAGCATGTTGTAGATAACATGCTATTTCAATTAAATGTGTTTTTAAAACAGTATTGGACTGCCACATTACACTATTCTCATTCATTTGAATAAGTCAACGATAAATCAACTTAAACATTAAAGTTATACTGTATGTTTATATATATATACACAGTATAGTAATAGAGATCCATAATAGGCTATTATTTGGCTGGGAGTAAGATGTGTTTGGCATTGACTATGGTCAATTATAAGGTCTTTAATCTTTTAGCGCTTAGTTCTGACCATATCCTTTCCCCAGCAAGTCACTACAAAAGACAACAGATTAAGATAATGATTTACTCTCAAGAATAAACCCCGCTGGGTATTCACAGACCGGAAATGAGTGGACATTGCCTGAAGCCATTTGTTAAGTGTCTTTACAAAAAGTCTCAATGCAGTCTTTGTATTCCCTGTTGGTAATCTGACAGTTATGAATTAGAGGATCAGCCAATAAAAGAGAACAGGCAAGGCTAAATCAGGCAGTTGACGGTGGTTCAGCAAATTTGGTTGCACTTTTCTTTGGATAGCACATTTTAGCACGTTTTAAAAAACAGACAGTAAGTATTATCATCTATAAGCCAGCAAAAACCTATCAACAACCCCTTGGTCTCAACTCTCTGTTGACTCACTCACTGTCAACGGACCAATAGTCTGACTCCAACCCTTCATGTGGAGACCAGTCATTACCACAGTGCACATGCAGTAGAAACTGAAAAAGGGGTGCTTAAGAAATTACAAGGACAAAGTGAATTAGCTAGGGGCATCGTGTTTTTGTCTACCGGTGAAGATACCTTCGATTCTCCTTAAGAGCCACTTTAGCAAGCATGACAATGCAACCGGATCAGAGTTACAAGGTTATCTGGTCTACTCTACTACATTTTACATTTACATTTAGTCATTTAGCAGACGCTTTTGTCCAAAGTGACGTACAGGGGAGAGAACAGTCAAGCTATGAGCAATAGAGATTCAAGAAGTGTCATTGACTTTGTATAACGTATTGGGAATTCTTGGGATTTTTTGGGATGTGTCTTTGGTTTCCTGGTTTTCACCAGATTAGTTTGCTCTTTAACTAATAAAGGGGCAACACAAAATCAGTGGCATAACCCCGTCTACCGCACTGTATTAAGAACAAGCCGCTCTTTATTCGCTATCTGTGGTTCTTAAATTAATGTGAAATACAGCAACTTATTTACAAATCACTGTTATGCGTGTAATTGTAATAATTCTGATTATGTTATTCATACTTGCATATTATTAGGTCAGTATTGGTGACTGACCTATCAGTACCTGATCCTCACAGTGTGAACTTTGAATTGTATTACATCTAAGTACAAACAGTCAGTTGTGCTGCTGTTGGTGTCAAGCCAGGACACTACTTTCAGCATTGCTTAAATTAGAGGGCCTGGCATGCTATTTTTGGCTCCCACTTGCCAAACAAATGCAAAACACTTTGATGTGAGCATGACACCTGTCATGCAAGTACAAGCTGAAGTGACTTGATCAAAAACATTTCAGAATTGTAACAGAATTTACAACCACTGACTGCAAGGCTGAAAAAGTAATTGAAGAAGCTCTTTTGCACCAACCTCATTCAATATTTAAAGCCTGTTGCTTGTTTTTACCGTTTTTAAGAGCTTTTTATGGTAACTAGGCTATTCATAATGTGTTTGGGGTTGGAAACCTTGTGGAAATGTAACAACAAATAAGAGCACATCAAACATTTTTCCAAAAGTGCTGTTTCTATTGGCTTATCTATTGGAAAAATCTACTGGTTGTTATGTAGTTAGCTTGCTAATTTTAGACACCCGTGTCGGTGCATCTCAAATAATATACTCGTTGACCCACAAGGACCACGCAAATGTCAACATAACAAACCTCAGACCACCTTTCACTTTCTTCAGTGGAAAAAAACTACAAGCCAGCGGCACTCAAGCAGCTGCAAGGACCATTCATACCCATTAGCCACAAAGAGGCTTTGGAATGCATACATCAAACATTGTAATTAGTCAATAATGCTTGAGTGGTATTAAGTGAATAGGGGTCCATATAATTAAGTGTCTGGTAATGAGACAGCAAACTGTGCTTCAGTAGGCTTCATAGACATCCTGCTCTGGCCTGACCATACTCTCAAGGTCACGAAACAATGTGGCAATGACAGCTCGTGACAGTTGCAGATGTGTGTGCGACCGAGCCTCGAGTGCTGCCAGGGTATTTCTGCCGATGATTTCTGCTTTATTGGACGAGCTAGATGTGAGTGCTTTCAGCATATGGAAATATGCTCCCGCCATGACTAAGGCAGTGTGAGCCGATAAGAATTCAGGGCTGAGAAACCAATTGAGGATAAGCACTGGGAGAGTTGTGCGTGGTCATTTGTATCATGCCGATTTCCTCGACTCCAGACTGCCGGCTGGAAGAGAGGCTTCTTGCTGTTTCCTTAAAAGCCATGCAGGAGGCCCGGCGTCCCTGTTATTTCAGTATTTGCCAACACAGCCATGTTTTACTCAGCTCTTCAATATTAATAGCACTGGGTACACTGCACCACTGAGAAACATCAGAAAAATACCATTAGAAGAGAAGAGCCAGAATACATGGGGGATTGACACATTGAGGATATGAGAAATTCTATATAAAGTTGATTTAGTTTGTTTCCATAACATGAAATTGAAACTCGGTTATCTATACTATAGATAATATACCATATATTGCAAAACAAATAAGCAGTTATTGCTTGCTATGAACCGCGATATTCCAAGCATTGCCTTGAGAGACAAAGAGAAACTTTTGACCATGTTTCCAGAATGGAGTCACAGAAAATGATTAAAACTGCTTATGATCTTTATGAAGAGTCGTCCACATTCTGTTTTATTTTTGAGTTATATCTGACTACAATATGGAAAAATAATGAGGGAGCTCAAATGCAAGGATGTACTGATTTTCAACTTTCACTATGACTTTTAAAATGACAAAATGGCTTTAAATCCTCATTCACGTATCGAGGTGCAATTCAGAAAGGCAATGATATGATAATATAAGATGAGAAAAATAAACAACGCCTGTGTGTTATGTAATTATAAGTCACACCTGACTACAACGGAGAGTTTCTATGACAACGAATTCTCCCAGCAGGCACCTATCATATATAAGACCACGCCAAAAATGGGATTTCAGAGCACTTGTGTGCATATCAAAAGACAAATAAAAACTGAACTACTATACTGTACACACACACACACACACACACACACACACACACACACACACACACACACACACACACACACACACACTCATACACACAAATAAACCCATGGATTTATACATGCAAACACATATAGAGGCATATACAAACACCAACTGGTCTATAGGAAGACAAAAAACCCTTTTGGGGTTCTTCCTCTACTACTAGAGACGCACAAACAGCAACAAACGATGCTGCCATCTGCACAGTCTGTATCTCACATAAGCACTTCTTGCAGCCATCGCCAAAGCCTCTGTTCAAAAGACAATGTATAATGTCTAGAATTACTCCAGTGACTGATGACTTAATACTAGAGTAGGGGATGCACCTCTCGTGTTACCATCACGGCAAAGACCGATGTGGGAGGATTCCCTGAATGGCTCGTAAATAGCCACTACCTGGAAATAATCACATTTGAAACGTTCACTTGCAAGATGGACAACAACACTTCAATTGCATTAGCTGGCATTAATGCGGGTTGGTGGGGCGTAAAGCGGGAAGACGACATACGCCATATGTGATTTGCGAGTATGCGGCGAGGATTGCATATACATCGGAGTGGAGGAGGGATGAGAGAACGGAGGGGACTTGGCAGGGTTTCTCTGCGGCAGCTTGGCAGGACTACTGGCACACAGAGGCGCGTGAGAATGGAAGAGAAAGAAACAGAGAGAGAGAGAGAAAAACAGAGAGAGAGAGAGAGAGAGAGAGAGGGAGAGAGAGCCTGACTGGGGGCTCTCCAAGAGCGGAGGCTTGATGGAAACCGTGGAGGTTCATATCCATTTTTCCAGCATGGCTTTGACATCCTTCACGCCTGTCACCGAGTGAGTTCACCTCACTGCTCCAATGCTCGGCCCATGCATTATGCATTACCCCCGACCCCTCCCCCCCCATCCCAACCCAAACTAAAAAAGGGCCTGATTTGAATTCATGTTTACAACAATTAAAACACTGTCTCCCATGAGGCTAATCCTGATGTACATGTGCTTTTGCGTGAGATCCCATTGCGAGTGAAGGCTAACCGGTGATACTGAGATTACCATAATTCTGTGCTTAAACTCCTGAAGGCAAGTCAGTGTGATAGAAAGACAGAAGGAGAGTGTGAGGGAGATGGAGAGAGAGAGAGAGAGTGTGAAGGAGAGAGAGAAACCGTGGTGGGCTTTTAGAGTCATGTATGACCTCTCCTTTCAGTCTTATGACACAGGGATCAGTGGCTGTTAGACATCTCCACATACATGTTCACACGTCGAAATGCTCACACATACAGTACACATACACAAGCATGCATATATACACGCACACACAGACAACAGTAAGAGGCTGTCAGCGCATATTCCTGAAAGACACCCTGGGTCGGGCTCTAGTGTTATAAATAAGAAAAGGAGGGAGGAGAGAGACAGCGTGGATCTGGACGATCAACTCTGCGCACAGCTGCAAACCAGCGTGGCCTGTGTGCGGCCATCACAAGCAGATTCTGTTGCCTAGCCCTGAGGAAAAGCCTGTTTCCTCCACAGGAACAACAAGCTCTTGTTCGTTAAAGTTATTACTGAAGAGCGGCTGAGAAAAAAACATTCAGAGTTGACCAAACCATGCCTCTGTGAAATTAAATATTAAAAGGCAGCGTTGTGCAAGATTAGCAGAGAGAGAGGGAGACACAGAGGGAGGGAGAGCGAAGGAGCGACAGGGAGGGTGGGAGAGTGAGGACTCCTAAGGTCTTTAAATGGAAATGAGTCTGTAAAATCCACCACGTTGCAAAAACACTTACAGTGAGTTAGTAAAAAGACATTTCTATGGAGAAATCTCAAGTGCAACTACTCTGGGACACTTGCGCATGAATGTGTATTAGGAGTAATTTCCCCCCTACCAATATTACCATTACACCCACAATTCAGATCTCCAAAGGCAATCATTTGTTTCTATGGTGACCACCATCGCCTAGCTGTTGGAATCCGGTTCCTCTCACAGACCTGCTTTGGCTGGATTCCTTCCCCCAGCTAAGCATTCAGATCAACCACTTACAATACCAGTCTCGCCTTTAATCAATAGCACCCAAGTCCTCAATCAAAATGGCACCACCCAAAGACTGCAGCCCCCTTATGGGGGAATTGCAAATACAGGATTCCGCCCTAAGTAAGGGGGCTACACGTAGAAGGAAATGCATCGCCTGAGAGGAGCCCCACAGGCGTGCAGATGAGCCAGTATGGGGGGATGGGGAGCTTCTAAGGGACTCCGGCAATAACACAAGCAAGGAGGTAGACCAGGCAAGAGGCTAGTGGAGTATCAGGGAGAGGCAACGCTATAGGTCTGGATGAAGTCATGATTGCAGACGAAGGAAGAAAGAAAGAAATAGGAGGGGGGAGGGAGAGGCGATATAACACAAGAAAAAAATGGCAAGTACAACGGGGACGGCGATTACCTAAAGTCCCTCTGATTATCAGCCTTAAGGCCCAGTGGAAGACTAGAGATGGGGCAGAAATTGCATCGCTACTCAAGGGTGGATTGCTGCCTGTAAGAATAGGTACAAGTATAGGACTGACCACTGAGTGCCTCACAGTCTGTCATGAAGACTATGCTGTCTGAAGCAAGACATGGAGACTGAAATAGAAACACACACACACACACAAACACACACTTTCTAAGGATCATCTCACAAGAGGCATCTCCTGAGAACAAGACGTTCATGTGCCTGTGTGTTTAGACTGCAATCGATTAATGTAGACTTCAGGGACACTCAGACAAGATCAATCAATAGTGCCAGGAACCAAACGCTAAAAGCAAAGCAGAACCTTTATCACTGGATGATAACAGACCTCCCCCCAAACAGACATCCCCTGGGCTTGACACTGTGTATTCACCTAAGGTTAGAAACGTTGTCAGCCTGAGAGTGCTGCACCTTTGACTGTCATTCATTGAACTACCATTACTATTTTGACTTTTATCATTCATTTCAATTTTCATCTTTTTACTTTTGTTTTCTGTAAAAACATATATACTCTTCATCTAACACAATAACTGCAAAGAAAAAAAACACTGTCACTTCCTTTCCAGTTTATATAATGAAACTTTTCTTCACTCCAATTATTGTAATATGAACCAGAAAAAAGAAAATGGCAGTATTTCAAAACAATCAGAATATGGTCTTCATGACCCTAAGAAGAGGCAATTCTTCCCCATCACTTCAAAGAAGCATTGTTGGTGGACCATTGCCTATGGATTTTCTAACCATCACCTACACTCTGGGTCCAATTATTTCTGAATAGTCCTCGAGCTTAGCAGCTGTGTGGTTCCTTTGCTTTGGGCTGGCTACAACACCCAGAATATACATCTTTATCTATATATCTATCTCTCTCTCTATATGTATTTATATATATACAGTATATATATATACAAACAATACTACAAATGTGAATGCACATATAAATAAACATTCACAGTAGCTCGACGACTACTCCACGACCTGATTTATTGCCACTCAGCAGAGTCATGACAAATCCCTAAAGACACAATTACCTCCCCCCTTCCCCTTGGGAACAGCAAATGGTTCATCCAGAGTGTGTAATGAATCCTTGATGCCAGAGCCAGTTCATCGCTATGTCAATTATGAGGAGTTGTCTCCCAAAGCACAATTACTGGAGGGAGGCCATAAAAATACTCCACCAGCTCCTGTACATGTGTGTCGCAGGCCGGCCACTGTGATGACCCAGAGAGAGCGAGAGAGAGAGAGGCCGTGGCCTTCTGGGGCAAGTGTTTGTGAGTGGTGTGCCAGCACAAACAGCTCTGTTTAATGTTTAATTCTGGTCATTCTTTTAACCTGGGCAGCCATTACCAGCAGCTCCTGAAACAGCAGCATATACTATGGCACAGGACACTCGCTCGATTGTTCTCATGCCAACCGCCTGGTTCCCTCAGGGAACTACACCAGGGCTCGTTTCCCAGTATAGCCCAAGGATGGCGGTCAATCACAGATAACACACCTTTGGATCGGGAACCTGCCTTAATGATGTGGTGTGCCTTCATATAATATTTATTTCCTGCCGACGTATTGTTTGATTAAGCAATGACTTCGGTGTCCAATATTCCTCGCATTGTAATCTCTCATAGAGCCAATACGTGGACCTTAAACATTTAATGCAGGGGCTGATTTTATCTTTTTAAAGCAGACAGCACATGACAAAATTACTAACTTAATAAGTAAATAAATACATGACTGAAAACCTGGATAGATATCTGTGAACTTTAAAATGCTTAGGGGACCAAGCGGATGTGAAGACGGTGGCTCTGTTCCTTGGAGAGGAGAGACGCAGCTCTGTCATGCTCTGACCCGCCGCACATTAGACTTAATTGGAGTCTCCCGTCCTCACCTGCACAGAAGCCTGACCGCCCCCCATGAACCCACATTAACCTCCCTGAACTGCTGGGCCGAGTGGAGGACACGCTCTGAGTGTAATCATTCAGAATGAATTAGAGTCACTCACGCTCTCTCTGTCCAGGGGCAAGTCTATTCTTTCTGTCGTCCCCAGCCATATCACGGGCTCAACTGCACAGCTATTTACCCCGGGTCTGCTGGCCTGACACCAGGCATGCATGCTGATTCCTGGGCATGGCCCAGCTAAATCTGTCCCGGCGCCTTGTTGTTTTGGATTCAGTTGTGGCTGAGCCCTTATCAAGCCCTGGCCACGACATGCCTTGTGGAGTGTTCCAATGCCTTCATCTGCTGAGAGAAATATAAACTGATTTTGGATCATGAGAGTGAAAAGAGGGTCTGAATGATTGTGAAAGCTATAGAGGAGTGAGAGATGAGACTCTGTGTGTTTGTGTTTGTGTGTGTGTGTGTGTGTGTGTGTGTGTGTGTGTGTGTGTGTGTGTGTGTGTGTGCGCGCGTGCGTGTGCTGGGGACCAGGACCTGTATCAATCCAGGAGGGAGAGAAGCTATTCCCTAAAATAAGGTTTCACACTTTGAGAGGCATGTCTCATCAGGCAATCAAAGTGCTATTCACACATCGTCCAGGGAACTCTACTGTCAGAGCAGGCAGGCAGTGATGGAGAGGCAGAAGCCAGAGCTCGCCCTTCGACCCAAGGGAGGGTGTCAGATCATGTTTCAGCAGTCCACCTCCAGAGACAAAACAATGCAGCTAAATATAGACCCAACGTCTGAACAAAATCACATTCTTAGACATAATATAAACATTTCCCATACTGTTTCTGAAAAAGGCATTATTTAGACATAATACACGTCTTGTATACAATAAACAGATTGCAATTTGTTGTTTGTGCTCTTGTCTCTAATTTGAGGGACTACTTTTGGGCATTGGTGTGAGCCCAAATTAGACACTCCAATTAGATACTCCCCTGCGAGAGCAGAGCTGGTTGAAGCTCTGATACCCATGGAGATTTGAGATTCATATTGCTTTAGAATTCCTCAAAGCGCAGGTGGGCATTCAGAACCATCATGCTCCAGTTTAATTTAGTGCGACAGCAAAGAGCAGAGCAGAGTTCTTCATAGGATTACCACATGCGGGGGAGGTCAGAATTCACAGTCCAGAATGCAAACGGAGTGGCATAATGAAGGAGAAAGCATATGGTTTTTTAAATGACTGAAATGCAAGTGTTTTCATTGCATCATATAAAAAAAGACAAGTCGCTGTAATTCATTTAGTTATTTTTTCACAGGAAAGGCTGATGCAAATGTACTGCATTTAAAATGAGGATTCACTCCCCCTTCTTCGAAATTTCCCAATTAAAGCAAGCAAAGAAGTATGTCCAAAATGCACGCTCCACCGGACAACCTTGCAGACACATGCAGACATATTAACAGGAAAAATCCTTTGAATTCATTCCAGCAAAGAGTACTGTATATAGAATCCCACCACCCACACAAATCTTGGCTGAAAATAAGACACATAAACATTCGCGTACGTACACACACACAAACACACACGCACAAAATAATAGTCAGACAATCAGTCTTTGCAAAAAACAAGCATATTCTCTTGTAACTAACTGGAGAAGCCTTACACTTGAAAGAAAACTAAGCATGTCCACTGAGCCTAAGACAAACGAGAGGTGGATGTACCCTGTCAGTACTCTGTTAGTTCTACAAATCCTTCTCAGAAAGCATCAGAGTGCTACCGTCTCTTTGTTAACTCCAAGATTTTGTAGTCGGCTACATTTTATCTCGAGCGTCTGCTTCTCCGATTCTTTATGGCTTTACACAGCAGAGAAGAGAAGAAAAGAGTGACAGCCGGGAGACCACCAAAGAATAACCCAACAATTTTACAAATGTGAAAATAGGTTGGGAGCCCTTTTGGTCACGCCTCTGTAAACATGTAATCAAATGAAAAGAAGTTCTGAAGAGCTCAGCTATACTATTCATGTGTTTGTCGTGTCAGCACCTCGTAAAAAAAAATCAACTGTGGGACACACTCTGTCACAAATGAGTGGCTACAGAGCAGTTATTAGAATCAAACATTTATGGTGGTTCTGCTGCATAATTACTTAGAGAGAGAGGGAGCGAGGGAACGAACGAAGAAAAAAAGAATGCCGATGCAGACTTATGCAAATGATATGCAAAAACCCAATTCACAGCACTCTGACTGTATTCACAGAACTACACCATCCTCAGAGAGGTCACACAGACGGACGCCAAAGAAAGTTTAATTTCTGCTGATGTGCGTAGCACTTTCAGCAACACACGGCCTGCCGACTGCAGTCCACATCAATATGAAAAGATTCTCCGCCTTGTAAAAGTGTCGGGAGTTCTGCTGTAACGGGGAAAATGGCACAGAGTGACAGACAACACTGATGACTGCTGAGCAGGGTGGTTCGTTCATGCTGCTGACAAACCTCTCAGTACATCCGTCAGATCCACACACCCAGCTTACTTCGCAATAAAAAGAAAAGAGAAAAGAGCGACCAAGTGGATCACACTGCTGGGAACAGGGATGAGACCACAGCACAAAACTGCATGATAGATGCATATAATTGCCATGCCATTCAAAGTCGGGGGACCTCAATTGCAGTGCAAGTAATTTAACTTCCGAAAATGAGAAATGATCGCAATCTCGCCAGAGTGATTCAATAATGTTGCTCTGCATTACATTTCACAGCTGACAGAGTCTTATCACCTGCAAAATAATTTATCCGGGCTTTCACTCCTACTTGCGCTTCTTTATGTACTTGGGTTTGGACAAGCCCTCCCTATTGAAGAGCCTCTGTGACTCAAAGGAGCACATGAATGAAATGTATGGTTACACCTGTGTCACAGCTTTCTTGATAACCAAAGTGATACATCATATGGGAGGGCTATATATAATGTAATGGGAGACTAGTCTTACCCCCGAAGCTTATGTATAGCACCCACCTGGATGGGACCATGGCGGCCATGGTGTGCCACTACATTCACCACACATTGGATGGGAAAGTGGGAAGTGGGAAGTGGGAAGGTGAGAGATGACACGATGATTGCCAACTGGTTGCACTAGAGATGATCCAGGAGGCCTTCATAATGAAAGAGGCCACTGAAGGAAGTGTTGCCAGAACACCAGGGACACCACCCACACACTTTACAATAGGCATCTTGAGGTGTTCTTCTACAACCACGGAGAGCTCGGATTTCAGTTTTACACCTCTTCCGAGGGCTAGCAACCAGTTGCCAATCTACCCACCCAGACAGGTTAAGGTTAAATGTACTCCACTGACACTAGGCACCTTCAGCAGCAACCTCAGCTTGCCCATACTTAGTCTCTAATTCAGCCAATGACCAGTCTGAAACCTGCTTAGTTTTGATGGGTCACCAGCTGTAAGCTAAAGGATAGTATGAATGAAGAAAATAGGCTATTGTTCAAATTGCCCTGGGAAGGAACACCTATAATGAGCTGGATTGCAGCTAATGTGAAGTTAATTTAACAAGACAAAATACTCCAAAAAAACTATACACTATATGTGACTCCAGACTCCCTAATAATAAAATCCCCTGCTTTAAATGGTATTTGATCTCTGCTTGAGTACAAGCTGCCCTTAAAATTCAGATATCATGAACCTGTAAACGCCATGCCACTTTGAAGAACCTGCGCGTTTCCGATGCTGTCTCAAGCTCTCTGTGTCTGAGCTGCCAGCCTGCAGCCCTGCACTGCAGCGCTCCACAACCTCCCTCCCTCCCTAAGCTGTCCTCCTCCCCATCAAAGGGAAAATGTCACATTACATCAAGCTGGCTTCACGCCTGTCTTTTAAAGGCCTTAAATATATACCCTTGCATATAGACACATAGACACATAGACACAGAACACTTGCCAGGGTTTCGTTGGGTTTCTAAATAAATCCAAGTTTAGCTGTTCAGCTTGAAATCTTGAATGCTCAAGGAAAAAGGGGGAGGTTGCTATGGAAACAGAGTTACAATGACCAGAAACGAAGTCTTGGAACCCAGGCTTGAGCATTATACTGTTCGCGTGCCACCAGCCTCTTCATTCTTTATTCACACAAGATTGGTAAGTTACAATTGACAGAGGCCGGGGAAGTAATATGACAAAGTCTCACAAATACATGTTCCAACTGGTTCCACAACTCACAAATCAAAATAAAGAATAGCACTACTCACACATGTATTCTTATTTGAAGGATACATTTGTTTTCTTTTAATAAAAAACTGACTACACTGTCCTTGTCATTTGCATGATGTGGTGGTGATGCGGGTCTCTAACACCCCACATCGCACTGTATTGATTTAGTTAGGTAATGATTTACTTTCATTTAGACTTAACCTAGATATTATTGAGTATTATAATTAAGTCTGGACGATGTTATTGAGATTGATTTTGATTTAAATGTATTCTCAGTATGTGTATAATGATTCTGTTTGTGTGCTTTAGTGATCTGTTTGTCTGTTTGTCTGTTTGTTTGTTTGCTTGTTTGTTTGTTTGTTAGTTTGACCGTTTCAAGCGGTGCTCATTCCGAACGGGTTTTGCCAGATAGAGTTGGGCCGTAATTGGCCTTAAGATTAGCTCCTGTGTCGGGAGGAGAGGCTGAATGTCTAAATGATGCAGGATGGATGTCAGTGGGGGTCAGGAGGTTTTGCTAACAGCTGCATGAAATGAGGAGAGCTGATTTGTTTCTCTCAGTGAGAGGTCGGACCATTTTTCCGGTTGGTTAGACGGATTTAGACCTGTTTGATACATGTTCTTAATTTGTTTGATACTTTGTTTTGATGCTTTGAACATTAAGAATTTGTCATTTTTCTATTTTGTATGTCCTCTTTTTTGGCACATAAGTCTGGAGTGTTTTACTTTACCATAGTATGCCCAGTCGTCCCAAATTATGCAATGACACTTTACTCAGAAGGCTATGAAGCCTTTTCAAACCTTGTGAACTACCATCAAAGCTTCTCCCAGTAGGTTATCTTTGCATGGCATCATAATAAAAATCTCATTCCTTTCAAGTGTCTTCCCTGTCACCAGTGTCTATTCGGTACACTAAGATCTAGTGCCATTTCAGTGGTGTAAAAGTATGCCCTCACTCCTATGGTGACATTCTCTGAAAACAGTGCTCATAATCTCTCCCTTATGAAGGCTTCATTTTGACAGCAGATTCTCTGTTCCATTACCTCTGGTATTATACAGTCAGACTCTAAGCCATTGTCCTAACAGCAGCACTGGCAATGATAAAAGAAGTGGTAAAACTTTTGAGGGTCTTAAAGTTGAAAGATGAAAATATCCTTTCACATATACCCTTTATCCAAAAATATCATCCATAAAGTACTAATTGGCCACCAAGAACAGGACCTTCATTTTATTTTAACAGAGGGTCCTGTATTGTGCAATCTACTTTGTGAGAGAAAGTTTTGGATCCTGACAAACTGTCCAAGCCTTTCGAACAACATGTCATCAGGCTGTTGTCTAGTCTTTCCATACTGAATGATGTGTTGACAGTACCCTCAATCATAGATCAATAAAAACAGATCAATGAAATGCATTTAAGTGTCAATGTAATGCCCTGGCTGGTATAATCATATCAGTCAGTACCCAAAAATAAACACCAGGCCTCAAACAGATCTGCTTCATTTCAAGCCCTTTAAATACTTTTCAATGCATTGACTGCTAATGGAACCACTCCTGTTTTTAGTGTTTAGACTTGTTATCATTTGGCACTCAAAAGTGATATCTAAGATGAGACTTGACTTACCTGTAGTTTCCACGATGCCTTCCAAGATGACAACAATTTCAAACTGCTCCGTTTGCATTGATCTCTGGGAGAGTTCGTAGAATGGACTTTTAGTGTCGATCACGTGACAGATGGTGAGCGGTGACACGAGAAAGAGCTGATCCGCCCCGGTGCTGAAGCCCACATCTAACTCTAACTGATCCAGCGGAAGAAACTCGCCTTCGGGCGTCTGCCGAGACTGGGGAAGCGTACAGAAAGGATGAAATATCGGTGGAAATCCTGCAACTCAGTGAAGTGTGGTGACAGCTTTTTGTCTTTGTAGGCAATCACAGCAATCAATTATCAATGAATAGACGGAGGGAGATAATTCAATTAAAGGTTAATATCACACGCTGAGACTAGTGAACATAGTTTCTTTACCTAACCTTCCTGAAAGTGCACGCACACATCAATAAGTGCGTTTATCCTAATAATGTTATGCAAAACTTTGACATTTGGCATACAACTGTATGTGTGGCCATGTTGTGGCCTACTTCATTTCCTTTAATCAATGTAGCCTATGTGTTCTTCATATATTAATTGTCCATTATAATGTTCAGATAATTAAACTGAAATACAGAAAGGGTTATCATGAGCAAAATGTAACTTGGGTATTTCAATTTCAAAACTGATGTGCCTTTACATAAATAAACAGTTCATCAGTGCATTTGATTTAATTAAAAACTGCACATTTCACTAAGATATAGGAACTAAACTTACTTTGAGCAATTTGCAGCGTATCTGTGCTGAGACCATGTGGCTGTTGCGCAGGTTACCGACTCTGAACATCAGAGTGAGTTTTCCATCTCTCATAGAAATGGCCGCGTGTTCACTGAACATCAGTGTCTCAGCTCTTTTCTTGGGCTGAGACATCTTAATGAACATACAACCGATTAAAAATGCATCGACTATTGATCCAAGAATTGACTGAAACAGAAAGAGTATGATCCCCTCGGGACATTTGTCTGTAATGTACCTATAGCCATAGCCTATAGTGGCTTCAGTCTCAATGAAGAAAAGAAACGCAGATGGAAAGTTATAAACATTGGCGACACATGGCGAGTATTTGTCATCGTGAGCTCTGTGGAGGTCTCCTCTTATGTAGGCAATAAGCCACCACATTGAGGCCATGAACAGCCAAGCCACAGTGTAAGTAAGGATAAAAATGAACAAATTGTAACGCCATTTCAGATCTACAAGGGTGGTGAAGAGGTCTGAGAGATATCTGCTGGTTTCTCCACCGAGGTTTCCATGCTGGACGTTACATCGCCCGTTCTTGTCCACAAAGCGCTGCCTCTTCCTTTTCTTCTCTGGGGCTGGCTGGTTAAAGCCAGAGCCGCTCGATGAGGTGGTCACTACCTGGTAATCGTCACCAAATTTCTTTCTCAGTGCAGACATACTATGAGGACAACGGAAGAAAGGATTAATCTCGAAGATTAATATCTGCAGTCCACTAAATTGGTCTACAGAGTGTTAATTGTGGTTCCTTCAATTGTTTCACTGTTATGCGGAATTTATTTCAGTCGAAAGGATCCGAATACCTAGCTATATATTGCCACAAGTATAGCCTTACCGACACATGACAAGATTATCACGGAACTGATTTTGTGACAAATAGGTAGGCTATTAACGCTGTGAAAAAACAGGTGTAAATCAGTGACAAGCCAGTCGTAATTTAGGAGGCTATAGTTTGTGATCAATTGGCTTCTTCTTTGGTGCGATGCTCAATTCTCATCCAGCTCAGAACGACGCAGGTAGGCATTAGAGATTCACTGAGAAGTCCAGACCTCGAGTTGAAAGTTGCAGCTGTTTCAGCACTCCATATATCCAATGTAGCTGCTGCGTAATAATTAGACAATAACTGGACTGTGTTGAAAGAGCACATAAAATGCTCTTTAAAAGGTCCGTACATGTGTAAGATTGAAACCGTTGGTGTCGGACAGGACTCAGTTCACAAACATCCTCCTGCTGCTTTGTCTAGTCCGCATGAGATAGGATCTGCATACAGTTAAACCACCCTGAAGAACATAATAGACTTTGGAAAAAAAAAAGAAAAAAATACTGTCCGGTTGATTCCACAGTTCCTCTCTCTCTCAAGTCGCTCAAGGCGTTAGTCTTCTCGCAGGAAATATGTTATATCTAGGGAGGGCGAAAGGCTGCTGTGTTTTCCCATAGGTTTCCTCTTCTGCGCAATGTGCGCTTCATACAAAGATGCGATGCTGTCTGTGGTTTCAGTCGAAGCCTACCTACTGACACTATTTCCCGGGAAGGGGGTGGGATACAGTTTTAGACCGGAGAGGTGGAGGGCGAAGTCAAGATTCTGTTTTCTATTTTAGCTGTTCTTTGCTATCTGACGATTTAATCACATCACAATTAGCCATATATGACTCATACACATGAACAATGCTGTTTTAGTTTCCCAGTTGCTGTTGTCAGATCAATCCAGATTAAAACAATAGACAACAAAAGACAAACCATTGTCTATTTATTTGTATTGAGGTGATTAGAGGGTTTGTTTCTTTTAACATTTGATACTATGTATTATCCGATATTCCAAAAGCAATTTCATCTACTGCCACCTGCTTTTGTGTTTGGCCACCTGGTTAATTTGATAGGCTATCTGCTGACCTTGGCAACAGGAGAATGAAACACTTTAGGTTTCCTCTTTTTAAGATAAGTAAAATGACAGTTGGCTATCCTATTTCTTGAGATATGGCATTTTCTAGAACTATATGTAAAAGGGCAAACTACATATTTTGTATTTATTTTAAATGCTGATCCTGCTCTCTCAATAAAAAAAATTGAGCATAGTTTGTAAAGGTGTGTGTGTGTGTGTGTGTGTCTGTGTGTGTGTTTGTGTGTGAAGTGAACCTGGCATAATACATGCCATAGTGATTCTCTCTAATTGCAGATTTTTCATTGGCTGTGATCATTCATCTGTAACCAACAGTATGTCACAACTCATAGACCAAAGTGATAGACATGTTATGAAAGCAGGTCACCTTAAATTAACTTAAGATTAATCAGTTATTTGTAATCATAAAAACAGTTGGGAATGTAATGACACCTAATTAAATAGCACTCTCAAGAGGACCGAGTGGTGAATTCTAGTTATTTCAGGTACAAAATAAAAAACAAAATGGCTTTAAGTGTAATCACACCAATTCGGACATGAAATACACATTGGTCTCGCAATCAGAGTATTATTATTGTTTCTAATAGTTCATCGGCTTCACTGTTTGTGTGCCCTGATTTCTCATCCAACACTATGATTCATCCACAACATCCAACTGCCAACCAAGCTGAGAAATGTCACAAAGAAGTGGAGGTAGAAGGTTTAAGCACATGTGCTAAGGGCCGAGCGATTCCTGGGTGTCACAGCCCGGGGTGAAGGTGATTGAAATCTCTGCGTCCCACCATCCCTCGCGGTCACATCCATTGACGGGGTATTACACCCCCTCTCCGCTGCCCTCCCGCCCGGATTTCTTCACTTTTACATCGAGATTGCTTTTCTCCTCCCCACGGGGTGATATTGTTCATAATCTTAACTGATCTTAACCCCCCAGCACCACCACCACCCCCCCCCCCCCCCCCACACATACACACACCGGCCAACACATATTGCAAACTCTGTTTCCCACGAGAGCTTGTGCACTAAGGGAATGACAGAGCATGACATGGATCCTGTCCATATTGCATGAGATTTGGCCCTTAGCATACGGAAGATTGGCTCGGTCCTTGACACTCTTCTTCTTCATGGCTCTCGTGGCACACTGTCTGCCAGCCCAAGGGAATCTGCTGTGGCCAATCTACACACATTCACATCTTCACATGTACCTTGTGTGTGTGTGTGTGTGTGTGTGTACAATGTTGTGGGCAATTGTGTGTCTTTTCAGCAGAATATTATAATTTGGAGATAGTAATTTGGAGATGTTTTATGTTCAGATTTAAGGAGTTGTTTCTGTATGATTTTGTAGAATTGAGCTGAACTGAGCACAGTTTGAGCACAATTCATGCCAAGGTACCACACTGTACAGCGTCCTTCTAAACCTTCAAGGATTTTCTCTGTATTTCACCTGATGTTGACATTTTTTCCAAACAATTTGATTTTTTTTAAGTAGGCCTCTAAAAGTCTATATAATTGTTTTGGATGGCGGCTGAAATTGCCCTCACTCTCAGACAGTCACTCTTAGCTAAGCCATTGTCTACAGGCTGTCACCTCATGACATTTCACCTCTGACACAACATTCAGCCAGCAGCGGCGATGTAAAAAAGCGCACAGATACTAACGATCAGCCCTTTGCCAGGTGTGCTAAAGAATCTAGAGATGAATACTGGATAAGATAATTGCTATAACGATGTGACTCTTTCTCTCTCTCTCTCTCTTACTCTTTTCTCTTTTCTGGTGCACCTCCAATCTCCAATTACAAGCATTCCAATTGTTCTGTTCACATCCTGCAGGAGAGCGCACACTGCCAATTGCCAGACCTTGATTACAGCCACGTAAAAAAAAAAGAACCATTGAGTGCTGGGCAATTGCTGCCGTCAGTGGGATTTTATAATGAGTCTGAGGTGATGGAGGTCATGGAGTCGGTGCTCTTGTCCCTCATTAATGAGAAGCGGGCAGCTCAGATGTTTTCCACCAACTCCAACTTAATGGCCTTTTGCAAAACAATGTGAAAAGTTGAACTCGAGATGCATTTCCGCAAGAAAGTGTGATTGGTCAACAGTAGTAGAGTCTTCTAAAATAACAACATGGATCAGGCATGGGAATAAAAGCTGCGCACAGGCAATTTTGACATAATTATGTTGAACAAACTATAAAAGAACACGCATATATGGATGAACAGAGACATTTCTATACTATGCTATGCTGATACAGTCACTTAACACCACTTCAGCATCTCTTCTGTAGGGATAGGGCTGCACAGGAACCCTTTGTTGTGCAGACAAGCACAGCCCTGCACTGGACTCAAACTTGCAACCTCAGGCAGGTAGCAGGGAGTGAGGTTTACTGCACAGCAGTGGACCTGCATTTTACCATTACACTCACCCCCCTAAACCACACTTTCATTCTGGGACTGTGGCACCAATGTAACCTACATAGTATAGCGAGCACAGTTCCTCACCGACTCAAACTTGCAACCTGTATGGCAGGCGTGCTAGGCTCCTGTTCATCGCCAACAGGGATAAAGTGATTTATGATTTATGATTTATGTTCTAATTTGGCTATGGTTGGTTATTGTTTTTTTTTTTGTGCTTGCCAAGCAATCTATTCGTTTGTGTATGGATTTAGTTACTGGACAATAAAACTATTGTAGGGAATATCAACATCTATTTTCTGTCTTCCTAGTGTGTGCCAGGTGAATTGTGGAGCTGGCATGTTGCCTACTGTGGACCATGCATAACAGTGACTGGTGATGATTGAAAATGTGATTGAAATAACGCCAGTAGAAAACCTAGGCAAACCGTTTGGTGTGTTAAATTACAGTTATTAGTAGGTCTTTTGTAACTAACTGTCGACGGACTTTTATGTGTCAATATTGACTCTTTATCTTTTGTTCCATCCAAGACAGCAAGAAACCTCGGGGTCATTATTGATGACCAACTGACCTTCACGGCCCACATTGCCTCTGTCTCCAGGTCATGCCGCTTTGGGCTAAACAACATCCGCAAGATCAGGCCGTAACTAACCCAGTATGCCACCCAGCTGCTGGTGCAAACCTAGGTGAGTTCCCCGCCTTGACTACTGCAACACCCTCCTAAAAGGCCTGCCGGCTTGCCTGGTGAAACCACTACAGATGATCCAGAACGCAGCGGTGCGTCTGGTGTTCAACCAACCGAAGAGGGCACCTGTCACCCCGCTACTTATTGAACTCCACTGGCTGCCTGTAGCTGCTTGCATTAAGTTCAAGTCACTTATGCTTGCCTACAGAGTGCTTGCTGGTTCTGCTCCCACCTACCTAAATGCTCTTGTAAGGGCAAATGTTACACCCAGGATGCTGCGCTCGTCTAGTGAGCGTTGTTTGGCTCTGCTGTCTGTGCAAGTACGGCAATCCAGACTATTCTCATTTTAAATTCCACGTTGGTGGAACGAACTGCGTATTACTACCAGAGCAGGGGCATCCCTCTCTACCTTCAAGAAGATTTTGAAGACCCAACTCTTCAGAGAGCACCTCCCTTCTTAACTGGCACCTTGACTAGTGCTTAACTTGCACATACAGCAGTTACATTCCTGCACTTCTTTTTTTCCTTTCTATTTCATTTTTCTATTTCTAATGTAAAGTAGTAATTATTGTTACAGCAGGTATGTATTGCTCTTAGCTTGAATGTTCTCTCCCCTGTACGTCGCTTTGGACAAAAGCGTCTGCTAAATGACTGATGTAAATGAAAATGTAAATGTGTCACTTGTCTCAAATAGCATGTGGGACTTTAGAGTGGTAAAGTTACATGTATGGTCGTTCTAGTGGCAAGTAAGAGTCAAGTGCAAGACTGCAAATATAATTATCTCTGCCAAGGAGGTTGTGTTTTAACCCCAGTACATTTGTTTGTTGGTGTGCAGTATTACGCTTTTTATGAAACTTGGTGCAAAGGTGTAGCATGGGCTAAGGAAGAACCCTTTACATTTTGGAGCAGATCTGACTCACGGGCATCAGCATGAATTTAGTTTTGCTTTCAGTAAAGTTTCGAGATACGGCACTTTGCCAAGTTTATTTCCACTGATGATGGCCGAATATTAAATCCTGCATACTTTACAGCGGAGACATTTGAAAATTCAATCTTCAACCTGTTGAAAACAAATATATGGTATATTCCGTACCAGTCATGTGAAGCTACAATCATGCCAAGTTTCAAGTGGATGGGTGAAGTCTAAGGCCGTGTCTCATATCGAGCACTTGTGCACTTCAAACACTGACTTTTCAGGGCATAGGTAGAGCGTTTACACTCACACAACCAGTACCCAGATTGCGCAATGTAAACGGTCCAAAAATGCAGTGTAAAACGATGGACTCTTCTAGCCCTAAACGGTTACCATCTTGGCTACGTGGCGGAAGAGGAGGAGCCCTTTTGGCAGCTTTTCAGTTTCGGACAGTTGGCTGACTGGCACCTCGCAAATCACTTCAACCATTATTACTGGATACAATAACTGAAACGAAAAATCGCCATTTTTTTAACATATACATACAAAACACGGCCTTCATCGGAATTTGGCCTGCCATCTTTGCTTAAAATGTCCAGTTGGCCAGGAGGGAGCTGGCACACAGATTTATGGGTAAAAGGCTCACACATTTGCATCCGTCAGTATTCCATTTGAGACAACACAACAATCAGTCTCAGAACACACTACATATGTAAGTGCTTAGTGTGCCCTACGCACTGTATTGCAGTGTACTTTGTAAAGTACTCGATATAAGACACAGCCTTAGTATATATTATTGAGATGTTGTTGAAAAGAAAATGGAAGAAAAAAGAACTTTGACACTATATGACTACCCTGCGGTGCGGCGGCGGACATAATAAGACTTAACAGTACAGCATTGAGCAATCACATTAAATATTTGGCACAGTAGGTAAATATGTTCTTCACACCATGTCTCTGTACAAGCAGTCTGTGCGCATGTGGCAGATGAGTCACAGGAGAGAGCGACTGGTACTTCTATCCCAGTGTGCCTTAATGTCAATTGTCCCAATACATGGTAATGGCAAAATTACAGTTATTGCTGTCAGGGTATGACAGTCTGAATGCTGTGCGCTTGAAGACATCATGCACTGGAAAGCAGAATAGTTAGAAAGCACAGAACGCTGTCTTCCTTCTGTTTTTCATATTCACCACATTTCCTCGAGCTTGCTCACAAGGGTCACTGCTCTCTCACTTCAGATCATTTTAAGATCACGGAAAGGAAACAGAGTAGGGTCCTCTAACTGTTTCCCTCATTAGCATCAAATGAAGGCAGAATCAAAGGCGATCTGTTGTTCTGTACACAGTGGCATATGGTACAAGGGAACACACTATTTATGGCAAGCCTCCGGCAAGATCAGTGACAAGGGACACTTCCATAACCCGGATGGAACAATTGCTTTAATTGAGCAAGCCCTCTTACTCACAGACCAGCAGTTTGGGAATATTCACTTCTCTCTTTTCTGCCTGTCAGAAAAACTATTAGTGGCAGAAGCATTTAAGTCATTATATTCTTGCGCAGCACACCACATGAGCTTGGTTGCATGGCAATTATGAGCTAATACTGTCAGAGAAAAGGGCAAACAGGAAAGAAGAACAATGTTTGTCTGTCTTCAATCTTCGGCGGACAACAGCAATAGAGCGAGTATCAATTTTCACCCACAAATCTGATCGAAATCTGATGATGATAACGTCCACGTTGTTTTGAAAGATTGCTGTTGCCGTTCTGGGGGGAAATTGCGCTTATCTCTGACAAATCCAGAGAGCAGATGCCACAGTCCTTCCCAGCCTCAGCGCCAGCCATTATACAGTTCCTCCTCAGACACTGATGAAAGGGATTTTGATGTTCTTGTGTAACCCATAAAAATAGACCCGAGACCTGGTTTGGAGGGTTGGGGGGTGGTATGGATGGAGAAGCTTGAATTGATTTATTAATCTAATCAGAGAGAGACAGAGGAAATGCAATCATTGAGCACTATATTTCTGCCACAATGATGGCACTTGAGGTCATTCGCCAAGACGCTCAGCCAATCATTTCATGGGATCATCCCTAATTTGCCATCTCATTCCGTAATCACTGCCATCAGAGGCCCAGCACGAGGCCAACTTTTATATCAGCCTTTAGAAACGTCGAGTCTTCATTAATCTCACTTACTGAAGAAAATTCAGGGAATTTCTTTGGGAAAAAAACCTAAAAACCCACCATACAGGAATGTTATTTGTTGAGTTACTGATTTCCAATCACTGAATGGAGCTGTGTAAAGGGCTGATGTGATGAGTGATGGCTTGTCTCCTGGTGTTGATCCCCCAGCACAAGTCCAGCACAGGGTCCACCCGCAGATGAGCTGTCCTGTCCTAGAAAACATGGGAGGACACCAAAAGGTCTATCTGTAATGTAATTCAGTCTCGCTGCGTGAGCAGCAGATAACGAGCAGCTGCTGACAAGTGAATCCATCTTGCCTCCTGACAGGGCCAACTGGACAGCAAGACACCAGGAAGGCAGAGGAAATCAGCTACATCTGCTGGCTTTGGAAAGCCATTACAATGCTAGCAGAAATGAAGCAAGGTTCAGAGTACTAAAAACATTCAGGCAAAGAGAGATAGATGCCACTGGGGCGGCCTTGGTGTGTAATTTTGCCGAGGGTCGATCTCTACAGCTCTCAGAAATGTAGTGGACATGGAATGACACTGAGCGGCTGCAGTAGGCCTACTGTGTAGTTATCCCTGAATGCTGCATATTGTATCAACTGTTAGAAGACTACCCCTGCCACAGATACATATACTCAATAAATCTCTCTTTCAAAATAAGGCACGTTTTCCAGTTTGAAACCCCAACGGTCACAATAAGGTAGTAATATGGTTGTGACGGTGACTGTTTGTTTTCACCGAGGGTGGGGGATGGGGGTGGGGGCCTAACATACGTGCTCTGTGACTCTTTCCATTCAACCAGATGCCATATAGAATCGTGAAGAGGCAGCCGTGGATATCGCCCCTCATAATCCGTCACCTGGAACTACCATGCGTGAAACCTGGAAAGAGGCACCCGTCTCTGAGAAGCGCCGGTATCTGAAAGGCACAAGCCCCCTCAACAATTAGGCTTGGATTCCTCCTGTGGGTGTGTGTGAGCGGCAGACGGAGATGGAATACAGGGCCATCCAGGGTGCTGATTACCATCCCTAGACTCCATTACAGGGCTTCTCGGCCCGGTACAATGAAACCAGAAAATGCAAGCGAGCACGAAGTCAAATCCACTCACGGTCAAACACATGGGAGATGAGAAACAAGGTTGTGCACCGAGTCCTGAACTCCCACTTGTGTTTTTTTCTCTCCCCCTTTTCTTTCCAACCCTTTCTTCTGCCCGCCACACAAGGATAGAAGGTCTTGTTGTCTAGTGTTGTTTATAGAAAGGAAAAGAAACAAGCACAACAGAAGTGTGTGAGGTGTGAAGGGCTCTAAGCACATCGAGTCTGTCTCTAAGGGTGTCTGTTTTAAATTGGTTTTCTATATGAGTTTATGCGGCACTGAGCCCTGATGGAAGCCTCTTCAATTATAATTGGCTCTGTAGGAATTAGGCTCTAAGCAGGGTGAATTTCTCCAAGCGAGGGAAAAAGGTTTTCTGTCTAATAAAGTTGTGTGCATGAGAGTTTTGCTGCAAGAGAACGAGCCAGTCTTGACTTTCTTCTCCAGAAGTTAGAGATTGCCTGCCTGTGCTGTTATTGGGCACCTACTACTGTGGCTGGAGCTGAGCAGACAGGTCCTGTGGTAGAGGATGAAAAATCACCTCAGCATGAGGAGCCTTATTAAACTCGGAGGAGAAATCCGAGCATGTGGCATTGTGTAAATCAGTGCGAAGCCTTTTGCCTGGCTGCCGTTCGGGCTCCTCCAGGTTGCCCTGTCCCCCGACTCACTCTCTCTCCTTTTTTTTGTCACCGAAAGAGATTAGTCCCTAGCCCCGGTGTGCCGTGGCAGGACTCCAAAGCGTTAACTTTCCGTCTCCATGGTGAGTGAGGTCAGCCGTGCAGGAGCGAGCAGCATCAGATAAGGACACCATTAGGGTGTTATTTTAAACCACCTGCCCCGTAATGGGCTGCCAGACCAGGTGTCAATGTGCCCATGTGAGGTGTATTTGTGTGAGTGAGTGAGTGTGTGTGTGTGTATGTTCCCTTGGGATTATGTGTAGGACTTCCTTTTGCTTGTTGTTCTTCACAGTTTTGTGTATGTTTTCTATAAATGTGTCTCATGCTTCTGTGTGTGTGTGTGTATGTATGTACTGCTTGTGCTTATGTGTGTATAAAGTGTTCTCTGCATCTGTGTGTGTGTGTGCATCTGTGTGTGTATTTGGCTCGTGCTTCAGTGTATATGTGTGAAGTTCCCCCATATTTCCATGTGTGCCTATGTGTGTGTGTGCTGGCTGTGCCCATGTCCCTGTGCCCTGCGGTGTGATGACGGCTGATTGCAGGCTGTGCCCCTACAGCGCAGAGGTGCTGCAGGGCGCCGCGGACTGAGTGAGATCACGCCCTGTGAGGAGTCATTAATTACACTGGAGTGGTTGCCTTGGAGAGGTTTACAAATATTTATTAGGGAAAAATACCCCCCTCCCCCCACACACATGCTTTCAAACTACTAAGGATGAAATGCAATTAAAGCCAGGTGTTAAGTCGAACCTGTGTGCAATTTTGCTTTTAATTCATTGCTGACAGGTACCTACTGAGAGAGGGACACATTAAGGAGAAAGTCTATATTTGCAATTTAATTCTCATCCATCAGCGTGACACAGGTTTAATATGAATGTATACCCAGTGGCACCTACTAAATAAACAGTGAAAATTGAGTGGACTGGCATATTGTAGACAAAGTGCATACACACATAATAGTGTCTGCAAACATTACAGGCTCAAAAAATCAAATCAATCTACTTGAGGTTTGGATTTGAAGCAATGAGGAGCCAACAGAATACAATTAATGGCCTTTTTCTAGATCAAGTATGGCCTGTTAGCTAGGTCACTGTGTTGACTTGGGTTCAATACACTGATTACCCTGGAAGGGCATTTAATCAGAGCAAGAAAGAATCACCTCTTCAGTAGCCGATCCTTTTGCGGTTATTGGGCCCCATGGCCGTGAGGCATGCCCAGTAAAGAGGTGTGGGTAAACCGAAGGTAATAACAACACAACAGTAGTGCATACTCAACCGCCTCCTTTTCAGTCACCACAAAGAATCGACTGAGTCTTTACATTCATCAACAGTGATTTATTGTAGCTCACAGTTCAGTTTGTTAGTAGAATTCATTGGAGTGTGCATGGTAAGTACACACTCAATCCATTCCTGGGTTTTTTATTTTCTTTTGCCTTACAAAAAATGTACAAACAGATTAACATCACTTCAAGACTAATACAAAGTTACACATTTCAAAGTTGAAAGGCAATCTATGTTGCTATGTTTTTTGTACCATGCACTTAAAACCCCATGAGAGCCGCTTTGTAAATATTCACATTCCATAGCACGGGTCATAGTTTAGTTTTGATTGAGTGCTTTTCCTCCTCATTCATTTAGTAGCAACGCCCCCTTATCAATTCTATTTAGTTTATTCAATTTAGTCCATTTGAATGTAATGACTATAAACTGAATCTTAATCAGAATAAATTAGCTGCTCAAATTAACTACATGTAAACAATACAACTTTGATTAAATCTATCCCATCTTCCTACATAAAGCCACCAAGAACTGCTGATGCATGGAAAATATTGTGTGAAGTGAAATTTTGTAAATAGTCAGATGAAATGTTATACTAAAGGGGTTTTAAAGACAGTTTCTCTTACAGTGATACAGTGTATTCAACCAAACTGCTAATAATGACAGAATGCTCCAGTGCACTTAAATATAGCAAAGGTCTACACTCTAAATTTCAATAGGGCTTTTAAGTCGCATCTTAAAAAAATAATCTTTTTTGTGTATGTACAATGGTGTTCAAAAACTTTTGGTTATATTATTTACAATATGCCAGCTGCACCATATGGTTGACAATGACAAAAATAATAAATAAAAGTACAGTAGAAGTTGAAGTCAAGGCTAGAATGCCAAGGGCTGAATAACAAGGATATTCTCTCCAGGTAGTCATACTGAAATGTCTCGTATACTGAATGTCTGGTATGTGCTTGAGCGAGTGGCTATAAGAACTGTAGCAATGTCAGGTTGGTGAGGCAGCAGCTTTCTACATTATATCATGGAGCCTTCACTTTCTCCCACCTACATCTGTTAAAATCATTCAATCTTTACATCTCTTAAGTCTCAGTGACCTTTCATTATAAATATGTTACTTAACTATTTAGGGAAATACATCTTTTCTGCAAACAAACAATAACGACACAAATAGAACAGGATTAATATAAAAATCTGCATACTAAAACCAAATGTAAATTGACAGCTCTTTTAGCTGACCCATGAATGACCAAAAAACAAGCAAACAAACAAACAAACAAACAAAATTGAATAACAGTGGCTAGAGATATGTCTAGTACCTCTATGTAGCGACAGTGGCTCTGTCCTCCACTCTCAATGGTCCTCACAATGAGCTCCTATTTATGATACGATAACTCAAAACTTTCCTTAAGGCAAAATCAATACAGCACAAGTCAATACCTCCACAGTAATAGCTTCCCACACCATAAACTCCGCTCTTAAACATTGTTGCTGCTGTACTGTTGGTTTGTCTCTCAGAAGGGACAGGCAGACAAGAAGCCGGTTCTCCTGTAATATGCCCACTGATTCTGCAAACATCTGGTTACAAGTCGAAGTCGGACAACCGGTTTCCAAACATTAGTCCAATCCTTAAGTTGATGTGTACAGTAGAATTAGTTACATTTCTGTAAATGTCTGATAATCACAGATGTGGACAAGGGAAGTGAGGTGTGATATTAATTGATAGGTCCCTTGCTGTTGTTGTACTTGTGTGAAAAGTATGTGCAGAATGCAAGGTGAATGCATGATCCCTAGATATGCAAAAGGTCCCACAGCTAGATCTGCTGAGCACTCTGGGTAATGCAGTCTTGCTGTGGGTTTTTGGAGAAGAGCATTAGTCCTGTGAGTGTCAACAGATGCTTGTTTGGTCAGCTCCGGGTGACTAGAGCACAAAGGGCTTGACTAACAGTCTCTGAGCAGGCAGGGCAGGATGAAGTCCTCACGAGAGCTCTTCACACACACACAAACTCTCTCGCGCAAGGATACACACACTCACACACACACATAGGCTGGTTAAGCCATGCACTACAGGGGGGAAAGGAAAAGGTACTTTGGCCTGTTCCTATACGGATACAGGTCCCAGTAGCAGCAGCAGCAGCAGCACTAATGGCATCATGGGTGTGTGGTTGGTTGATGTGGAGTCACCATCGTAGACACGTTGAGGGCCTGCTGTCCCTCAGGGGTGGGAGGCCAGCCTTAGGCTGGAGGTCAGAGTTCAGGGTTGAGTAGTCATGAAGAGTGAGAGCGGCTCACTGGCTGAGGGTCATGTTCCTTAGGATCCACTGCTGCGAGCGACTGCCATTGCAGTCTCTGAGGGTGGGCACCATCTTGTCCTCGTCCGAGGGCATGTCCAGACACTGGTTGCTGTTCACATGCAGGAGGGTCAGCCTCTGTAAAGGAGGTGAAGGAAGGGTCAAGGGTCAAACAAGACGACAACAACAACAACAACAACAACAACAACAACAACAACAACAACACTTCGCAAACAACGGATTAAGTGCAGTACAGACATTGAGGCTATGACAAAGGTCAACAGGTCCAGTCCACATGGGGCAGCTTGAGTGAAAGAGGAGGGCCTTCAACACTTCACATCACTTCAACAACAGCACCTTTTTTCTGGTCAGACATTGGTTTAAACATTGAATGTATTTTTAGACACTGAGATCACCTCTGGCTAAAGCTGGCTGGAATGCTATAAACAGACTGCTGAAAAATCAACCTCCTCTTACGATTTGATAGAACTCACCTAATTCCATATAATAAACATATTATCACATCCTTCCCTGGAGCAAAGGTTTTTGCCACATCATGTGTACACCCTTCAGAGTGACAGTATGATAATGGAGAACTTTGGTGAGTAATTCGTCCAACCGTGGGGTGACTGGCATCTTTTTGGAAACACAGTCGATGTGAAGGCTCTTTTGATTTCTCAAAATGGCCTCGAACGGCCTTTTGTCTTGAGTGGCCTCTGTCTGCACGCGCAATTGTAACATTATCTAAAGCTTTCAGGAAAGAATAAATAAATAAAATAATGCACCCCACAGCAACAGCCAACTGTCAAGCGATGATTACTCTTAATGGTTTCACAGAGGGAGTAATCACTCTCTGTGCATGCATGAACAACGAAATGTCAAATATTACGGGTGCGTTCGTTTTTTTTTTTTGCGCTCATCAAAAAGTTGGAGGCCCGTAGTAATGAATGCGGCAGCCCCTCAATTTAAGGATCACTGCTAATCACCAGAACCGTGGCAATAATTAAGAGTCGCCTATCAGAGCGCTGCCTGGAGAGACGCATAAAAGGACATGGAACATAATACGCTGCTAATGCTTTTTTTACGCAGCTGTGGCGATTGCGAGGCCTCGAGACACTCTTGGCCTCTCATCACAGATGAGACTGAGGGACAGCAGCAGCAGCAGAGTGTGTGTGTGTGTGTGTGTGTGTGTGTGTGAGAGAGTGTTTGTGTGTGTGTGAATAGGGATATTTATGCTGTTTGCTTTTGGGGCAGTGAGATCATTTTTCACGGAAAAGAAAACGCCACCATGTTTTGGCGTGTTGACAGAGGATGATGTTTAATAAGTGTGGAAGACACAAGCACAAACACACACAGACACAGACACACACACAGACACACACACACAGACACACACACACAGACACACACACACACAGACACACACACACACACACACACACACACACACACACACACACACACACAAGCACAAGAACACGCGCGCACACACAAACTCCTCTATACTGTCTATGCACAGAAATGACAAAGCACCATTGCCACGGCCAGACAGCTGCAGAGCGGGCAGGGCAGTCCATCACTGCGCCCTGGCCCTAAACAGATCCGTGCAGACGGAGCACACCTCCACCCCCTCCACCCCCCCCCCCACCCCATCAGCTGATGCTGCGTGGACCACACAGGCTGCGGAGAGAGAGTGAATTGGGGAGCAGCGGCACAGGGCGCTCCACTGCAGCATCCTGCAGTGGTTCTACATGAGTAGTCCGCCACTGTCTGAGAGCAGGAAAGAAAGCTACAGGTTAGGCTTTGAAATACATTAGAAGAGGGAACCGGAGTCATGTTTTACAATGCATTTCTATAGCCCATGATTGTAATGCCTGCTTTGAAAGAAAGCTGTTTTAGGAAAATATGGATATATATAATACTGGGCGAAAGGCTAGCGAGCACGCTAAGCACACTCATTATTACGTCCTTCTCATCTAAACCAATTATGCCTTCAGGCCTCGTAGTTGGCGCCATTAATTGTAGCCGTATTGACTAGAGCCGTCATACCCGACAAAACATGTCAGAAGTGATGTAGTTGCCTCAGTCCAGCTCTCATAAATCACATGGAGACACGCTCAGCGGTGTGCGAGAGAGTGGGCCGATTATGGTGGTGGGTGACTCGTGCTATTTGGCTGGAATGATGAAATAATGACAGCGATATGCTTCCTCCCTGCACTGCCTTCATTATAGAGGACTAAGAGCTGCCAAGGCTATTGTGTAAGTTGGGACACCAGCAACATAGGAAAGTAAGGATGGATGCGAGGAGGGGGGGGGGGACTAATATGAAGCCCCCTTTTTAATGAGATTTTAAAATGTGCAGGGTTTGGGTCAGTGTGCAATTAGGATTTTTATGCTCTTTCAGCTAAGTCCCATTATGTGCTTGTGTTCCTGGACAAAGCTGGACACAGCTGTGTGTGTATGTCTGTATGCGTGTGTCTGAAATCTGACTAATTAAATGGAGATCATTTCAATACGTTGGGCCTTCACTCAAGAGCACTTGTACCTCCTATACTCACGAACTCAAATGAACCTGATGACACATGCCCGACTCTCATAACGAGCCCCATTTGTGTAGTAATGAAGTTCAAGTTGGACATCCATCCACTGCACGCCATCCATTGATCCCACACACCTGTGTCACTTAGTTTCTGTGTGTAAAACGTCATACTGCGGGATATACATTCTAAAACCCTGATGGAAACATTAGCTTCACAAACACAGTTGCTATATAACCCACAGTAATTATTTTCCAAAGGGAAATAACAGAATATCCGCCCGAGTCCAAATAACAATGGGTTTGAAACCTACACCCAGCAGCAGGGTACTTTCACATGAAACGGGCTGCCACAAATAAACAGACCAGCAGACAGGGTGTGTGTGTGTGTTGCATGACAAAAAGAGAAAGTGACTTAGTGAATAAGAGGGGAAAAAAATCAAAGTGAAAAGTCTAAAAATGAGAGATGATGAGATACAGGTTGAAAGCAAACAAACAAAAGCCTCGAAAGAGAATGAGCGAGAGAGTGGGCGTAATTGAGATCCAGGCGCCAGACAATAAGAGAGAGAGAGAGAAAGAAATAAAGGGATAGGGAGAGAGGGAGCATGAGTATGAGAGAGAGAGAGAGATAGGCAGAGGGGGAATGTAAGAGTGTGTGAGAGAAAGAGGGAGAGGAGAGAGAGAGAGAAAGAAAGAGAGAGGGAGAGATCTTGTTGTTTTTGTTTTGAGCGGCACATGGCGCTGCAGCTGCCGGGTTTGGTCCACCCGGCCGCCCTCCATCTCCATGAGGGCATCACCATGAAAGAGCCCGCCGACAATGAAGCGCTCACTTCAAAAGAGCTCGTAAACAAAGGCCAGCCCCATCTCCAATCGTCCTCGCTGATAATCAACTACAAATAAATATTAAAAACTGTCTGCAGCCCCCCATTCAGACGAGGTACCCCTGCCACCGCCACTCACCGCACAACGCCGCTGCCGAATTTTCACATAAAAAAAAATGAAATATTTACGTAACAGAATAAATGTCAAATGAAATTTAATTTGAGGCTGGCTGGGGGGGCGGCGGGAAAGGTCTGACAGATAGTGAGGTACGTAAACACAGAGGCACGGGGAGCCTGTCACAGAGCGGCCGTTATTGCTTTCCCTTTACTTGCCCGTGTTCCTGTCTCCCCGCATTCATCCCCAAAGGTCAGCGGTAATAGCTGGTAAACAGCCGACGACCCGCTTTATTGGCACGCTCACTTTCACCAACCAGGACAACCCCCAAGTGCCCTACAACGGGCACGTTCACAATCCTCTGGGAGTAAATAAATACACTGGACAGCTGTGACTGACATGTCGATCAAAGATGTTTAGGCTCATGAGCAAGGGGAGCTGTGGGCACAAGGGAGCATGCCAACTGTGTACGGGTCCAAGTGTCCACGGGGACCCAGGTTCGATTCAGACCTGGGGTAATTTCCTGATCCCCCTGCCATCTCTTACCAACTTAATTCTTGTCAAGCTCTACGGTCCTATTTGAAAAAAGGCAAAAAGCCTCACAAAAATAAATAAAAGCTAATGAGTGCACTACAAACACAAAACTGCTACATTGCAAGAAAATAACATTCAAACAGTTTGTCCAAAACCTTTCTTTAGTACATTTTTGAATCAAACTGATACACTCTGACAACTAGTCTGCCAAGACAAGCCTACAAAAAACGAACCGACTCACACTCTTTGCCAAGAAACGTTCTTGAACTAGTTAGCTAAGACTAGCTTGCTAAAACCAACTACTGCCCTGCGGCTAGGCTCCCACTGTACCTGCCACGCTCTGAATGGCGGCGGCTACAGGAAGTAGTCGGTGGGGCTGTAATAGAGCTTTCTGAAGACCTCGATCCGGCTGAAGTTGCGCAGGATCCAGGTCTGCAGGGGGCTGTCGTTGCAGTACTCCACCGTGGGCCCGTAGGTGCCGTCCTCCAGGCGGCTGATGGTCAGGCACGACTGCGTGATGATGTGCATGAAAGTGTGCTTCTGTGCCGGGGATGGAGCGTGGGACCATCAGCAGGGCACCATGGAGGTGGAGTGGATGGAGAGGGATGGGGGTGTGGGAGGAGGTGAATGATAAATGAGAGATGATACAACCAAACAAATGAGCTACTCAGAACTAGACTAGCACCAAATGGTTGTGAAGAAAACAATATCCAGCTAGTGCCGATGGTGGGTGGACCAGATGAGATCGAAAATGGGCCGAGAGTGAGTTCAGAGACACTAACACCAGCTGTGTCTGTGCTTGGCAGGCTTGGAGCCTCGTGTCTGGGAGGCTGGAGGATGGATAATGACTGGAGCACAAAGGCCAGGGAGATAACTGACAGGTAAGGGACATGACTGACTGGAAGCTGAGTGGCAGGCAGGGCCAACGTTGGCTGAATGTGGCGCAAATGGGATAAAAGCCGCAGAGTGGCTGTCACCTGTGCCGCAGCTGCCGCCGCCTCCACAGCCACCTACGGCTCAAAATAGTCCCTCATAGCGTGAGGGCACAGCAGGAATGAGAGTCAGACATTTTTCTTTATCCACAAATAATTTAATGTCACATGTTCCATGGAGCAAAAAGCCCACCATTGCTGCAGCAGGACCTCACGCACTCCCTCTCACTGTATTACATCTCTCTGCATGTGTGTGTGTCTCTCTCTATCTATCTCTCACTCTCTCTCTTTCTCTCGGTCTTTATATCTGTCTTTCTTTCTTTCTTTCTGTGTCTCTCTTTCTGTGTGTGTGTGTGTGTGTGTGTGTGTGTGTGTGTGTCTAAAAGAGAGAGACTCACACACCCACTGTATTCCCCCTCTTTGCCTCTCTCACCCTCACTTTATTCCCCTCTTTGCCTCTCTCTCACCTCTGCTCCCCCTCTAACCCCCCAATCTTCCCTGTTGCTCTCTCCCTCACCCTCACTCTCAGTCGTCCCTCTCTCCAGCCTATGAATAGACCACACTGCATTAGAAAAGGGGAAATAAGGGGAGGCAGGTTCAGAGCCCCTGAGACAGAGATAAGAGAATCACTGGGAGGCGATACAGCTTTTTCTACATTAAAAAAATATGTCCCAATAGAACGCTCCTTCCCTCCCTTTCGCCTTGTAGTAAATAATCTATTATTAAAATCAACGGCTATTTCTGGACTTCTGATGCTACCTTCATGCATCTCCCTTTGCCCCACAGACAGCTCTCATTTCTCTCAATGTCGGCTTTTGAAGGAATCATCTGCCACTGGATCCACAGATAATACATGTCAAGATAGAGATATACAAACGCTTTCATTCTACACTCTATTCACAGTTACCACCATAGACTATTGACAACCAGACCACAGTCATGTGACACTAGGGGATAATCGTAAGCCTATACCTCCATGGAAACATATGGAGCTGCTCGTTTCACAAACACATTAGGATTACATACTATACTACCACAAGTCAAACTAAAACATCGACTAAAACTGCTCACTAAAAGTCAATGAACACAGGGGTTTGCACAAAACCTCAGATTGCACAACTTACCTCAAAATTATACTCCCAGTTGTCCACAAACTGAGCCCGTTTCACAAACACTTTAGGATTACATACTACCACAAGTCAAACTAAGACATCGACTAAAACTGCTCACTTAAGTCAAGGAACACAGGGGGTTTGCACAAAACCTCAGATTGCACAACTTACCTCGAAATCATACTCCCACTTTCCCACATACTGAGCCCAGAAAAGAGAGAGAATCAAACGCTGGTAAGTTTGAGGGCACCCTGAGGTGAATTCTGCACAACAAAGGCTCGAGTCTGCCTGAGTCTGCCTGAGGAAAAGCCACAGGCACCTGGCACCACCTGGTGGCTTAAAATAGCCTTGCAGCTCCATGAGTGATGCTCATGATATCATCCTGTGATGTCCTATCATAGCGAGAACACTCCAAAGCAACAAGGTTGCTACCCTCATTTGTTGCAGACAGTCCTTCAGACAGTCAGAATGGAGTGGAGTGGGTCCACTTCATATAGTGGCTGTATTTCTGTGATATGTATATATACATACAGTATATATCGAGAGAGAGAGAGAGAGAAAGCCATACCTCTGTTTCATACTCAAACATCTGGTTCCCCTTCATGTGGTGGCACTTCAGCATGACCACTGGTCCGTTGAGGCGCGAGACGTCCAGGCACAGGTCATCGGTCCTGATCTCTTTATCGGCGGTGTAAGAAAACACCTGCAGAGGGGCAAAAGAGCGGAAGAGCATTGGGTGATGGTTATGAACAACACATTTCCTGCCTGCCCTTGCCTCCGTGGCGCTCCGACAGGGGTCACTCACCTGGTTTCCCCCCATGCCGTGGCAGTTGAAGAAGCCCACCTTCTCGTTCTCCTTGCGGCCCATGTTATCCACACACTGGTTCGACTCTACATTCCTGATCTAGGAGCAGAGAGGAACAGGACGGATTGTGAGGTGGGATCTTACTCCAAACTTAATTACATTTAAATGTAGTCATTTAGCAGATGCTTGTATCCAAAGCGACGTACAAAGGAGAACACAGATAGGTAGCATCCACCCACTACATCAGTACCAGCGGATACAGTCAAAGACATACAACATGTCAGTCTGCCTCTGGGGACAGGCCATCAAAAGTTTCCTTGCAGAATGGATTTGGAAAAAGGCACCTGTGCTTCACTTTCAACTCTAATAATTCTTCACAGATGAACAGATATGTAATACATAATTGAACTCCTGCTCAATGGAACGTCCCATTCAGAGCTATTAAGAGCATTTCACAGCCGAGACAGTGACGGAGCCTTTAATTGAGGGAACCATTGTTTGGAAGTACAAATGACTGAACATAGTCACGTCACGAAGCCATAACACGGTGACCAACTCCAACAGGTCTGTTACTTAATGAATCCTCCCTCCAATGGGCCATTAAATATCAAACTAATATATGCCTAAATGCTGGGCATGCCCTGTGTTTTATGCCCCCACTTATTATCTTGCGGCAGCAGCATTTCAAATTGAATAGTATAAAAATGTAATGGATTCTGTGTTAAAGAGGGAATGTGGTGTGAGCCGTGGAGTGAGTGAATCATGGACAGACATACAGAGAATGAAAGAGAAAGGAGAAAGAGAGGCGAAGGAGGGAGGGAGGGAAGCATGAAGAGATGGAGAGGGAGAGAGAGACTGCAGTGGCTGCAGTGCAATGAGCAGGTTTTACTGCGGCACGTTGCAGGCTGTAAAATCCCGGCGCTTCAGCAGAATTTAACTTCGAGGGGATTACAGGCTCATTTCTCAAAACTCACCATTAATCATGACCATGCTCTCACTCTCACTCTCTCATTCACTCTCTCCTTCATTCCCCCTCTCGCTAAGGAGAGAGTCTCTATCTCTCGTCACCCTCTCTCTCATATAGACCCTCTTTCTCTCTCCTCCCCTCCTCTCTCCTCCTCTCTCTCACATACCATCTTTCTCTGTCCCTCTATAACTCTCCCTCATTCCCCTATCACTCACACTCTCTCTCACACACGCACTCCCTCTCTCACACACACTCTATCTCCCCCTTTCTCACACACACACACACACACACACACACACACACACACACACACACACACACTCTCTCTCTCTCTCTCTCTCTCTCTCTCCAGCACACACATTCTCCTTTATTCCCTCTCTCCTCTCCCCCTCTCTTTCAATTGATTCTCTCTTGACGCCCTCTCTCTCTCTCACATAGACCCTCCTTCTCTCTCCCTCCGTCTCTTTGAGGGCAAAAGCGGCTGGCGTAAATGTAAACAGTCTTAAACTTGGGTGATAAATTAAACTTTCTGGAATTAATTTTGGATATAGGCGTGGTGACATTGTTCTCTGATTAGCAACATTTGAATGAACCAATATCATACAATCACTGCCCAAGACTGATTTATCTATCTGGCCAAAAAATATTACGTTCCCTTTAAGAGTTATGCCTGTATATTCTTGTATTAGCAAGAAACCAGGAGCAAACCTGTGTTATGGTTAAATGCAATTCATCTATTTCAGTTATCCTCGAAGTTAAAACATCCTGGCAGGTTTTTCAAAATTAAAAAAACATCTGTTTTAAAAGGGTTAAATCCCTTAAAGCAGCACAACGGAACAATAGCTATTCGCGAACGGCATGCTAGCAGCTAAAACTAACGAAATCTCTTGAAATGTGCTGACTTTGACATTATGACAAACTAGTTACTCAACGACTGTCCTTACACAATCAAACATCAAGCAAGTGCAATACAAGACAAAGCAAGACGGCAAATAAGCTACTTACTAGATCGGCAGAAGGTAATCAAAGTCAGGTCGGCGAGCATCGGCAGGCAAAACTACAGAACGCAGTTATATGCCTAAGCACCCTTGTATCGCAATGGCACGGAGGCGATTCTCCATATTAAAAGTCATTGTAGCGACCCAATTTTTTTTAAGCTGTTATTTTAAGGTTAAACTGCTTATCCTAACCTTAATTCTGAAGTATAATTGTTGCATAATGGGGCTTTAAGACACTAAAACATCTGAAAAGAGGCAGTCTTATTTGTCATAAAAATGAATTGCTCTGTCAGCATTATAAAAATTATGTAAATACACAATAATGACATTTGCTATTTCTATTCACAGATTATAGTCTAATTAGACTAAGGCAGAAGAAGAAATGCCAGAAGTTAACACACATCTTGGCAGGCTTTTAAAAAAAAAAAAAGAATAAAAATGTTTGTTTTGGTAAACCCCTTGAAAGTCTCCAGCATCTTGGAAGCGGTCGTCTAATTTGTTTGACTTGAATTAAATGCTCTGTCAGCAGTACACAAATGTCATCTATTATTTGAATACACAATAAGGACATTTGTTATTTCTATTCTAGTCCAATTATACTAAGGCAGAAGACGAAATGCTACGCACATTTTCTACAAAAGAACTCTTTTCTTAGTCACTATAGTATGCAGAAAGAGATTGCATCCAGCTTGGGCCAAGTGTTCAAATTCACTAACATAAACAAAGCTTGCAACCTCCCATATCTTCAATTCAATTCAATTCAATTCAATACAATACAATCGATTTTATTTCTATAGCATCAAGCCAATAAAATTGTCCAGTCACTGCTGCCCCTGTACGCATCAGGTTCTTTGTCTGCCTCTGAGATATCCCATAACACCAGCATACCTACACATACAGTCACCAGTAGCCTCTGGGATATCCCATAACGTCAGTATACCTACACATACAGTCACTAGTGGCCTCTGGGAGTAAAAAGTAAAAAAAAAAAAAAGGATAGAATTTCAATCTAATTAACATCGAACACTGTAGTTACCTGAGACAAACCCTATATGCTGTTGCAGTAAAAGCTTAAGTTCTTCCTTTTGCATCACCACACCGTACATATGCTATTTGGGGAAAGAGATGGAAAGTAGCCTACAAAACTTACCTACTTGGATTTCCATCCAAAAACCTTTATTTCCTTTATTTATTCCTTTTACATTTATTCATAACCTTTTATTTTAAAATATAGCTGACCTCTAGTCGAAGTTGCAAGTGTATTTTATTAGACCAATTTAGCTTATTACATTGAAACTGTATCACACGTTACGCATGTTTGGACAAATTACATTCTAGGGCAGAAAAACATCCACTGTAAAAATAGGGGCCCATAGTCAACTACCTCTTGAGCTGCGTGCCACTGAGTGTTCACTGAAGATTATTCGCTCAGTCAAGCGCTGACCTTGGCATTGAATCCATGGCTAAACACCTACTGCTTCACTAAGCCTCTGTGCGTGCGCCGTCACTGCTGTTTGATCCTGATGAATCTCGGCTAGCATGGCCGACAGCGTGTCCAGCGCCCAGCGTTGGGGCCACGTGTGTGTGTGTGGGTGAGTGTGTGTGTAAGTGTGTGTCTGTGTGTGTGAGTGTGAGTGTGTGTGTGTGTGTGTTGGTGTGGAACATATCCGTAATGTCACAGCGTGTTAGCTGTGGTGGGTTGTGGGAAGGTGGCGGTGGCGGTGGCGTACCTCTCCGAGTGAGTAGTATCTCCTGGGGATCTGGGAGTCGGGGTAGACGTTCTCCAGGTACCAGGAGAAAGGCTTGCACTGCAGCGTGTCCCTCAGGGCCTTGCGGGCGGACACGTCTCCGTAGTCCACGCGCACCACGCCTGCAGGGGAAACACACCACAACATTCATGTTAGGGTTGTAGTCCAGGCCCGCGGCTACTGCACAAGCGCAGTTCACACACACGGCACACACACACTCTTTTTCAGTTAAAGTCTGCATTCATAGTCAGGGCCTTAACTTACCTGTGATCTGTAAGTTTTGCATTACGTACACTGTAAACCCTGAACCTCAGGTGCTTTCACACAAACACAGCCAAACATATGCACACTCTTTCACTCAAGAGCATCTGTGAGCATGCAATCATATTCGGGGCCTGAACTGAACTGAATTGAACTGAAGTCTGTGAGACTGCATTACGTACACTAGCCATGATTCTCAGCTGCCTCCACTACGTGACGTGAATGTTTACTTATGGGCCCACCCCAAAATCCTGTAAGCTGAAAGCTCTCCCCAAAGCAGAGAGGCTGTAGGCTGAAGGCTCTCCCCAAAGCAGAGAGGCTGTAGGCTGAAGGCTCTCCCCAAAGCAGAGAGGGATTAGCCTCACACACTAGAGTGGGCGCTTCACGGCTAGCCTCGTCTCCTGGTGAGCTCAGGTGGCTGTCGACCACCACGGCTCCTCTCAGGCTTCTCCAAACATTTGACTGCGCCACCTGTAAATGAATAATGCAACGTTCTGGGGCTCCACAGCGCTACGCCCCCCCATCCCCCGACCTGCCAAAAGCTATTACAGCCTCACGCTGGGGCCACCGTCGGGATGGGGAAGAATACTCTCTCCTGCTGCAAACGGCCATTTTCCACCTTCATCACTCACTCACAGTGCAGCCTTGGGATGAGCTGTCGGTATCTGATAGCCAGTCATCTTCAGTGCCCTCCAGTGCTCCAGCAGTGGGAGATACAGCTGCTTAATAAACCTCCACACAATCCACATTAACAAGACTCTACCTGAGTGAGAAGGGAGAGAGTGTGCACCGAGTGGATGGATGTGGATAAGCCTCTGTGTATGCGAAATGCATGACAGATTGCAAAGATGTAATACCTTAACTGAACACTAGAGGGACCCTCTTTATCATGAAATGATTAAGGGCTAAAACTCTTAGCAGTGTGCTGCCGGTTATTCCGTTTTCAGGTTTGTTACACCTGTACATCATGCCAGTGGCTAGTGGGGGCATCAACCCCCACCCTACTCAACTTCCAATGAAAAATGTTATCAAAAACACTGTCGGCTCCCCTTTCAAGTAGTCCCAGAGTGCACTCGCGTCTGTGCAGGACATGCTGCGAGAGCTGACAGGTGAGCAAATGGATTGAGAGTGAAAAAGAGATCACCTTAAAAAAAAACAGCTGCGTGCCAGCAGCACACAGAGGACGAGGCCAGAGCCGCTATCTGTTAAAGCTGCAGCCTGAGAAACCGGCAGGGGGGGAAACCGACGATGTTCGCCAGCTCGCCTTGTGGTTTTGTTTTCTAGGTTACAGGGACTGAGATGCCGCAACCCTGCGGTGTGATCTTTCCAGCCGTAATCAGAAAAACATTTTTCTTTTTTTTCGAAACGCTGTGTGATCTGCAGCGAACCGTGTGATGAGAGCGTTACAGAAGCATTTCCCGCGGTCTAGCCAAACCGTCTGCAGGAGCCCACACCACAGTTTCCAATCTTGCCATGCAATAGGGTGAAGCAAAAAGACCCCGTTTTGTAGAGATACAGCAGGGTATTTTTTTGTTTGTCAGTACATGACAGGTTTGAAAAACTGCTGCTTATCACAACACATCAAGCCTAAGTAAATGAAACGGTATCAAATTAGGACCACATCAGAGGCAGTGTGCACATTTTCCTGAAAGATTTGCCTACAGTTGTTTCATTCCATAATTAGCATGACAACTGTAGGAGGAAATCACATTACACAGGTAATTTGCTTGATTGAAATCCCTCATTTATCCCTAAGGTGTGTATGTGGGTAGGTGTGTTTGTGTGTGTGTGTGTGTGTGTGTATATATATATATATAGTGTGCGTATGAGAAAGAGAGAACTTCTGATGCCTGTGTGAGTGAAAAAAGTATCCCCCCTGTGGTGCAGCTGACTCCAGCCTTGAAGAGGAGCACTGCGGGTCCAGGTGCCGTGCCCCTCTGCCACCCCAATTCCACCCCTCTTCTCATCCCCCATGCCCTCCGATCCAGCTCCAGCCACCCCAGCCTCTCCCCCCCCTTCCCTCCACACGCCTCTCTGGGCCCCTCATCCATCAGGCCGCTGTGGGTCTCCCAAGCTCAACGGCGCAGCACTTTCAGGAACTACCAGAGCTGCCCTCTGGCCACTCCAATTCCACCGGCTGACCAGATTAGAGCGGGACTTGGGCACAGGACGCCCCGGCACGCACACACACCCCCTGATAGGATATGGCAGAGGTAATGGGCAGAGTAATTACATTACCCCGCTAGTAGGAAGAGGATGCTGGCATTCTCGTTATTTCTCTCTCTATCCCCTCTCCCCACATACTCTCACTCTAGCTACACACACACACACACACACACACACTCTCACTCTCGCTACACAAACACACACACCATCTCTCTCTACACTCGACTCTGTTTCCCTCACTCTGTATCTCTGTTTGTTTTATTCTTTATCGGTTTGCCAGTGTTTTTTTATTTCACACACACACACGCACACACGCACTCACACACCACACACACCACACACACCAGACACACACCCCCCCGAGAGAGAGCTCTAGAAGAGTGGCCTGTAGGGACTGTGATGTGTGCCGCTCCCGTGAGGCCCCTGACCAGACCATAAAAGAGGCCTTTCATGAATATGTGAGCGGCAGTTCTCAACTACTCCATCCCTTCCCTCAGAAAAAAAGATACTTTAGCACAATGCCTGCCATGAATAAAAGATTACCTGTGCCGAAAGACTGAAGCCTGGAACGGCTGTGATCCCCCAACCCACACACACACCTGCACACAAAAACACACACACCTCCATCCCCTGAAAGCTTGTCTCATTCACTCGCTCTCTCGCCACCTCGCTGGCTCCTATGTGTGTAAACATGACAAACGGCATTGGTGAGGCAGAGGTAGGCCACTGAGTGCATCCCATGCATACACACTCTCCAGCGGGGAAAAACGCGGAGAGGAAATGGACCCGCCGGGAGACATGCATGGGCCAGGGCAGCACACGTCCATCAACCTGAGCCATGCAGCCTAAGCCGGAGGGAAGACCTCCAAGAGGAGGACATTTCTTTTCCTTTAAATCACCCCCCCTTCCCCCTCCGCAAGCCTCTGTGGCGATGACTCCAGGAGCCTTGGGACAGAGAAGGAAAAGGAAAACAAACAAACGAGCTGGAACGAGATGGAAAGTTCTAGAGTTTTTGTTTGGATGAGGTGAGCCGGGATGGAGGCAGGCTTGGTCACGTGCCCGGAGGTCTCCACTGGAGCTCACAGGGCCGGAGAGAGAGAGAGAGAGAGAGAGGCGGTTAAACGCTAATGCAATTACAGGCTCTGGCGCCTGCACCTTCAGAGATGTAAATTGCCCAGCTGAAAAAGCTATTTTTACACAACAACACCGCCGCATCATACTTGCTTGCTAACACTCATTCACTCTCACACTCTATCCCTTTCTCCTTCTCTATAAGACATACACACACAAACAGACACTCACACACACACACACACAAATGAACACACACACAGACAGACTCCCAGACATATGCACACACTCAATTTGCCCCAGCAGATACACAGATGCTGTCAACACACATTTTAACTTCTTGGCACTGCAACAGAAAGCTTTCTCTGACAGGCTGAGGCCGATCTGTGGGTATACGTGTTTATGTGTGTTTAGGGACCTCCACGAAGGCTATTAACCTCACTGTATACGCAATCAAACACCACAACAACAAAACAGAAATTGGTATTCATAATTGAATCTCGACTGAGCCAAATAAATGAGGTAACTAATTTGGAATGAGATCAAGCAAAGAGTGAATAAAGCCTGACTTCTGTTTTAATTACAGCGCTTCTCCACATTCTTTCACAGGCACATGGTGTACCCCAACATAAAGGAAGCCCTTGGCATCTTAAGAGCTTGTGGGACTTTTATGTATTCCGATTATTTAAATGAGTTGTCTTCAGTAGTTTGAACATAGCACAGAGATCATAACAGAGTCAAAACAATACGCTGAATAAGAGAGAAGCAACTGTACCTGGTGATATGATGTAGAAGAAGTCTTTGAATTCGTCCATCCACACCTCAGCCAGGCGCCGGTTGTTCTTGTTGATGACCTGGCCAGTGCCCCCGGGGAAGGTGTAGGGCGTGGCCTTGCGGAACACGTGACCCACGTGGGAGCAGGTGACGATCTCCAGCGAGCCCCCGCACTGCCAAATCTGTGGAGAAACGGGGGCAACCAGGGGTCAAGAGACGCGCGAATGGCATCTCGGTGACATCGTCAGGGAGAAGTAGTCGAGCGCAGAGCTCTTTTACAACCTGACCTCTCCTCGTCTACAGGGATCCATCCCCCAAGAGGACAGACACACTACTGAAGCTGCCCTGACCTTTGGCAAATTTTTTCACATAACCCACCCCACAGACGCCATTTGAGAGGTTAACCCCTGACCTCAGCGATTATTATACATGACCCAATCCCCAGAGGTGGGCTAGGTAGTGCAGCTTACCCTGAAAGACAGCTCCAGGTTCTCCCCTCCCCATATATCCATTCCTGGGTCGTAGGTGCCAATTTCTTCAAAATACGTGCGGTCAATGGAGAATAAGCCTCCAGCCATTGTAGGTGTTCTGTTAGAGAAAGAAGAAAGATAGAGAGAGTGAGAAGGGGGGAAGAGAGGGAGGAAAATAGGGTGATAGACAGAGGGAGAGAGAGAGGAGAAATAAAACGACTGAAAAGTCATAGATAGTCAGAGATTATGCGATGTCTCGCATTACAGGCCTTCGGTCTTCAAGTGTGACAGGGTCTGCCATTGAGCCTTTAATGGATTTCAAAAGTAATTAAATCCTGTGTATATTTGTTAGCCACTGGGACTTGACAAGAAGCCCTTTGTGACGGGCTCGGTCTATCTGGGTTCTGAAGATAGACTTATAATCTCTAACCTGCTCTCCTCTGATGGACAGCTAATGTTAATTTTCCAGCGGAGGGTGATCAATCACGCCGTGACTTTGCTAGCCGTCCCACGGAACAAACAGACTCTTCTGCTGATGCGGCAGGACTATTGAAGCCGCCGGGCACGCAGGCGACGTTTTTTTTTTACGCCATTTCACATCTGGAGAGCCATTTTTTATCTCTTTTTGTGGTCGTGTCGTCGCCGTTTGATTCATGAAGAGCGGCGTCTTCCCGAAATGAAGCGCTCCTCTTCTCTCCGTGGCCATTACCGAAATCTGATTTGTGTACAGCTGAGTGATTGGCTGCTCCAGGTGCTGAGCACAATTACATCACAGTGGCCAGGGCTGTTGGGGGCGACGGCGCGCCTCTCCGCTAGTTGCCACATACGATGAATGAGATTAATGATGTTGAACCAAACGGTGCGCTGTTCTTTTGTTCGCTCCGCCGCAGCCACACTTCAAGAGGAATCAGCATGAGCTTTTTTTAACGGCAAGGATGGACACATGTGGACATGAACACACACACACACACACACACACACACACACACACACACACACACACAGTCACACACACACACACACAAAAACACATACACACAAACACAAACACACGTACAAAAGAACACAAAGAGAGTATTTTAATCTCATTGAGGATCCCTGGAAGGTAGAGAAGTCTCTGCTGCATAAGCGCTGCCTCGGCTGGTGATTACACTCTAACTCCGCTGCTGGAATAAGTGATTAGTGCTAAGCCCAGTTTCCTTTCCCCGCCAGACATAGATACAGTGAGCTGGGCCTCAGGAGCCATATTCCTATAAAGTAACACCTACAATGTGTTCCATTTTTTTTCTCTGCCTGTGAAAAAAGAACATTTACAGGAAACTGAAGATGAGATTTCTCCCCTGGTTCAGTGAATCTTAATTAATCTAGGTGGATTGGATGAGTCCAGACATGCTTGAATGTGTGCACCCTGTGGCTGCTAACACACACGTGCACACGGGCCTAGGTAAATCTTTCCAATCTAATCTTCCTTTCCCATCACTTTGCCTGATGTTTATTTTCTGCTTCCCCCCTGCCCCTGTAACAAGCTGTGCTGGAGTATAACAACCACATCTGTTAAGCGGAGTCCAATGTCTCTGTGCAAACAATGCCAGCCCTCTGGCGGGCGGACGTCCGAGTTTATTGGACAGAAAATGACACAATCGGCTTGTTTTGCGTCCCAAAGGGATACTAGGTTGTCATGGTACAGCCGACAGGGAGACGGTCTGGAGAAATCTGATAAAAACTTTCCCCTTCCAGTGGAAAGTCTATTTTTGGGCCGTGGGATGAGTAAGCAGGCTCTCGTGCGCTTGTTGTCCTCCAGGACCTCGCCGGGTCAGGAGGAGGTGATCGGCTGACATTCCTTGCAGAATCCTCTTTGGATACGACTCTATAGCTCTCTGTTCAGTGTTTTACAGTCAACGAAATATATTGACCCTCTCAGTTAAGTGCAATGACATACAAAATTCTAGTCATTTTAGTACTTCCTTTTTAACCATTAAAGAAGTATTTCTAGGTGAATTAGAGAGGTGTCCAGTGTTTACTTTGAATGTGAGCTCCCAACTCAGACTTTGTCGAGGACTTTTTTTTTAGTGTAGCACCACAACTGAATTTTTTATATATATTATTATTAGTTATATAATATTATAAAATATATATTTATGAGTATATCCCCATCTCCCTCCAGCCCAGCGTTTGTGGAGTCATCTCGGCTCTCAACGGAGAGGACATGCGGTGGAGGTGCGGTTCGGGAACGGCCATCGTACCTGACTGGGAGAGTCCGGTCCCCTTTGCGTCGGTCCATCTCTCTCTGGGGCACGGGGTACCAGCGGAAGTTCAGCTTCCAGTTGAAGCCGCCGTACGTCATGTCCGAGCCGGCCATGTACTCGAACGTCTCGTCGCTAATGACGTCGATGATGGGGCACACCACAGCCTTCCTGCAAACAGCACGAGAGAACCAAGAGAAGGAACAGCTTAATATTCGGACTCACAGACACGCTGACAAACACCCTGCAAGCAGTCACAGTAAATCAATTCCTAACAAAAAAAAGTTTTTCTGTTCCAGTGAAGTGAGGTATACCTCCCCATTCCTCCAACAGATTGAATCATTCATAGAGAAGACAATCCGCAAACTATTCTTCTCTAGACCACGAAGGAAAGAATGAGAAAATCATTAAGTGCTGACCGCACAATACATGACTGGCATAATTCTCCTATTCATTATGAACATTGCTACAGTTGCCTGTACAATGCCCATATGGCAACCATTATGGATTCGTCTTTCTGCTAAAACTTCATAACAGGAATGCCAATTACTCTGACACCTGAGGTAGGATGCGATACCCCCAAAGCGCCTGATTGCAATCAATGCAAAGCTAATATTAGCACCATCTGATGCTGCCCGTATCAGGGAGGCTGGCTTGCATATTTCCCTACACAAATGAGCTCAAAGTGTGCAATGGTGTGGTCTTTCATCTAAAGGCGGCCCAACTCCACTCTGTTCAGCCTGATCTGGGCTCAGCAGACGTTTCCCACAGACTGATGACTGGAGCCGTCAGCCAGCCTATGGGATTATGTATGGCAGAGTCGCGGCGTGCCTGGCATAATGTTCTGCCGTTATGTCACTCTCAGAGCAGATTTACAAGTTCTCTGACGGGAGTGTGATAAGACGGCCATATTGCACTTCATTTCATGTCATCATCATCATCATCATCATCATCTTCGTAACAATCACCCCCCACCACCTCAATCGTCATCACACTATGATGGATAACAGGATCAGAAGCTGCTGACAGTCTCAAACAGAGATAAACTGGAACACTCACAAACCGCACAATAGGAAGTGGGGGGGAAACAGCTTTGGGTTTTTTCTTTGTATCTTGCAGCCTCTGAAGTAGCCGTCGACAGATGAATCACAATAACCAAGAGTCTGTTTGCTCACTGGTCTGTAATGATGTGTTTAGATGCTCTCGTGACAAAACAGGCTGTCACATTTCACCTTCAGCTGTGAGAGAAAGGGACAGCTCTTCCGCAAGAGAATCGTTTGCATGTGTGCAAACGCGCGCACACACACACACCTTCTTTTCACGCTCACGCTTCCTCAGACAGACACACACACACACACACACACACACACACACACACACACACACACACACACACACACACACACACACACACACACACACACACACACACACACACACACACACACACACACACACACACACAGCTGGCTGCACCACAGAGTGTCTGCTAAAATGACATGCAACTTTTTAAATTGAAAGAACCACAATAGAAATGCAAATCCCCATCACTGGCAGACAAAGGGGACAGAGGCAAATTACCCATACGCTGCTCACACAAAAGCCTGACATGCATTTCACCAAAGTCAACTTCTCCAGCTGTTCCTGTGTGGGGTAATTGGGGAGTAATAAATCTCCCTATGTACTCTTTGCACCTGCACCAGTCATAATGTGCAGGCACAGAATGTCCTCTTCCAACAGTTGGAAGTCACGGCAAATAATGTACCCTACACAAACCACCCCATTATATAACATTTTCTCCAAAAGACTGAAGAACTGCGGGGCATCTGTGTTTTACTATAGCCGTGCATACATGTAGGACTGTATATATTTCAGTGGTGTATTAAAGGCAGCTAAGCTATGTGGTCCATACTGCATACTGCAGCCAACTGAGAAAGTGAGCACACTACCTGAGCTTTGCTAGCTCCCTGTTATCCCACTTAATCTAAAGAAGGACAGTGCCATGTTGTATTCCCCACATCCAACTCTGCTGTGTAGGTTTGAACCTATGACTGTAAAACAATGGACCGTGTACATTCAGTCAAAAGGTCTGTAATGGTGGTGGTGAAGCCACCAGAGGGAATTTAGAAAGGGGGCCGAATTAACCGAAATATAGTCAATCCTTGGGCAGAACTAGACGATTTTTCTTTTTGGTTTGCATGCTCTAGCTCCAATTTTTCCAATGTGGCCCACCAAGTTTGGCTTAATTTCTTCAGAATGTACGTGCATGACACCACACTGTCATTAATCTTTTTTACAGCCATTGATATTAACTGAAGGTCAGCCCACTTACTGGTCCTCCTTGATCCGGGCCAGCAGAGGCTCCAGCCAGCCCACGGTGCACTCGCAGTGGGCATCCAGGAAGGTGATGACCTGGCCCTTGGTGGCCGCCGCCCCCCGCAGCCGAGCCCGGATGAGGCCCGAGCGTTGCTCCATGCGCAGGATCCGCACCGGCACCTCCAGGTTCCGCACGTAGTCGTCCAGCTTCTTCTTCAGGAACTCTGGGGTAGAGGATAGAGCAGGGAGAGACAGGGTTGGTGGCAGAGCAAATATATGCCCACGATCAATCCCTTTTAAATGTGTTTTTATTTTGAAGATCACCTCCTGGCAGGAGGCAAAGAAAACTGCTCTGAACCGAAAGAGGTGGAGACAATTAATTGAGGCCCTATACTCCAGAAGGGGCGAAGAGGATTAAGTAAGTATTTTGAAGATCAAAGTTTCGAGTCATAGCTATGGGTGTCAGCACGGTATTCAACACAGAGGGGGTCTGATTTAAAGACATTCCTAACTAATGCTAATAATAATAATAATAATAATAATAATAATAATAATAATAATAATAATAATAATAATAATTCAATTTTCTATAGCGCTTTTCTAAATACTCAAAGACGCTTTACAAAGCAACCAAAAAGGACAAGACAAGGCAAGCAAACAAGACAACACAACACAACACAACTGAAAAGTATGAAAGACAACAGATCAAACCAAAACAAACAGACAACTACAAGTTAGAAAAAAGAAAAAAAAGAAAAACTGGACATAAGAGTAGGGGAGGGAAGGGAGCAGGGGAAATTATAAGGTGAAGGCGAGTTTGAAAAGGTGAGTTTTGAGGGACTGTTTGAAAAGTGTTATGTTGGGGGCCTGACGGATGTGGATGGGGAGGTCATTCCAGAGGGAGGGAGCAGCAGCAGAGAAAGCCCTGTCACCCCAGGTCCGGCGCTTAGTCCTGATGGTCTTGAGAGTGGTTGCGCTGGAGGACCTGAGGCAACGGGTAGGGGCGTGTCGGGGGAGGAGGTCTGAGAGGTAGGGAGGGGCCAGGTTGTTAAGGGCTTTGAAGGTGATGAGCAGTATTTTGTAGATGATCCTGTGTTTGACCGGGAGCCAGTGAAGGTTTTGGAGGACCGGGGTGATGTGCTCATAACGGCGTGTGGAGGTGAGTAGACGAGCAGCAGAGTTCTGGACATATTGAAGTTTATTTATGACAGAGGTTGGGGAGCCGTAAAAGATGCTATTGCAGTAGTCCAGTCTGGAGGTTATGAGGGCGTAAATGAGAGTTTGGGTGGTGGCAGGGACAGGGAGGGTCGGAGGCGTGCAATGTTCTTGAGGTGGAAGAAGGCGGTTTTGGTGATGTGGTTGGCGTGGGGCAAGAAAGAGAGGGTGGGATTAAGGATGACACCAAGGTTACGGACCTGTGTGGAGGGGGTGATTATGGAGCCGTCAATGTTGAGGGAGAAAGACTGGGCTGAGTGGGTAAGGTGTTTAGGGCCGATTATAAGTATTTCTGATTTGTTGCAGTTGAGTTTGAGGACATTTTTTTGCATCCATGATTTTATTTCAGCTAGACAGATGGTGAGAGTGGAGTGAGTGACTGGGGTGATGGCCTTTGAAGAGAGGTAGAGCTGGGTGTCATCAGCATAGCTGTGGAAATCAAGTCCGTGGCGGCGGATGATCTGGCCAAGGGGAAGGATGTAAATGATGAAGAGGAGGGGGCCGAGCACGGAACCTTGGGGTACACTGTGTGTAACAGGGGAGGTGGAGGATTTTCAGTTATTTATGGAGATGAATCAGTGTCGGTCAGTGAGATAGGAGGTGAACCAGGAGAGGGCAGTACCAGTTATGCCAAGGGAGTGCTGGAGACGTGAGAGGAGGATGGAGTGGTTGATGGTGTCAAATGCCGCACTGAGGTCGAGGAGGATGAGGATGGTGAGGAAGCCAGAGTCAGCAGAGAGGAGTATGTCGTTAGTGATTTTGAGGAGGGCAGTTTCAGTAATGCTAGCAAGGGGACTGATAAAGGAGGGGTGGCTGAGAGGAACTGCCTGGAGGCGATACTATAACAAACTAGCGACTCAACAACTTTCCTACCACAGTCAAACATCAAGCACATGGTGGTTTTGGTTGGTTTATCAAATACAAGCAAGGTGGTCTCAGGTAGCGAAGTACAATGCGAGATGCCCTGAAGTAAATCCCGTTATGATGAATTTAATGCAGCGCCAGCCTGTGGCCCTCAAAAAGAGCCCGGGTGACATATTGCTAGCATTGGCATAGCAACTGTCACTCAAGAGCCGTTCGAAACTCAACATTACATCACCCGGGGTCTTTTTGGCACCCGGTCACTTTTAAGCATGACAGTACCTCTCTCACTGGCATCGTCCACCAGCACAACCTCCACGAGCAGGTGGCGCGGAGAGCGGATGATGACGCTGTGAACCGTACGCAGCAGCGTGCTCCACGCCTCGTTGTGGAACACGATGACGATGCTGGTGTTGGGCAGATCGTCCTGATACACCTTGGTCTTGCAGCTGATTAAAAAAGAAGAACAACAACAGTTCAAAGTGAGCCTCAGGACACACACACACACACACACACACACACACACACACACACACACACACACACACACACACACACACACACACACACACACACACACACACACACTGAGAGGAGCATATAATGGGCTACTGTGAGGATCTGGGGACAAAACAACAAAGCCATAAAGCTACGTCTTGACTTAATGGCACCAACTGTGCCTCCACAACCCGAGGATGGAGGTGCATCCATCCTCCGCACACCACCCAGACACAAAGCAGGGGGCGCCTGTCGCCAGCAGCTGCTGAATAAAGGATGAGAGTGCATTAGCAGCGGAGAAGAGGCTGCCACCAAGGATGTGTGAGGGGACAAGGGAGCAAGGAGTGAGGAGGAGGACAGTGGCGCTCCTTTCTTACTTTCTCTCTCTCTTCCCTCCCCCCCCCCCCCCCCCCCCCCGACGCTGCCCTGTCCCCCCATCCCAAAAATGGCTGACCTGGATGACAGAATGGGGTCGGCAGGGCAACCTCTGTATCACCACACCTCTTCACTCTGTGTCCATGGACCAACGGATTTAGCCAATGACAGATCTCCCTCACTGTGCTTTGACAACACCTTTTCGTAGCGTTGTTTGTTTCTTTTTTCTTTCAGTTTTGATTTCATTTTACCCACTGATTCTTACAGACACGGGAAGAGATTAGATCTGCAATGACACCATTCTTCTGTGCCCCCGCTTGCCCGGGGTGCGGTGGAATCACTTCCTGAGACTCGCCATTTATTTGCCGTAAGAGCTTCTCACCAAAACAACGAGTTGGATTTATCGCTTGTGATTACCTACAATGTGCTGCCTGGGTATTTTTCCAACAAGTCCACGGTCCCAAAACATGGAAGCTAGTGATGAATCGGGTGAATTGTGGTCAAAGAAATCCTCAATAAAATGGTGGGGTGTGCACCGTCCTCTGAAAACAGATGTTAACAAATGCTTCTAAGGGAGTGCATAAAAATGAATCACAGTGGTGTGTCGCAGGAAGGGGGCGGGGTGGGTCTCTGTAAATCAGCGGGGCAAGATGAATGTAGTAATGTTTCACCCAAATAGCTCCCCGGCTTTTCATTATGTTGCTCAAATGGGGCCTAGGTTTTTCGGAAAACAACAGATCTTTCCCATTCCAGCGCCACTGACTGATAAAAGATGCTTGCCCCTACGCTCGTCGCAATGAAAGCACAACGAGAACATTTTTAAGACGCACTGCGTATATTTATGATGTGTCGGGAGACATTTTCAAAAAGGACTAAAATGGGGTGCCATGTGCCACATTACACCTCATTTGTTATATTTAAAAGGCATTCTGTACATGAAAGTGGCATCTAAAAAAAGAATGCCTTTGGGAATAAACTTTTAGTGCATTAGTGCATTGTGGATTTCCTTCAGTTTACCCATCGTCTATATGAGTCACATTATATGGATTGCAGTAAGTAAAAAAAGGGATTAAAAGATCATTAAAAACTATTTCTGCAAAGTTCTGTCAAACACTAGGAAAGTACTATTGGACAACAGTGACTCTGTATCTCTCTTTTCTGTTTAGACTCTCTTCACTCCCTTTCTTGTGGCTTTGTGGTTCTCGGAGACGTTCCTGCGTCTGAGGGTGCCCTGCCTCATTTGCCGCACTCACCCGTCCAGCCTCACGTCAGGCAGGGTCCTGTTCAGGGCGATCATGTCACTGGCCATCAGGTTGAACTGGTTGATCTTGAAGAGCTCCTTCATCTTCTCCGAGTCATCTTTAGAGATGACCACCGCTTTGCCCATCTCGCCAGGACCCTCATGGGAGCGGGATATCACAGCTGCAGAACATAAAACGTAATGCCATCAGCAAGACTTTATGTAAGACGTGCATTTTGTGTAGGCCTCTGCTGTATGTAAACACATTCTGACCCCGGCTTGACCTTATTCTTACTCCAACAAAAACAGTCACATTCAGCAAGAGGGAGAGAGAGAGAGAGAGAGAGAGAGAGAGAGAGAGAGAGAGAGAGAGAGAGAAAGAGAGAGAGAGAGAGATGGCTTCTGGCCTCTCGAGGATAAATTATGAGGAGTCGTGACATGGGTTTGAAGTAAAAAATGAATAGTGTTCTGAACCACTGATCCATGTTATAGAATGTGTCAGCGAGAATGTGGCGACGTCCTTGGGCCGAGACTTACAGTATCGTACATCTTTACTGTAGCCCACAGTGTCAGCAGAGAAGCGAGCAACGACTACTCTCGACATTAAAAAAAAAAAAACAGCTGCTGGGTACATCCCTGGCCCGTTGACTGATCTAACTGTGACAGAAGATACCAAGAGTTTCTTAAATCAAGGCCTTGGAGATGGAGGTTGGACCAGTGGAGTCGGGTCAACTTGAGAGCAACAGCAAGAAGCTGCTGCTGCTATGCGTAATGAGAGAAGAGGAATCTATTACATCTGTGGCTGTGTGCCTGTGTGCCACAGATGTACTGCACTCATCATACTGGCTCTGTTTGCATGTATCTATGCATGTACGTATGTATGTATGTATGTATGCGTATGTATGTTTGTGTGTATGCATGTATGTATGCATGTAAGTATGTATAATTGTATGCATGTATGTATGTTTGCATGCATGCATGTATGTATGTATGTTAAAACCAGTGAGAAATAGCTGATGGATTGATGGCTGTAGCTGGTGAGCAATCCCTTAAATGAGCAGAGATCATAGTGGTGAAGGGGGTGGGGGCTGATGTGGGGGGGTGTGGTGGGGTGGGGGAGCCGTGCAGGTTGGCGGCAGGTCCAGGTTAAGAGGATTCAACAGGGGACCTGACACAGGGGTGCAACGCATGGAGCGCAGCCGGATTGGACGGCCCCCTCTCCATTAGGACATTGGCTTAAGACCGCATGGTCCGAGGGCACGGGATGATCGGGATTACTCAGGAAGATTGCAAGGCGCTCTCACAAGCCGGCGCTGACAACTGGACAATGGGCCGATATCAGTGAGAGCGCAGACTTCTTCTTATTTGGGTTAATTCACTGTGTGACAACAGGCCGCGGAGGCCTCCAGGGAGTAGATTTTTGTAAACCAGGCCAAATCATCAAACCCTCAAACATGAAAAAAGAATAACAGTTGCTTAAAAAAAAAGAAATCTATCTGTGCCATGTTCCTTTTTTTCCCAAATCCACAACAATTACACATCGGAGGCTTAACGGTTTGTCACAGACTTACAGCAGCACAGTCTTTTCCAATCGTGGATTAAAGCAGTTCCTAGTACACAGGCACATATTGAAGAACAATGCTGAGGTCTTGCTCCATCATCACTGTGATAAACGTGACAGTATATGTCCCTGACGGAAAATGCATTCGCTGCCTGCCGATGTTTGATAATGCCTTCAAGGAGACGGCACTCCTGACAGGTCATATATTAATCTACATCGCTGCCTCCGAGATCGCAGATTGTGGATTAAAGTGGATCGGAGATTGAGAGAGACGCTGAATGGTAGCAAGGGCAGAAAGTTTCAACCCAGCTTCAAACCACTGCAGAGTAATTACAAAGACATACAACATGGCAGGTCCAACAATCGATATACATAGACCGACACACAAACACACTTGAACAATGAGGTGACAAACAAGGCCACGGCAACCAGTCAACGTGGAATGGTAATGATTGAAGATAAATGGTGCTTTAATGTAACTGGGGTAGTGAATGTGAGGGGGGAAACCATCAGCACAAATAATACTCAGATGAGGGCAATATATCTTACAGATTAAATCTGCTTTCCCCGTACTCTTTTGAAGCGGTCTTGGTGTGATGCTGCTATGACAACTGTTCACTTGTGTGCATTGTTCCGTGGTGGAGACACCTTTGTTGATCATTGGATCTCGGTAGCTGCTAAATGTCAGGCTCTCTGGTGTGTGTGTGTGTCTCTGTGTCTGTGTGTGTCTGTGTGTGTCTGTGTGTGTCTGTGTGTGTCTGTGTGTGTCTGTGTGTGTCTGTGTGTGTCTGTGTGTGTCTGTGTGTGTCTGTGTGTGTCTGTGTGTGTCTGTGTGTGTCTGTGTGTGTCTGTGTGTGTGTGGCGCGTGCTGGGCCTTTCTTCTCACATTTCAGCCCTTTGACTTCTCCTTCCCTGGCTTGTGACAAACACACTCACACTGCATCCATTTTAAATACCTGGCCCTCTCGAAGCGAACAGCCACATCAGTCAAGGAGGCAAGCTCGCTTTCTCCAAGATCTAGTTCAAGTGTTTTACGTCTGGACTACAAGGAGCTCGGAATTAAAAATAGAGCACAAAGTCTTGACTGCATGAAAAATTAAAGTCACCAACTCAGATAAATGCTAGTGTCCAACTGGCCGGTTAACGACACAAGAGGGCCATAAACACACAATGGGATGCAGGAGATTGTATCTCTCTAAACAATCCCCTCGTGAAGCTGACTGTGAACTGTAAGAGGAATAACTCATGAGCACTTGGGTGGTGTGAACGTGGCAGCGACCAACACGGCTCTCCACTCCTCTTCTCATCAGTCAGGCCCCAGCGCTGCAGCACACTGTGCAGGAATGGTTTGATCTCACCAGGAGTCCTTGCAGTGCCATTAAAGGCTGCCCAACACAGCACAGCCCAGCTCAGCACAACCCAGCACAGTACAGCACAGGACAGCGCAGCCCAGCACAGCCCAGCACAGCCCAGCACAACCCAGCACAGTACAGCACAGTACAGCACAGGACAGCGCAGCCCAGCCTAGCCCAGCACAGTGCAGCACAGCACAGCACAGCACAGCGCAGCACAGCACAGCTCAGCACAGAAAAGCAAAAGCAAGCAAGTTGTAACAGTGTGAGCCATATGCAAAAAAACAGCAAACATCGACACCACGTAGCCACATGACAAAGAGAAAATGTGACAAGACGGGGTACTAAAGTCAATGCCCATGGTGCAGTCAAGACAAAAAAAAACAGGGGCATGCTCCGAGTTAAATCAGGGAGAACATCTTCCTGGTTATCCTGAAAGGAATGTTTAGGATGTCCTGAAGGGCAGACACAGGTTTTTACTGTCAGCAGCATGCATGAAAAAACTGTAATGGCGGTAATTATGGTTGAAATGGCAAGCCATACATACAGATGTCTAATGGCTAATGCGAGAGCTCCTCTCATCGAGCGATGGAAACGTTTCAGTCTCCTAGAGTCCACGTCAGAGGAGGCTATACAGGCATATGGCTACATTGTAAAAGTTAATGTCATGTCATGCCCTGGCCCGCAGCCATGAACATTTCCCCGGCACACTGATCCCACATCAGTGTGAAACTAAGCAGACCCAAACTTTAAACTGCTCAAAAATAAATAAGACAACTGGGGAGTTGAAGCATCCATCAACCCACACAAATAGCAATAAGGGGAGAGAGGGTATCGATTCAGTCCAGAATGAAACATGCTGCAAATGAGACTCTTACCTTTCCACAACTGTGCAATCAATTCAACTACACTGCGTAAGATTGCACGATTAATCTGAAACGGAGTGCTCATTTTAAAAAGCACATCACTGAGAGGCTGTGCTGGCACTATTTTGTTTCTATGAAATCATCAAGATGCTGTCAAAAGAAATTATGGGTCACCAAATTCACACTCTCGAGTCTCATATTAAAGACAGACACACTCAGAGAGACGATGATGGTAATTTCTTTACTGCTATGCAGTTAAAAGATATGTGAATGATAAAATAATTCTGTCTGTCTGTCTGTCTGTCTGTCTGTCTGTCTGTCTGTCTGTCTGTCTGTCTGTCTGTCTGTCTGTCTGTCTGTCTGTCTGTCTGTCTGTCTGTCTGTCTGTCTGTCTGTCTGTCTGTCTTGCTTCCACTTGGTGGAAAGGTGTTGCTTGGGCCAAGGAAGAACCCATTATATTTTGGAGCGGATCCAAATCAGGGGGCGGATCCACAAATGTAGCTTCACTTTGAGTAATGTTGTGACATACGGCATTTGGCCTTGGTGGATGTCTCTGCTCTTTAAGTGCCCTTCTAGTTGTTAGAAGTATTAATGCTATAACAATCAACAGTATTTTAACTAACTGCTCACAGTTGCAAGTCAGATTATTTAAAAACTATGAACATATCTGAATGTATCTGGATCCAAACATCTTAAAGTAACACTATGCAACAATGACACATTTTGAGATATGGTTTTATAGGCAACTATTTTAGGTACCATCCTCAAATTCATTTTGATAGCATATGTTCATGTGAAGGACAGATAAACACCTGTGTCTTCCCGCCTAGCCATCCAGGATATGCCCTAAGTAGTTATTTGTAACGGGCTGGTACACCCTGCAAAAATTGAAGAACAGCTTTCACACGAATGTCTTTGCCAGCTGAACTGCCCAAAGACACCAGTTAGTGTTTTGGAAAGCTTCTATCAGTGTCAGCTGGTGGTGGTGTTTTTTGCATGCCTTTTAGTTAGTTATCTTACTAGTTTTGGAACAGAACTCCGTATTGCTGCTTTAACCCTTCAGGGACAGAGGCCGGTTTGACTTTTTTAGGAAGTCTAACATGCCTTGATGTTTTTGTATATTTCCCCTGGCTAAAAGTATTGATGCACAAGTGGCTTATATGACTATGTTATAGAGGACATCAGCAATAACAACATTAGAGTAAAAGGAATGTAGTACAATCAAATTGTATTTAAATCAAATGTTAAATCACCCTTATAAATACCTTTATTCAGAGGTGCTCAGAATTTGTACAAAAAAACATTGTAAAGATTTCGAGCTAAGACCTTTGAACTCTGAAACTTGTAAACATAGGTGTTGGCTATACATATGTGAGTTTAGCATTCAGAAACTGTGTGTGGTTTTACTACTACATATTTATAATAGCAGAGTAACCTGTTTCTCTCCCAAATGTGTCTCCCTACAAATGCATATTGATGAGTTACCTGGCAGACCTCAGACAAAGACAATGGCCATTGCATAATGGCCCTGGAATGTCTTTGTGGCTCAATTCCCCCAAAGGTTTTCACGCCACACCATGGCCCAATGGAGATCACTGAATCACCATTACTTATCATATGAATGGCTGTCATTTGCTAATGGGTGGGTCCTTAGGAGCAGAAAACTCACTGACAGACTGAAAAGTGCATCAGCTCAGCTATATTCTTCTTACAAAGTACTTATTTATATTTTATTTTCGAACTTTATATATTTTAAAAGAAAAGGGTCCAAGGTTCATGTGGGTTGTCTTTATATGTCTGTAGGACAAAAACTTGCAGAGTTTTGACAATGTGAAAAAAATATCCCACCGGTGGGTCCCTGTCCCAGAATGGTTAAGGTAGTGCCTTCACATAAACAGCTAACCTAACACCTAACTCCGCAAGAAACCAAGACAGCACAAATAAGTGCATCATGATTAAATAACCTATCGCAATGACAATTCAACAAGATTTCAGCCATGTACAAATGCACAACAAAGCGAAATTGTGAAAAGCTGACAGACTGTCACAGACGGCTAAAGCCTTGCTTTTCTGGGCAGAATGACTACTTAGACCTCAGTTGACCATTTAATTCCCTAAAAGCTTCACTGGCATAGTTCGATTTCAACTGCCACATTGCAGTGTGTGAGATTCAGAGAACAAACAGGAGTTCCCTTTTACATAATGGGAAGTCTTTCAAATAAGACTGGCTACCATTACATATAAACATACAAGAAAACCAAGAACAAACATCAACAACACCCTCTACCTACATTCTGTCTTCCTAACCTTGGAAGCAGCTTAACTTGACCCTCCTAATCCTATTTACCTGCAAGAGCGGATACTTAAAGATACCAATTACACTGGTAATCAGAGAGTATGGCCAGCCGTTCGGTTTAAGACAGAGAGAGGAAAGGATGAAAGCAAGAGCTGCATACTATTCATGTTACATGTACTGCACAAGAGCTGCATACTATTTATGTTAAATGTACTGCACAAGAGCTGCATACTATTTATGTTACATGTACTGCACAACCTCAAGGGTCTTTCTGACTCTGCATTTATAACTATATATGATTATGCGCTCGTATCACTTTTTTGCATGATGCTGTTACGTAGCTTATGAAAGTAATATTCTACTAATAGCGGAGACAGCTGCAATGACACCATTGCTCCGGTGCTCCTGCAGCGAGCTGCAATAGACATGTAATGGATGTGAAAAAGACTTTATGAAAATAAAGGAGTTCTAGGAGACCTCCTTTGTAAATGAATTCAATAGAAGTGTGTGTTTTTTTCTTCTTCTCCTTTCTCCTTCATGATGCTTCCTGGATGTCATGTTCCACTTTAATGGTCTCCCGCTTTAAGTCATCACTTGTATCACTCTACTGCCATCATGACTCCATCCTCCCATCTCTGGCACATATAAAAGGTCTCCAAGGACAGGGTCAAGCGTTCAAAGGGCCCTCTTAAATGATAACATCATTGTTTGAACTACCACCACTGTTTAGCCTAGGGGGGCCCCTCACTAAAAACAACCAACCCCTATTACATGACTGCTCTGAACTTCTGATCTTTGTACACTGGGGCAAATCAGTGTACTCCCTGCCCCCTTTCATGCGACCTGCTCTGAGTAAACAGGCCTCGTGGCCCGCGAGGGGGGGGGGTTTAATTCTCCACGGGATGTCGTGACAAGCGGGGGGCTCTGACCTCTTAGGGCAGGAAGCAGCGAGCGGTCCTTCCTGTCGTCGCACTTGTTGCACTCGCTGAAGTAGAGCAGCAGGAAGACGTCCACCAGCACCCACACCAGCGAGGTGGTCAGCACCACCTTGCAGTAGACGAAGCGCCGCATGCTGGAGCTCAGGGGGAGAAGGGTGGAGAGGAGAGAAGAGGAGAGGAGAGGTGAGGTGAGGAGAGGAGAAGAGAGGAGAGGAGAGGAGAGGAGAGGAGAGGAGAGGAGAGGAGAGGAGAGGAGAGGAGAGGAGAGGAGAGGAGAGGACAGGACAGGAGAGGTGAGGAGAGGAGAGGAGAGGACAGGAGAGGTGAGGAGAGGAGAGGAGAGGAGGGTTGGCCAGCCAGTGGCGTCAGGAGCCCAGGGAGAGCTCAGGAGTGGGGGCGAGGCTGGAGGAGGAGAGGAGAGGCTGCTGCGGGGCGAGAGAACAGAGGCGACGCCGCGACGTCATCCCACTATGGAGAGGAGAGAGACAGAGATGGAGGAAGAGGATAGAGAGACAGAGGAAAAATTGAGTGAGAGAAAAATCAAACGTACACACTTAGGCTGAATCCCATTTCTCCCGCTACCCCTTCGTCTTTCCCCTTCCCCTCCGTTTTGCGCGTTCATGTGGAGCGGTAGGGCTGTCCCAATTCACGTTAAGACAGAGGGGTAGGGGAAGGGGAAGCGCTTTCTACCGCTCCAAACGGAGATTTTCCGAGGGCACACTTCAAACGGAGGGGTAGACTGATTTCCCTCAATGCATTGCGAACCCGTGATCATTAAAGAACAAACATCGCGCGAGTCCATTTAAAAATGTCGGAAACAGCAGGGAAAGCATCACACAAATGAAAGTATTTTCTTTGTAATTCATGATTTTAAAACTTGTTTGATGAAATGTTGCATTGTGTAAATAACAGCTGCAGGCGCCATGTTTGTTTATGTCTGGTGAGTGACAGCTGTCGCTCTCCGGTAACGTAACAGCCAACGCTTCGTACTGATGACGTACGTAATTGTTGAAGTGCTATCCCAATTCGAAGGGCTAGCGTTTCAACCCCTTCCGCTACCGCTCCGTTTGAAAAAGCGAAGGCGAAGGGGTAGGGGTAAGGGTAGCGGTAGAGATGAGAAATGGGATTGGGCCTTAGAGACTATTTAACAAGATCAGGGAAAAAACAATGCAGGAAAGCTAATTCCAGTCTTATTTTTTTCTCCTCAGCTGCCAAAAAGATTTGGCTGTTCTCAGCACTCCCGACCGCTGTGGCCACAACAGAGAACCACAAAAGGGGTTTCGCTTTCATTGTGAGAGACTGAAAAACTGTCTCAAGACTTTGCCATGGCTATTCCTGCAGTTGGAGAAAATGTGTTTTTCCACCTCACTGCGGTTGAGCGAGTGCCTTCATTATAACTGATAACCTGGAGATTTCCCATCAGACCAGACTGTGTCAAGTTCACCGCCTTCATTAAAAATGAAATAATTCCAGGCCAAACCCAAACAAGAGCTTCCTGTCCTTAAAACGTACCTGAGGAAAAAATAACCGAGATAATATGTCAACCTAGAAATTTCTACGATGGCTTTTTGAAACACATTGGGAGCGGACGATGCATCAGGGGTACACAGAAAACATCGAGGCGAGGGATGCAGAGAGAACAGTAAGCCATTGCTGCTGTTGCACTGCCTACTCTCCCATTCTCTCCCCAGGGTTTGCCGGAGTGGACCATTAATCTGATTTCCTTATCATTCAACCACATCACACCACGTGCTTAACCTCACCCCCCCTTCCCCAGCCCTCCACCCCTGCAGGAGAGGCCCTTACCACCCAAGACTTGGGCCACAAATGACAGTCTAAGTGAAACAATGCAGCCGCCTCTTTCCTGTCAGAGAACCGAAAGGACATAAGCTGCTGCATATTCACAGAACCACAACTTTATTCAGCACATTCTTATCCGTGTGTTACTGTGGTTGCAATTACAATTCACATCCTGAGAGAATAAGTTCCACTGAGCCATACCAATAACAAAGGCATTAGTATTCCTTAGGCAGGAAAAGCCATTTTAAAACACCTTCACATCCTCTATCCTAAAACAAGATCCCAGGGGAAAATTACAATATTGGAGTCATGTTAAGACCAAACTGGGTGTAAACCCCACACTCCTGCTCGACTGATGCCGTGGTCGGGGGCCATCTGGCTTCTCTGAGGAGCAGAGCCATTGGGGTTCAGTACCCCCGCAACAGCCAAGGGCAGCACCTGCAGTCTCCTCTGCAAAAGCTGGGTCATTAGTACAGCCATCTGCAAGGATGAGCGTTTCCTGTCTGATGAGCGGCGAGCTACACAAGGTCGCCCCCTTCCCCTTCCCCTCACGATCGAAAATCAACAGAGGAATCAGAGACTATTGACCACTTTACAGCCAGACATCCTCATTCCAGGCTTTGCTCTTGCTAGCGTCTGTACTTCATGGGCACCCTCGTTATCAAAGCTGTGTTGATAAGAAAAGGGCTTCCTAGTAGGACTGTGCTGTCGTGAGGAAGGTGGCTGGCTTTCCCACATTCACAGGAAGCACAAACAAAGGTTGGCAGTAACAAACCGTCCCAGAGAAACAACATCCCCTACACAGGTTATTTTCGAAGTTGTGAAAATATCTGCAGACTCCTAACGATGTCCTGCTTTTATGACAAGAGTGTTGATAACTGTTCTGAAGCAGGACCTAATGTTTTGTAAGCTTTTAAATAGTAATGTCCTCAGGAAGGAATGCACACCTAAGTTGATGTTAATCGTTACATTACATGGGAATCTAAAAATTTGAATCTGATTTGATTTGAATCTAAAATGATAAAAGTGTAGGAATTCTAAATGGAGGCGTGTAGGGAAAGAGGAAGTCACTTCATTTCTGTGCTTGGTTTCTGTCTTAGTTCTGCTGTGGTGGTTACTTCTGCTATTTGATGTTAAAGTTTCAGTTCAGTTACAGCTTTTGCAGTGGTCAATAAAGGATTACACTTGAAAGCAACACTGGGCAAGAAGCACTGTGTTTCCTTAAATAGAATGGTCAACAGTAGGTTACTGTCATTCTGGCATAAGTCTAATCTTTGGAAACACCGTCCAACACTCAAGAAAACCAGTCAACCTCCAAGGCTTACTGTCCCGTCAAGCACAAAACAGGATACGCACCAAGATACAAAACCGGACCTTTTCACCAATGATAATGCAAAATCACGACTGGTAAAGAAACTAAAAGAGATATTCCTCAAATGAACCGTGTACTTCCAAGACGCTGCAGTTCTCATCATTCACACATAATCAAAACGCATTATGCCATAACTTTCCAACCCAAGCATCAGGCATACACGTTACACTATTTAAAGAGGTTGAGGGGCTTACCACTCTCACACATACACAAAGTCGAACTATATCCACAACATTGCAGTGCAAACAACAGTGCAAACAATTGATTCACAACACTGTCATGACAAGACCCCACTTCGATCGGCCAAGTTCTAATGACATCCCTGACAACGTATACCGCATTATTTTCGGGCAGAAATGGTTTCAGAGATGACTGGAGTTTCACTGCAGCAGGCTAGGTTGGTGATATCACACGATATGATGTTGACAGGCCAGATCAATCAACGGAGGATAGACTCTTTATGAAAACGACGGTTCTACTTACTGAATAAAGGTAGCGTATGAATGACACCTTGAAGTCTTGCTTGTCAGCAACGTGTTGCATAGGGTAGCTTGCTAGCTAGCAGCCCAAATATATCCTTAACACCTCACTTTAAGGGGTCGCTGGATCTTTCTCCACCCCGGTGGAATCATGTGCATCGCATAAACATTCACGAACAGCGCTGCTTTGGTCTGCTATATTGCAATTATCAGTGAAATGTACCTCGACGTCAGGTCGCACCGCTACACTATAGCCATCGGTCCTATCTTATCAGAGTATGCTATGTTTCAAGATGATGATGTCTGTGTCCAAACCAGCTTCATTGCTTGCACTTCCTCAGGCTTGGTTTTCGATTGATTTCGATTTCTTCTCACTATCCTTTTTGGAGGGCACTGTAATCGCCTGTCGCCGACTTTTCGGCTGGATATGTAATAGAAAAAAAGATATCACCCAGCACTTGTTCTACCCCCAGTGTAGGTTTGCTACATCTAACGGGTTTAGATGATGTAGCAAGAGCCTACTGAAAGCTCTGCACTCTACTCGTATAATTAAACCTGATTGGTCGGTTTTTGTGTCCATCAAGAGACTGCTCACGTAAAGGAGCTACGGATAGTCGGTAAATGTAGGCTGTTCTCCTGAGCAATTGCACAAATGGTCCAATGTATTTTTTTTAAATCAGAAATAGAGCTTTCTTAGTTTCATCGTACTAGAAGGCTGCAATATTTTCATTGCATTGTGTAACCTAGATTAAGAATGAATGGTGAATAAATGCAAAACTAATGTTTTTTTTATATTGCCTATTTGATGAAGATAAAATCACAAAAACCTTCGACGTTCATTAGATTTCAGAGATAAGGCTACTTGTGCACTGGGACATTCATCAGAGACTTCTAACATGAAAGCTCAAACACACACCCACAGAATTATGTCCTTATATCAGGGATGGAGCTTTCGATGTAACTTCATGTAGCCATAAAAAAAACATGTTAGGCCTATAGGTTATGTGATCCTTCTGTGGATGCAAACCAGTGATATAGGCTAGGTCTTCCTGTATAAGAAGTTAAAACTGGCGTAGAAGTTAAAAGATACACGTAGCCGACAGTGTGTCAAGAAAATACTGATTTCCTACTTATACCTTCAAATGTTTGCAATCTTCCCGCATATCTATCCTTTATATGGTTAGGGTACATGTGTCTTAGAATAAACCCACCACATACTGATAGACAGACAGGCAGACAGACAGACGGAAAGAGAGAGAGAGAGAGAGAGAGAGAGAGAGAGAGTTGAATTTCCAATTCAGTCAATCAAGTTGGTCCTTAAAAGAGACAACACTGCCCCCTGCTGTTCATTAACTGGCAAATAGCAAAGGATGGGTGTTCTGCAGTATGGACGTAGAACAAATATAAGTTTATCTATCTGTATGTTTGTCTGTCTGTGTATGTTAGAGTGAAAACCTCCAGTAAAGGTGCGTAATATGTAATTTAGTCCTGTTTAATAACACAAATGTTTCCAGCTCTACATCTTGATTGCCTATCTGATTCTTTTCATGAGGCCTACATTTCTTTACATTTCTCTTGACATAAAATATAAAACTAAGTATTAAAACACTGTGAAGTGCAACCTCACTAACCTTTCACAATGACAGCATTATGGTGAGTCTGAGGACGCTTTTGTGCGGGGCAACAAAACAAATGATGCCCCTTTAAGAAACTCAAAGATTTAGCACTGTCACATTTACTGTATACTCTACTGATTGTTTAGTGAATGTAGGTGTGGTATTTATGATGATGCTTTATCTTATATATAGGTCACTACCACACAATTTCCCTTAGGAGCCATGAAGGTTTAATTTACTCAGTGCTCCTACCTCTGTTAACTTTGTTTTAATGCCATACTTCATACCATGATAATACACTATAGTGTAGCACTAAAGCCATAATCTTTTTTCATCCTCAATCACTAATTGCTCTACAAAGCCATCTTAGCCAGGTTGTATAAACGCATAATAGACTAAAATACTCAACAAATACATGGTTACACATAGCTATTATCTGGAATAGGTCAACGCCTGTTGTGATGTGCCTATGGCTGTTGTAGTTTTATAGGTTAATGCATTCACACATTATTGATTCAGCTTAGCATGTAGTTACACCTTATACAATATTCTTTTTTTGCTTTGGAAATTAAGACTTTACATTTTAAAGCACTACATGACTACGCAATAGAAACTAGTAGATATATATTGTACTTGAGTGATACGTGTTTGTTCTGATTCTTTTGCCAGTGAAAACACATGAAGATGCAAAAATGTATAGCCTACACTAAACACAGATACAAAGGGGTTTATAAATGAGAGAACACGCAGGCATAGAGGACTTTGACATCGTCATAGGTAAATGGCAGGCAGTAAAGAGGTGTTCTTTAATGGGGTTAAAATAGCCTAGCTCTGAGCTTGTTTGTTACAGTAAGAGTTAGGGCAAAGCGGCCAGTTTGATGAACACATAATAGTCTGCAGAGTCAGTCTCTTTTGAGAATAACTTGCATGTTGAGAGCCCTGATAAATATTGAGCAGTGCAACAGAATGGGACATTTATATTCACTGTTTTTCCTATGATAAATAATTAAAATGTTAATTGTGGTATAAATTTGAGGTTAAGTTAACAGTAAGTTAACATGAACACCTATTCTATGTTGACTGACTGTAGAGGGATCTACAGTGAAGAGTAATAAAATGAACAAGATTAAAATTAACTTCAACATGCTTTCATGACAACGGTGCCAAACTTCCATATTGTCTCTGGGTGGCGCTGTAACACATAAACCGAATCAGTCTGAATTTACAGACAGACCTCATCGGTTTCCCTAGACCTGGGAATGGTTTCACCCAAACAGGTATAATAAACGGGGTTGCTACACCATAAGTTCAGTGCTGAACTGTTTGCGCCACCCTGCCGATTCAATCCGGATAAAGGAACGCAGATCAAGATAGTCAACACAGCCTAACTGACTTTGGACACTTGTTACTTGCTTGGCATCTTTTGATCTATTTGAACGAAGAAGATGAAATGATGTTTACTGAATAAATCTTGGTGAAATTCGTGAAAACTAAGAACGACCAAGTCATCTAGTCGCGTAAGAGTTTGGAGACGAAGATGAATTCAACACTTTTCAATTACACGGATGGTGGATTTTTGTCCAACCGCACTGAGGAAATAATATCATGTTGTAACTTTACATCAGTGGTAACTGACAATGGATTTGTGGCAACAGCTCCGGATGAAAAAAATCTTTTCTATATGCGAGTTGTCCAAATCGCAGTAATGTGCGTTCTCTCACTCACTGTAGTTTTTGGTATTTTCTTTTTGGGTTGCAATCTCCTCATCAAGTCTGAAGGTATGATCAACTTTTTAGTTTCGGACCGCAGACCATCCAAAGAAGTTGAGGCCGTAATTGTGGGAACATACTAGCGAGATCATATTGTGGATGTGACACTCTAATCGCTCCGGCAGTCGGTCATGGGAGGTCCAGAGATCGGAGCCTATCAGCCTACTTTGAACATTGTAGGTTGATATTCGCCTTACTAATGCGGAGGACGTGTTGAACTTCCATACTTTTTCTGGCCAAAGCTTGTTGATTCAGAGTAATTAATGTGGACTAATCAAGGCTATGTAGCCTACTCTTATCTTCCACCCATGACTGCCAAACTCAGCTGACATGGAGGACCACTCTATTAAGCCGACCACACACAGGTGCACGCGCGGACATTGTCTCACAATTGTCCAAGAGGTCGTTTTTCTCAAGAGCATTTAATTTGTAAACAATACCTTAACTAATGAATGTTTGAATATGTAAAGCGTATTGTTATAAGTTTACGTTTTTTAATGTAGGAGTTTCAAAATTGTAAATGCGCACAGCACGGATTTTTTTAAATGTTCAAGTTAATAAAACCTGTCATGATTGTTTTAAGAACTTGGTCACGTAATATAGCCTAGGCATTCAGCTTGTTGTTCATTTAAATATAGCATTATATTAATTTGTATTTCGACTTCTCACGCAAGCAATCTAGCATTGCACTGCTGCTTTCTCACAGACTGAGAGTGTTGATAATGACAGGTGTACAGAAATTAAACAGTGTTTTGGTTGTATTTTAGCCAGCTCTGAGCTCTCCTAATTTTAAGGTCATTCATTTTGCTGATTACATTTAACTGTTGTATAAAATAATATACTTTTGCTGTCATTTGACTGTTTTTTGGCATACCACAAACAATTAAATATTTAGTCCACAATCAATTTTTAAAATGCTCCTTGTAAATGTTAACATAAACTTGCATGACCATGTGTGACCATGGGGTAAGCTTACACTTTATTAGAGGCTCTGATTTCTCCAGAAAAAGAAATATTACACTATCACTGTTTTCTCTAAAACCTTCACATGTATGACTTGCCTTTTGAATGCAAGGTGGTGGAGGTAGCAGTATATCGACAGCACATCTGTTGCCAGCCAACACGCCACCTGCGGTGAGTGCACAGTTAAATTGTCCCAAGTTATCGCCTGTGCCTGTGCCTCAGTGGACAAATCGATCTGATGGTCCGTCACTGTTTTCTTGCCCATTGTTCCTGATGGCATGATGAGAGAGTAAGATGGTGTGTTAGAGTGAACAAATACTGTGACCAAGAGAAGCAACACCAAATGACTTAGACAGAGCTACGCATTTAGCTCAGAATGTAGTCATTCATGTTTATGTGCTCTCAGGAGGCAATGATATCACTTTACTGAAATATATACATTTAATTTTCCCTTACTCAGAAAACACATATGTTAGGAATGTAAACTCGCAAGTCAAATCACAGGACTCACGTCAAACCATGAAACATCTTAGAAGGTTCATGCTGTTGTAGAGCAAGTTGGTTGTGAGTGTAAAAGCATCATTAATGGAGACGTTAACTTCAGCTCTTGTAGGATGATTTCAGATGGGTCTACATGAAGGTTTCTAATGACACCATTGTTAAAAGCCTTTTATAATTAATTATTGCAGGGGAAATATGAGATACCTTTCAAATGTATATATGTTTGCACCAGTTGTACACCAACAGGCAATAGTAACTCCATCTTTTGAAAATGTTTGACTTGGCGTAACATCATAAGTTGAGTTGGCTTCTCTCTATTCTCAAACACTTTTCTTATTAATTAACATATGGTGTTGTCGTGGGTAGAAGTGCCCGCTTCACATTTACAAATGGTTGACTAAATTACCTTAAATAAATTAGTAGTGTGTGTTAGTATGAAATTGACTCCCTCAAGCAGGTTTAACCTGTCACTGAATGGCTGACTGGCAGTTCAGGGCTTCTTGTGGGTTTTTGTCACCATTAAGGCTGCCGTATTCTGTTTCTACTTCTAACAGTAAGCACAATAATGTTTATGGGTATCATGACTGGAGACACTGAAGGAACCTTGTCTTAGACATGGTAAGGCAAGGTAAGACAAGATCTATGTGGTCTGGATGAACAGATAAGACTAACATTTCTTTTAGGGGCTAGTTGACAGCCAGGGTGTCTAACTGTTGGGGTGCTTGTACAAATCCACCATGAGATATTGTGCAGCGGACAGAGTGCTCCGTTTGCACAGCTGAACCAGGGCATCTTCCATGAGATGAGAATTATGAGGAATGTGAGGTCATCCCTTACCAGGGAATCTTGTAACATGTTAATTAGGAGTTTTAATTTACATATGGAACAAAATTCCTATGAGAAACACCAAATTTCCAGGATCATAATAGAGATGCAGCATAACCTTTTCTGTTTTTCCATGTTTTTCTCTGAAGTAAAAGAGAGACGTTTCGCTCAATTAAGGCAATGAATTCTGTCAGAAGTTGTTTCATCTGTAAACTTCTGTATTCTTTGTTCACACTCAATACTTCAATCATAAGCGAGCCAACCAGACATTATTTTTTTTTATTAATGACACTGAGTGTGCAGGTGCAGGTGCATGTGTCAGTTCAGAGGCAAAAAAGAATGTGAGAATATTCCGGATTCATAAAGCCTCCATCTCATGTTCTACAAAGGCATGACTCACAAATCCCTATTTCTGTTTGACTCCGACATAAAGCATTGTAATGAGATGCTGGCCCCTGTGAGGAAGCTGCCAACTGTTGGGTGTGAGAGAGGCTGAGAGGACGAGTGAGAGTCAATAAGACAGACACACTGATAATGGCTTTTCTAACGTCACACGTCACACAGAGTCCTACCCTCCTTCCATTGATATCAGGGTCAAACACCTTGAAAAGATGGTTGTGCCCTTGCAATGTGAAGTTTATTCCATTTTATTTCACCATTTTAACACAGGCTGTAGGGCAATCAAAATGGCTACTCGGCATTCAGAAGAAGTCCTGGCCTGAGAGAAACACTCCAAATGGCTTCCTATGTGTACAAATGACTCCTGATTTAAAACATGATCAACCTGAACTTTCTTCCATACAGCTGTGTGACATTCGTTTTTAACTTATTCCTAATTCATGCAGGAGATATCAATACAAACACTGATAACATATGACATATCCCACTGGGATTTTCATCTAACATGTCGATATCTCACTCTAAAATAAACAACATGTGCCTAGTAAGTCATTTGTGGCACACTGGTACCAGGAGGTGTTTATTTCCTAGAAAAAGACTTTCAGCTCATTGTAATTTCAGCTGAATTTAGACATAGGAAATCTTTTCTGTTCCACCTTCACATCTAAAGTTTGTGAGAGGATTGACAGGCGCAGGGTTTTGATGTGGACAGCACTGGGCTCTCTGTCATACTGTATGTAACTCCTGTTGTTGGGACAGGGCCTCTCCAGGGTGTTGATTGTGGCCGAAAAAAGTCCCTTTGGGCCTCGGCCAATGTCACGTCTGATTGGCGGAGAGCACGGCTGCCTGGTGGAGGTGGTCAATGATCTCGATAGCGACTGACAGCTCCAAATTGCAGCATGACAGACGCAATCATCTCCTCGGCCCGCTCCATGTACCGCGCTGGCAGCAGCTCTCGTTCTTTGAAGGCCAGCCTGCACGAAACACTAAATTGGAGCGAGACTGAAGAAAGCAGGTTGTCTACGAGAAAGAAATGTGTCTTCTCATAAATACAGGATAACGTCTTCTTATGCCTTAATACAGCTCCAACAGCATCATCAGTTGAAGTATTTTCATTAGGCAATAGCAAATCCTTGTTTTCTGGCTGTGAGGGATAGTTTTATTATCTGTCTTCTCAGCGTGAGCTACAGTGGCTGCATGAGTCACATCTCAGCGTGTTGATTGTGTTTATCCCCCCTCTCCATGAAATGTGAAAGGGATTTGGTATTCCAACAATACCTTCATGAACACTTGCTAACCCAGCCATAATCCTCTTTCCTAACGCTGTCACAATGACTCCATCAGGTTTGGAAGAAATTCAGGGAATGTCTACAAGGCATTATACGCCGCCATGTTACACAACAGCAGTGTGGCTATTCACATCAGGAGGCGTGCACAAGTGACATTATTTAAATCACAGCTGTTTTCAAATATTATCCCTCAATATATTTCCGAAAATACTTTCTGTCTTCTTTTTAGGGGGGTAAGCAGCAATGCTGTTCTGTCATGTAACAGAGTAATTTGTTGTATGTTGTTATCATTTCAAATGATTTACCAAGGGATTGTGTTCATTGATTTCAAATTAATTAAAAACATCTGCATTAAAAACGGAAAGGATTATGACGGTAAAATCCATTTATGTTTGAGTGTAGAAGCCCTGACGTATTCAGTCGATCCTGAACACAGCTGCAAATTTCCCTCGCGATACATAAAGTATACATCCATCCGTCCATGTGTTCCCTATAACGTCATCATTGCAGTACCTCAGGGTGGGTTATTTCATGCAATTGGCCTCTGTATTTATATATTTTGCATACAAATGCCAATGCCGAGTTTTGGCTGACCATGTATTAGCGCTATGAAGCATGCACTGCTGTTTGTGTAAAACATTCCAGGTTATCAGATGATTCGATCCATACCTTATGCCTAGTCTGTACAAACACTGATACAGAAATTTTGTTTACAATTTTTCCATCTGGTCAGTGTGCTGTTTACACTTGGGATTCCATAGTTTTCCATTTTGTTTATTTAAATCCATCGGGAAAAGAAATGTACACTCAACAGAATAAAATCTACCTCGTGCTTATAGATTTAGAGTACATTCCAAAGGCCACCATATTTAGTCATCCACTGGCCAGTTTTCTGTCATAACAGTCACTGGTGTTATGCTCCTTCGGAGTCAGAGTATGACATTTTAATGGTGAGTTTGAGGAGAGCTTTCCCTAAACACAGAGGTGTTTGATGGAGCCATGCATTATTCAGCCCTGTCTTATCATAATGCACACGGCCATTATCTCGCTCCTGTTTATCCTCCACCTCATCTATATTTCAGCATTTGTGTAAGACAGGTAAGACATTCAGGTAAAACGAGTATGCGATGGCGATATCACTTTCACAAAAATAGGGGCTTGCCATTGAAATTTCAATTCCATCTCTTGGGAGCCATTTTATGACCAAAATATGGTACTGCATATTTCCCGGGTCCCTGTTGGACCAGCCTTCAATTTCATGCAGTTTAACCCCTCCAGTCTGCACCACTTCAGGACCCACAACTATGGCAAGTCACCTGAACAGGAACAACATTAGGAACCTCATGCCATTGGACTTTCCTATATAGGGCAAAGGTTGTTGAAATCAAATGTAATCATGTCATACAACAGGACAGTCATTTCATATCATTTGTAAAATCACACCACACAATACTGATATATATATATGATGTACTTACATGTAATGATAGTTCTGTAATAATTGTGTGTTGTACCAAACTATGTGTAACAAACCAAATTGTAATAATCGCGTGAGCTTGTATTTGTGCAGTTTAGCGACATGAAGTTTTCACATTTGCACAAAGAAAAAACACAAAAATTAGACAAATTATTTTCATGATGTAAAGCACATATGTAATGATCACATAGTGTCAAACACTACACATTACAATCACAAATAAAGCAAATGCAACAGGTGTCCCTGAGCTAGAGTGGCAAACAGCTAGATGTCAAAAACCAGTTACAAAATGTAAACTTTTAGCAAAACAAGAGGACAGCACTGTTTTCACTCCACAACAACTTTGTGTTGGCATATTTCAAAACCCCTGTTCCCACAGAGGCACGGCAAGGGAACGGCGTTCTTTGGACATATCACGAAGTTGACTCCGTCACCATCTTTACCTCTCAGTTTGCCTCGGAGCTGTCACTATTGCTCTTGTGTCTCAGTTATGTATTTTTCATCAAATGCTTTGAGAGGTCTTATTTCCGGACAGCAGTGCCTGGAGCTCTTTGGGCTTAGCGCAGACAGGCCATCTCTGCACCCGTGACAACGGCCCTCTAAGGACACCTTGTGGAGAAGGCTCGGGGAGGTGTGTTGGTGTGTGTGTGTGTGTGTGTGTGTGTGTGTGTGTGTGTGTGTGTGTGTGTGTGTGTGTGTGTGTGTTGTTGTGTGTTTATGGGGGGGGCAGTAATCGGAGTGTACCACAGGTCCACCTCCATATCACAAATGTGCATCTGAAATCTGAAAGCCTTTTTTCCACTTTTGTGATAAGATGTAAGGCGCTGGCCGATGACAGATTTGCACGGAAAAAGCTGGAAGCTCATTCGGCCCTGTCATGTCTGTCATGCGGACAAAAGCCGGTTATGACGGCTTCGTTCTTACTCATTTCTGAGGGTGAAAGGTGACTGCTGCTGCTTTGAGAACATGGCAATCTGACCAAGGAACTTCTACCCCTGCAAACAGCACATGCAATGATAGGCCATTAAGGGTATACTTTAAAATTGTTGAGTTATTGTACTCTTTACTTTGCCTATCGTTTATTTCATAGATCTCTTTTGTAAATCTCTTATCTTGTTAGATTCTTCAGAACAAATTCATTCACTCTTTTTGCATGTTTCAAAATACACCAGATGAAATTCACTTTGTCCCCATTTGAACCCTTCAACAGCACAGGTTACAGCTTAAACAGGTCACTGTCAGGCCATGGGAAACTATTTGAATGTTTTTGCATAATATTCAGCTTGATTTCATGCACTGAAACGGGATCAGTCTTGTCCTAGCTGGCCCACTAGTTCTGTTCAACTTCCTCCCATCTGTTTGCTGCTGTCAGACTCTAGGGCTTAACTCAGGGGGGGGGGGGGGGGGGGGGTAACTAATTATACAGAGTATCCCGCATATAACAGCCACAATGTCAGACCTTTACATTAAAATAGTTGGTCAGTTTAAAGTTGAGTCAGTGAGACATATCATGTAATCATATCGACTACCTTTCATTAAATGTTACTCTGACTTTTAAACCACATGAAGCCTCAGTGACGTAATGAGTGCAGTATAGAGTGCATCACCACATGCCCCCTTCTGCTAAAGGTGGGGATTCATTTTGCCTATTGCATTTGCCTGACCCTTCCCCCAATCAATAAGAGAAGAGCATGCTAAGAAATCTCTCCAGTGAAATCCTTAGAGGGGATGTATTAAAGTGCACACCATGCTTGAGAATCCCTGACAAGTCTAATCTGATTTGCCAGTTGAGCAGGAGTCTTCTGCCGGAAAACTCACAGGGCTGACGGCCGTGCCCTGGGAATTCATGCCTAATGGTCCGCTGCCAGGCTCTGTCGCAGTCTATGAAAGTTCCTCTGAGTGCTCCGTGGTGAAACATCACCAGGTCATGACTTATTGAGTCTTGTCAAGCTGCTTGTGTGTGTGTGTGTGTTGAGGTGTTTGTGTGTATGTGTGTGTGTGAGAGAGAGAGTACGTTTGTGTTGTTGTGTATGTGTGTGGATTTTCTAGAAATACTTTCACATGCTGGGTCTGAGTCCATTATCGCCTGGGTCAAGAAAGGCAGCAGCACATAGATGTCTCGCCACATTAAACTGTATGTTGACATTTCCGAGAAGACTGTATTTTTCAGGGCAGGAAAATGAAAGAAGCAGTTCTTATGGGAAAGATAGAGATGGTAGTAATGATACCATGTGCGTTGTTGGTAAGTGATCAAAAGCATGAGCCAGCTGAACATCAGTGTTTTGTGCCTCAGCTTAGTGTGAATACATTGACGCCTTAGATGTATCATTGCATGAGCCTAATTGTTTCTGCATGCTAATGCTTTGAACACTATAAGAAGAAAGAATCTTAGTTCCTGTCAAGCAGATTAACAAACTATAGGTTCCATACCCACTTCTTTGTGTGCTTTAATATCCTTTTTCCTCAAAGATTGAGCACCAAAATCCGGTATATTTGTCACTGCTCAGAAGACTGCCTCATTTCTGTCCAGGGAGAATATAGCCTCCAGAACTCTGGGGTAACAGAGGTCCACATGATAAACCTCACAAAGAAATATTTAACTGGTAGCCCTTTCAGCAACGCCAAACATTCGTATCTTCAGCATACAGACCTTCTGTGCTTTGATGGTTATCAGCAACAATCTGCTTCCAGAGCACTTTTAATTTTCAGCCTTGTACACAAACGAAGACTCACAGTAAAGTCACTTCCGTGGAAATAGAAGAAGAAAAAAACCGATAGATAGATTTCACTTGGCAGCAGGGAGGGATAGCATCTCTGTGGAAAAACCTGAAAAGCCACGCTTCTTCTTCCATCTGCCTGGCAGATCGATAACGAAGGCCAGCTGTATGTGTGGAATCTGTGATAGAGAAAATTCATCAAACAGCAAGGCAAAGCAAAATTACAAAGGACCGTAAGCAAACAACACTGGCTCTATGCAGAAAATAAAATGGAGTGCTTATCAAAAGACAAACAAGTACATCTACTCATTACTGGTGGTGCTGTGATGAAACAAAGACTAAAACATGAATTCAGATGTTTAGGTTTCCTTTCTCTCCTGTATTGTCTTTTCTTTGTATGAGCTGGAAACCATGTAGAATACAGAATACAGTGTTTGGTCTGGCAGAAGATGAAAATTGCCAGACAGAGAGACTTTTGCTGGCAATGCTGGTTGTGGCCAGGGGGTAAGTCATAGAAAATCAACACATCCTGGATGGTGTGTGGGTGGCTTCATGTGACAAACACAATACACTCTACCACCAGCATAAGCCATTCCAGCACAGTGTTTTTTACACTGGAGTCCAAACACAAAGCTTTTACTCATATGTAAGGTGTCCTAATATGAATTCCATATAAATAATTTCAATTTCATTTCATTAATCGTTATAAAACAATGTTGAAAGGAATTCAAAGGTCAAATTTTAATCTCAATGTATGTGTATACTTCAAAACTGAACGCAGCCTTGAGTTAGGGCACTCAGAAAGTTACACTAGATCTTACCAATCTATCTGCATCTTTCTGGTTTCAGCTGAGGTGGTGGTCCACTGGGCACTATGCATCTGTGTGCATCTGTGTGCATCTGTGTGTACGCTGTAAAGTCACAGTCCTACCCTGCAGTCATATAGCTATGGGCAGGGGCACAAGGTTTTCTCTGGAATGAAGATACAAATACAGTAGTGGAGCTCGAGCCTCGACGTGCAGCTGTCATACCGAATCAGTGTCTGTGGGCGTCTGAACACAGAGCTGTTGTCATCTTACGCAAATCGCCATGGCAGGGTCACAGCCCGGCTGGCTGCTGCTAAATTAGATTAAACAAAAACACAACTTCAAACAGTCAAGTGGAAAAACTGATGTGTTGTAGCGGTGGACAGCCTGTACCTTCTTTAACATATGCAAGCAGACTGGATCAAGTTAAGATATAATCCTTTTATCCTAGTTGCTTGCTTCTCTAACCAATATGTACACCAGTATACTTCCAATATATCAATGTTGCAATTTTGTTTTTAGGAGGTGTGGGGTTGGTAATACAGTCTAGGTTTTCTTCGTAATGCATTACTCGTATTTATAACCTATTTTTCCTATTTATTCTGTTTCCCCGTCTCTTTGAACTGGGCTGAGCTGAGGTGAGCAGCCTGGATGGCCGGCTCATATCTCCATGTCCTCTGAGTACACCCATTTCAACAGGCTGATGAAAGCACACTGCCTCTCAGCTTTGCACCTGGCTGAGGTTAGCCTCTTTGATCCTTATCCCACTCATTTCGCCCCTTTGTAACCATTACTCTCTTCCTCTCTGTCTCTCTCTCTCTCTCTCTGTCTCTCTCTCTGTCTCTCTCTCTCTCTCTCTCTCTGTCTCTCTCTCTCTCTCTCTCTCTTTCCCTCTCTCTCGCCCTTTTTCTCTCTCTGCTGAAAGGGTCCAGAGATTGAATCAGTCGTTGAAAAAAAAAAAAACCTATGGCAAGGGATGTCATCGAGAGAGAAAGCCTCCATGTCTGTGCATCTCAGAGTCAGTGCAACAGCGGGGGGCAGCAGCTTGTGACACAGCCAGCCAGGATGTGTTTAAAAGTGTTGACAGGTCAGATAGTGCGGCGGTGCGCCTCAGAGAAAGGTGCGACTCGTGGGCAGTCGCAGCATTGTTAATCTCAGTGCACCAAAGGTGACCAAAGTGGCACGTCCTTTAGAGCCTGCCCAAGGCTTGCCCTCGGAAGAGTCTGAGGGAGCCGGTTTCAGAAGCCACGAGAGGACCGCTGACCTTCGCAGGCTAGCCATGCAGCTCACTGTCATTGCAATGCCTCTTTGCCCAATAGTGTTCTGGTGGACATAAGTACTGGGACAAAAATTCAGCATAGAAAAAAAAAAGAAAAGAGGAATAGAATTTCAGATTCATCACAGTGCACATCCAGGTCCAGGTCCCAGATGGCTTCGAGGGACACTTGAGTCCTGTCACGTTGCATCGCATGCTTTCTGCTCACAGCATCTGTTCTCAGCCATTGCTGATGCATGCGGCCAGGCTGGCCTGTGCTGTGCTGGACTGGGCTGTCTTGTCTCGTGTGAGAGCGCCCCGAGACATCTCCCACAGTGCCTCCTGGCTGTCAGAGGCCCAAACTGGCCTCACAATGCCTCCGTTTTTGAATGTTTTTTTTGCATGAGCAGGCCACCGCAAAAAATCGATGCTTATGAATCCATGCCATTTTCCGCTGCTTTGATTCTGCCCCTCTGACAGCCTGTGACATGACTGGTTTGGATGACACTTGCTACGAGAGCACATCACTCGTCTGTGACATCAGGGTCTAAGGGACAGCGATAACCAGGCACCACAACTGTTATTATACATTAACTGTAAATGCACCCTTACCTTTGGCTAAATGTGAGGTCATGAAATCTAGTGTCAGTAGAGGAGCTCATGTGGCCGCAGCTTGAGCCCATTGTGACTGTGGGCGAACGTTGACAGAATGCATAAAGACACTGGGGGCTTCCAGGGTAGAAATGGAATCCTATTGTTACGTCAGTCACGAGTCACGAGTCGCAAGTGTGTTCTGCGAAGCCTACAGGAGTTTTGGTTAGTGGCGGCATGTGAAACACACTGATGTCATTCTGTGATATTTTTGGCTCACTATTCGAGCGCTATGCGCCTGACGTCTCATTAAAATACCAAGACAACAATCTTTCGCTTCACACCAGCTTTACATTCACAGCTATCTCTGCCGTGGCATGGTGTGAGGACCTCTAGACAGCTGGTTAATACCTATCTATTGCGGTGTGCACAAAAAAAAGGCGGCTCCTGCTTGTGTTGTAACACCCAGTTTAGCAACAAGCCCCAAACAAAAGAAGCTTTACACTCTCAGTGACACTAATCCACTATCTCTGTCAGCCCTGTCATGTAGCCAATACAGTCCTCTGCTCTGTGGTGTGGGGGGGTGTCATATCTTGCCAGACACAAAGCATATCTGCGTGGCGGCACAAGGCAATTTAAAGCTGTTCTTTTAGAGACAGGTTTCACGGCTGCCTATTGATTCACAGGGGGGTGTGTGACGACTTAGGGGTTCATCTTTGGTAGGAAGGATTCCAAGTTTAGTCTAACTGTGAGCTGAAGGCACTCTGGCCCCCTAAGGAGACCCCCCCCCCCCCCTCACCCACACACACCCACACACACATGCGTCTCCTCACCCCTAAGGTGTACAGGAGGGAGAGATCCATGTCCTCGTCACGCAACCACATGAAACCACCCCCCCCCCACACCAGACAGACAGCTTTTCCCACATGTCAGAAAATCTCTCAGCTCAACACCCCAAAGATAGCGTGTAAATGCACCAGGTCTATATTTAGACAGACAAGTATCACTGAATAATTGTGCCCCAACCTTTTCATTTATTTCATGTGATTATGTGAAATCCGAAATTTGAGGAATTACGAGGGTTTTCAACGACATGGGCTAACCTGTAGACAATGGCAACAACCGATAGATCACACAACATGTTACCAAGGGGACAGGAAGAAGCCCCTTTTTGACAGATTTTCCTGGGAGCACTAATGTCCTCTGACAGCTAAATGACAGCTGTGATTCGTAAAGCAAGGAGCAGAGAGTGTGAGAAGTGGAAGGTGGAAATGGAGGATGTTGTAATGGGGTTAGACTGAGCTTGCTCTGTGGCGCCACCTCCCCGTTGAGGCGAAGTGCAGAGTGTGGAGTCTGATGGAGGCTGCACGTGGCTGACTGCTCAGAGAGAGAAGATGGGTGTCTTCAAGGCAGGGAAAATGTGGCACAATTAACGGTGACATTTGAAAGATTGCTCCAAGGGGAACTTTTACGATGAAATGGCAGCCATTATTGTTGTTTTCAGGTTTAGCTTCAAACCAAAAAATATCGTAGCGTGTGTGAAATGAAACCTCCTATGCTGTGAAATAACCTGTGTGTACATATGCACAATCTAATCAACTGTTTCATTTCTAAAAAAGGTTAACAAAAGATGTTAATGTGTATTCTGCACAAACACTACTTTGAAGTGTGGTAAAATTGATACAAATATTGATCAAAATACTGGATGTGCAGAAGGATGCAGTGATAATGTGATCTTTTTCTTCTTTGACCAAGGTCTGTGACTTCTACCTCTCTTTCATACTTCCGAATTCCCCACTGTGAAATGGTACAGTATACTGTATGTAGCCATAGCAACAGACTACATTTTGGAAGTGAGTGAGTTGAGGGTGGGAGGGGCAGACTTTGAAAAGTAATTGAAGTCGAGTAAACATTCTCAGGCACCCATTTTGATTAAATGTCAACCTTGTATCTGGGTGTAGTCTCTCTCCCTCTGTCTCTCTCTCTCCTTCTTTCTCTCTCTCTCTCTCTCTATCTCTCTCTCTCTCTCTCTCTCTCTCTCTCTCTCTCCTTCTCACTCTCTAGTGTGTTGAAGTCCCAGTGCTGGCATTCTGGCCCGTCTCTGTCACGCAGTCTGTTGTCACAGCATGGCAGCGACATCAGGACTGGCACGCCTGGCCAACTCTTTTGCGCCCCCCCCCCCCATAAGCCTTTCCTCACAAGGTCATCGCCACTTCCACCCTGACCCCAGACCAGATCAGTCGAGCCACTGTCACTGCCAAATACCAGACCAGACGAAGCATCATTTCAATCCCCCCCCCCCCCCCCCCCCCCTCCCATCCTATCCATCGCTCCTACCTGAAGTAATTCAATCAAAACATGAATACGTTTACCAGAGGACAATAAGCCGTGCAGAAGCGCAGAAACATCAGACACATTTCCATTGGGTGCATAGCATACACAATTTTTTCTCTGTGAGACTGGAAACAAAAGAAATACCACTGATTGCCTCCGCTCTCTTTGGTGTTTTTCTTTGTGCAAACCAAAAAGACCTTGGGAAAGCAATTCTTCCTGAGAGGCTGCCCGCAGTGCATAATTACCATCAGATCAAGACGCTCTCACCCTGGGCCTGCGAACTGCAGTTTTGCCAAATGCCACTCCAGGGGCTTTTCTGGAAGCTGAGTCCACTTGGGCTCTCTCTCTCTCTCTCTTTCCCTCTCACAGAAGAAAGCCTGGGGTGCTGATGCAGCCCCAACAGGGCCATCCAGTAATTTGGGGACGGTGTGCGTAAAACCGGTTTAGGGACAGAACCGACGGTAAAATGTCTTCTCTCAGAGATGTTAATGAGTCTTGTTACGAACTAAATGAAATGCTGCCAAGGACATTTTAAACCAATTCTACTGTCGGCCTCCTGGCAATGAGACACCATTACACCATTTCACAGCACACTGACGCTGATTAAAAGCAATTTTTTTCATCGTCAGGAATATCTTTCAGGTGTATGGTCTCCACACAGAGATAATGGTTTGAACAAGCAATCAAACTCTGCCATTATCGCCCGGGTGCTGGAGCTGATATTCGGTACGGTTCGCATGCGTTGTGCTGAAGGAGGGAGGGAGAGACAGGGCAGACCACAGCAGGGGTGCCATGACTGTCAGAGGCCATTATACAGCACAGATGATGGGTGCTCAGTGACAGCTGTCTCAGACTGGACAGAAGGAAACAGACTCTTCTCTCTTCTTTACGATTTCTACTCTGATTGAGCTCTGGAACCTTGTCAAGAGGACATCATTATTTATTAATCTTTTTTTTTTTTGCTTCCTTTTGATGGGCTGCAGCCACCTCATGCGGGGCCAACAGATGTCATGCTCCGATGCTGGAGTACAGCGCACACCACAGAATACACATACACACACACAAACGCACGCGTCATTGCTGTAGTGTGAAATGAAAACAAAATACTTCAGAATCACATTTGAGCACTAATCTTTCCACTGTCTATTAGCAGAGTAGCTTCACAGGAAAGTTTAATTAAAAATGTGGTAGATGAGAAACAAGGCATTTGGCCAACAAACGGATGTGAAATGCTTCAGAATGCAGGGTATGTTAATGAGAGAACAGAGCCGCGCAGGGCTGAGTCTGCCACGGATGAGCAGTTTGAAGATTCAATAAGCCAGTCTAATAAAGAACACCTGCCACTCACGGCTCAAGGAGTCTAGAGGGGAGAGAATGCAAGGCTGCTATCTCAGGTGCAAAATCACAAACTACTCAGAAGCTATTCACACAAACTACCAGTGTACCTGTGACACCTTCTTTGTGTCCTTGCCAGACTTTTTAATGCATCAGTAAAAAACACCTTTAAAAACTGTCCTCCTGAAAAACTGAAGTATAACTTTACTGACTACAGCAAGCCTACCATGTAGTCAGTACTAATGTTGTAATCTATTGAGCCATTCTATAAATGATGATTGAATTTAAATGCTACACTGAAATGAGAATAAATCAATCGGGTCACTGAGTGCATGCAGTTTTATTGGTATTAGGTTAAAGGGCAAGGGATTAATTAGCTTGAAACAGTGAGTGAGATGTCATGACTGATGTGCACACAGAAGCCCTGAGACCAGTTCTATATGTATCCATCTCGTGCCCAAATCAGTTCCTCCAACTCACGAACATGAAGCATCGATTCTTCTGTGACCTGCTGAACCACAGTGATGATGCCATTGCTGCTTTGCTTACAGGTAAAGTAACCGCATCAGTCTGAAGCCCGGCTGACAAGAACACCAAGGCCAGTCGCTGCTGCTGCCTTGACTGACACTGCTTTAAATAACTCCCGGGCGCATAATCACTCAACGTCGAGCTCATCTTTCTGTCCATATTATAGTACTGGGGGACACACAGGTTATTTTTACATAATTAATACATAGTGAGTTTTTTATTACGTATCCAAACTGTCAAAGTGCATAGAAATACTGAATAACTGTGTCTTATTCCTTGTGGTGATGTGATGGTAAAGGAATTACAAAATGAGGCTTAAAAACACTTAAGTCGAAAGGTTTTAATCCTGTTAATGCTTTCTATGATAAATAAAAGGTTAATGAAAATGCCATCTTCATTGTGTGGACACATAAGAATCTTGGAATATATTACTGTAGACACATAGACTATTACAGATCATTGCAGAAGGTGCCTTTGAGCTAGGTTTCATAGTTTGTTTTAATGCAGTTATTTGAAGTAACGATGAAGGACGGCCAGGTATCACCGTCCGGACTTAATTTAGCTGAATCCACCAGCTTATTTCCCTCTCCACTTAGAGTCCCCACACTGCTATTTGGTGCTAATGGAGCAGACTGGACAGCGCTGCTCAGAGTTGTGCTCTCATTATCTCTGGCTGCATGGTTCCCCCCACTTTGTAAAGTATTGGCAGTAACCTGACAGGACCTTAACGGGGGTGAAAATGGAAGAGGAAGAGAGAGAGAGGACACAGACATAGATTCCTGTTTCAGAGTTGCATAGATACACCACAACAAAGCTACTTTTTTTTAAAAAGATGGGAAATTGTGTGAATCATTTGTGTCAATTCAACATCATTTAAGATATTTAAAGATTCCAATGGATTATTGGTCAACTAATGATTCCATATTTGTGTCTGTTGATTTGAAGCGAAGCGCTTGCTGTTGCCCGGCGTGATATTAATGAACAGTGACAGATTGTCAACAGCCATTAAAGTACATGTCCTTAGAGATCACCGAAGGAGCAAAAGCTCCAAGAGAAAAATGAGACCTGCTCTTTGAGCCGCCGCAGCACCGACGGACAAGGACTGAAAAATGGAAACACGAAGGGAATGGTCAGAGGAGGACGCCTGCTTATTTATTTCCCTCACTTTTTTCACTCACAGCCGTGCAAGATTGTCTGTCACCTGTTGAGTGAATTCTTTTATCTAAATGGGATTCAGGTGAAACTGAGACCGCATCATTTCATTACAAACTGGCTCTCAAGATAATGGCCTCATTATTTTCTCCCGTGTTGTGCAAAATAACTCACATCGGACAGCTTTTGACATGCCATAAATGATAAACCCCGGCCTTCCTGCTGAAACACGTCCTGGGTGTAGAATTAGCTGACTATAGTTGTGTCCTCATTGTCAAGAAAGAAACCCTTTCAATTATTTTACCCCAGAATTAAATCCTTTTTCGTGTGTGATGGGGGTTATGACGGATACTGACATAAATGACAAGGATTTCCTCATTAAATGCATGTGTTTTGGAATGGCGGAAAGATCAGGGGCTGGAAATGGAAACATGGGGCCAAAGGTACCTCTTTGTTGATCAAAAGCAGGCCGTGTAGTCCACCCAAGCGAGACAAACACAAGCCGGGGACGGACTGTTTTGGTAATGAAAGACTTGTTTCAAGTCTTGTTGAATGGACCCTGCAACGTCTGGTAAAAAGGCACAAAAGCCTGGATCCACGTGTGAAGTCAGCCTGGCTGTTCCACGCTAAATGACAGCCAGTCGAGAGCTGGCAGCAGACCAACTGCTTCCTGGAGATAAGAGACAACTGAGCGTTTGGGATGGGGATAATTTATTAAGGAGGCAAGATAGCAATGCTTTAATGTGTAATCTAATGAACAATCTGGGATCAGAAGACATCACGGCGACACAAATGTTCTTATATTCAAAGGGGGGTAATGGTATATTTGAAAAGATCACATATTTAGTGAATGCTTCCCTCATGCGTCTGAGTAATCCATGGTGTCTGCTGGAAGTTAATCATTAAGGAGCAGGCAATTTCACAAGAATAGTGCCTAGACACAGCTATAAACAAAAGGAGTGACTAGTGTTTTAAATTTTAATGAACAAACTGTTCTGTCAATACATTAATCATGGTTATGTAAGCTATTTCAAGTTGTTTCACTGACTTCTTAGTATACATAAAACTTTTTTGTAGCTTAATTTGTACACATAAAGACTTGTGCAAGGCATCAGGTTCGTGTAAACAAATGGCAACTCATACATCAAGACATGAAACACATTTTTATTTTTCCTGGTTTGCCATGTTTCCTAAAATTGCTTTAAGCCTCATAGGGTTTTAGGGTGCTTCAGCTCTGCTACAAATGGATGAACAAATAGAACAATTTCCTGTGCAACGCGAGTGACAGAATACCTGTCTTATAACATTACTGTGGGAAAAAATAGCATGCTTTAAACAAAAATGTTCTCAATCATATAGCAATAGGTGATGGTCTGTTGGAGTAATTTGGCATCTTGAGCGATCCAGGCAGAATCCCAGAGAGAAAGCTGACTTTATAGCTTTTGGGGAGATTAAGCAGAGATGGAGGGAATTGGCAGCCGTCGCGACACTCAAATGAATTATCAAAGGCCCACACCGTCTGAAGTGGGTGCCAATATAAATGGAAGCCCTCCACCTGAGCTTCCGCGAGAGGTTATTATTTTTTACTTTGAATACGAGATCCCATCAGGGCCTCCATCCCTTCGGCTCACAGGAGGGCTCCGCAACCTCCACAAGCTCCACAAGCTCATTAAAGTGCAGGGAGCAGGTGGGCTCACCTAAGTGAATATTATAATGCAATGTCAGTCAAGGAACACAGTCGTCAGAGTGGTGCTGCCCACAGCCTGGCGACTCCCACGTGCCCCCTAACTTCAACAGCGCTCACTTGAAGTTAAGCAAAAGCTGAAACCAAAACTCAGATGCTCAGCCATCTACTAAATGTTTCGTAGAATTAGATTGCACTTCAGTATTACAAGGGAAGCATTCCCAAGTGTGCAAACGCGTTTTTTTTAATTACTGGAGAAATCACTCCTCAATGAGAACTTTCATGAGGAGCAATTGGGTGAAATGAATGAAAATGGGCACATCATCATCACCACCCGAGTCAAGGCCACCAGGGATCAGACCCCTGTGTTCCAAAGTCAGTAAAGAAATGCAGGTCTATTTCTGTAACTTAGCAGCTTGCCTGAATACAGAAACTATATTTAGGGGTGAAGGTGATGCATCTGTTCTGAACTGCATTATACATCTGTAACGACAGCTTGAAAAAGAAGGGTGCGAGAATGGGTAGTGCACAAGTGTTTCCTTCATGTCCTCCTCAGAGCATGTGTCTCTAAGACGAGGACACAGGCACGCAGGCAGTTATATAGCGTTTATCAAAGTTTTGTTTTTTCTTCTTCTTCTCCTTCTTCTTTTTCTTCTTTTTCTTCTTCTTGTTCTTTTTCTTCTTCTTCTCCTTCTTCCTCTACCCTGTTTCTCATTCATTTTAGGTTGGTGATATGACATACTTAGATTTCACCAATCCACATGGAACTTGGTATGGTTGTAGTCCCACATTGCTGATATGGAATAGAAGGTTGGTAGCCCCAGGTGTGCGTTTCCCTTGCTACTAGCGCCCCCTGAAGTGGGGTGGGGTCAATACAGTTAGCCAAAAATGTTTTGGCAAACTGGCTTCTAGGAGGTGCATTTACCTGCCTCATTACATTTAATTTGTGGAGTGGCGGCACCTGATTATTCACAGTGAATAATGTTCAAAGCAAAAATCCAGCACTTCACTAGCCAATATCTTGTGATGTTAAGGTTCAAACTTCAGGAAATGTGAGACCCTGCATTGGTACCACATCCTTTCGATCCACACCGAATTCGTGAAATTGGGATGCTGCACCTGACCCATCAGAACCGCTTAAACTAAAATGCTGACATTTTCTATGATTATACTTTGCTACATTGGCTTACATCAAATGGAATGTAGTTCCATTTGGCTCCTTTGACAAAATGGCCACCAAGGCCAATCAAAAGTCAGAAGCCAATACATTTAGGGATGGGAATTGATAAGATTTTATTGATACTGATTATCGATTCTGATAAATGTTTTTGTGAGGAATTCCCTTTTGTGAGGAAACTAATTTTCTATAGATATACAGTTGATAGTTGACAATATAACTTGGAAAACAAATGTAAAACTGACTGAGAAAATAAACTTTTCACCTTTAAAGAAATAGGCACATATGCCTACAAACATTTGAAGAAATTGCAATACTGTTTTGCATTTAGCAAGCTTGTCAAACCCTCAACTCATTTAATTTTCCCAATTCAGACCTTTGGTGTTATAAGGGCTATCCCACAGTAAAGTTATCTAAACTGAGGCTATAGCCTAACTACAACACCTTTAAGGCTCGGACACACAAAGCAGGTCCTGTTACTTCAGAAGATCATGCTTATAACGTGATGGTTGTCACGGTAAACTGGAATAAGGTAAACCACGCAAAACTTAACTGCTGTAGTCTCTCTTTCCCAGTTAAAGTAAACCCCAGTAGCTAGATCCGTAACACCGAATATCACTGCTCATTTCATGATACTGTCAAAACAGAATGGCTCTGCACAAACATGATCTCATAAAGCTTCTGTGATTAGGATTGTTCATTGCAGTTTCACTCAGTTGAAGTAGTCTAATCTGCAGTCAGTCTATGCGCCGTACTACCATATGTGGCCAAATCAGTCATCCTTCCACTATTTGGGGCAGTTTGCACAATCTGCTTGGACTCCCATGATTGCTGCTTGCGGCTATCTCTACACCGGTTATTATTACCCCTGTCCTGTTATAAATGTTGTATTTATGTACATATTTATATAGCATTTACTCTACATTTAGTATGGTATTCTCTAGTTCCTTAGATTTTCACTCAGAATAAATTATACAACAAACATTTTAATCTATTGTTGCCAGACACATAATCATTCAAGATAACACACTTTTCTTGAAACGGAAAATGTCTTAGTTATTTCAATTAATTCTTGCTCATTCTCTCACTTTATATTACGGCACCGCTATGCAGTATGTCTCGTTTACAATTGATGTAACAACACTGCTATCTACAATGCCCCAGGTTCTCAGGACTGCCCCTCCTTCTCCCTCACATTACATCAGAGCTGGTGCTGCCTCTCCTAAAGAGAGACTTTAACTCCGCCATCAGTAAAGAGTCTGTATTATTATTCCTAATATTACAGAACAAAACCTTACCCTACAACATTGTGTCACAAGTGTCAAAGCATGAAGTAGCCCCCCGTGTAATATATGCATTAGGTATTTACCACAGCAGGGGTTTCTCTAATTCAGATTTCAGCTCTCACCAGCTGACTGCAATAGCATTGCCTTGCCAAACCACCCTTAGATGAGTGCCAGGAGTGATCATTTCACATCGCTCTCTTGTTCAAACACTCACATACATAGGTAGTAAGAAAATCACACACACACACACACACACACACACACACACACACACACACACACACACACACACACACAGTGTGTTAAGTGGCTCTCTTCCCTGGGCTCTGATAATCTCATCATACACCTCTAGTTACTCTCTCACCTCATCTGGTACTACCAGCCCAGTGTCCCAAAACAACCCTTAATTCCTCTCATCTCAGCCAGGATGCATCAAGCAGTAGCAGGTGGACTTTCTGCAGGCATTGGAACTGAGGCGAACGCATCGACAGCTCATTACTCAGTGGGTCTGCACGAGAGCGACGCCGCAGATTGTTTTTTTCTGAGGGACTGAATGGAGCCGGAGATGAATCCATCAGGAACTTACAAGAGGAACTAATTAAATGTGTTTTTAGAGATGATTAAGATTCTGCCCCGTCCATTAAATACATACAAGCAGCCTGAGTGAAAAATCAGTTATGAAAAGCTGCCAGACTGGCTGATAGAGGCCATTTGTTTTTGCCAGTGGAAGCCTGAAGTATCTGCCTGTCCTAGATTCACTGCCTCACCGCCCTGAATATGTAGGAGAAATCACCTACACAAACACTCCAGTAATGACAACCTGTCTACCAAATACAAACAAATGATGTACATACAGGCTGTGCCCACAATGAATGATGGAATTGCATCAACCAGTGCTATTTATCCAGTTATCTAAGCTTAAAGTTATGTACAACATGTTGATAACATAATCATTAATTCAGATGTGAATTCAAAATATGTTGCTTCCATATAATAGATATTGTGTGGTGTAGAGAATAAACGGTGAAGTAACACTGATATTTTACCATGTACAACGTTGTCTCCTGCCGTTGTTTGCTGGAAGGGAAAGGTAAATGTCTATGACAGATATTCATGAAATCAACCACTCTCTGAAATAGTCCTAGAATTGCTCTCTAGCAATCAACATCTTTGTGCCAGATGTGAAGCAGCTTGAATGAAAAATGAATTACATACAGCTCTGAATCAAAGGCAGCACTTAATATGTCCATAAAATGACCTGTTCAAACTTTAAGCCTTTTCCTCATAACTAAAATGTTAACGTGTATTTGTTTCTGAACATTTTACACAAGGGTGACACTACTTCAAAATGTATTCTAGTCTCATTATAATTTCATGAACTTTACCGCACTTGTCACATACTAGATGAGATTATGCGGTTATGATTTAATGCATGTTCTACTTTGAAAGTAGTTTCATGAATGTACTGTCTAATGCCATAGAAATACCATCCCAACAGGGAAAAAAACTGATCAGTGCAGACATCAAGGATGGCACCTCATGACACATGTTGTCTCTATGGTAACAAACTCCTGCCTTCCTTCCAATCATTGGAGTTGAATATCTGAGAACCTAGACAAATTAACCAAATGAGAAAGACAAAACATGAAGAAGACATTCTACACCCATATGACAGCTGACACTACAGACAACTGTTCTCCACCAAAACATCTCTCTCCATTCTAAATCTGTTCAAGAAACATTCTCTCAGAGCAGATTTAATCTTTCTTTAGGAACAGGTATCATACTAGAGGGTGACAGCCACCATGTTTCAGACGGATCAATAGAACTTGGGCTGACTAAGATCAATATCTGCTAGTGGGACAAACGTGCTTTTAGTGGAACCTACCAATTTTTGAGGAGCATTAAGCATCATGGCTTGGCTATAATTTACCTTTTCAAAGTGCCGCATACAAGAAAACAAAAGTGTGGATCGTAGGCTGATGTGATGATTACACCAGCCAAACGAGCTCTATTACACTTGTTATCAGCTGCTTTGGTGCATTTTTCAGAACAGAATTAAAATTATCATCAATTTCTCATTCTTTTGAACATTTTGCAAAAGGCTATGAACAATCATCTGCTGTTTAGTTTAACCCCCCAAAACAGGAGATCTATGAATTGTGTAAGTCATGATATGAAATTGGGTGTGACCAGGTATGATTATGTGTCAACCACATTTGATCAGTTTCAGTATTTTTGGAATATTTGCTAAATGCTTGACAGACTTGACATTCAAAAGTTGATTGTTTACATCTGATTGATGAGGATTGGTTTATTTAGTCTGCTGTTCTGTTCTACTTGGTAGTTTATCCAGTCGTACTGAGCAGCCAGTGATAACAATACTTGGTTCTCAAATAATTTACATTGCATTGCATATATCTACTCTGTTACAAAACTATAGGCAAATATGTCCCTATCACTCAAATCAGAATCTATGCCACCAGACATACAGTATGACTTAAAGGAGGCTACAGAAAAAAAGGAATGTGCCCTTTGGCTACATTCAGCTGCCGTAAGATTCTTTTCATTTTGACACAATTTTTTGTTTCCAATTAGATATACCACCAGTCATCCCCGGCCATTACCTCTCATGAAGGTCAATTTGAAGAAGTGGAAGACTATTCCACACACACACAAAAAAATCATTCACTGGTTGAGTTATTTTCTCATTTTGTTTTCTGAACAGAAAGCTTAATAGATTAACCACTTGACCTTGTTTTTATTTTCCCTGGACTGTCAGTGTAAAATATGTGTCTGTTTATGGCCTAAATTTTGAAAAATGGGAGATAGGCCAGGAAGTTTCTGGTAAAAAAAAAACTCTCTCTTTCCTAAACAGGCCAGTCCATCAGAGGAAAGAGTGTGGCTCTGTGGCTCCACAACCAGGGCAAGTGGGACAGACGTCATTACATAAGCCAGAACACCAAACAGGCTTCCACTAAACATTTGACACAATTGCAAATGACAGGAGTGCAAGATGGCCTCATAGAGATGTTTTGCCTCAGTGCTGTCTCTCTGCACTTCAGATAAGGGCAGTCCAATTGGTCTTGTTCATGATGATCTGTTCCTTATCCCCCGTTTGGATTATATAGAGAGGGAACCATATCAGATGCGTCAGTAGAGTTTAAGGGGCTTAATTTCACCTGTAAACAAAACTGTGTAAATTCTAAAACTTTGATTTGTGTGCACTAACCATGTTTTTCAGAGCTTCAAAGAAGCTAGAAGTCCTGTAACTGCAAAGTGCAGGGGGGACATGGGCTCTGCACATCCCCATTTGCCGTACGCTTTGAAGCCACCACTTACCTCAATCACCTATGATAGAAGCCAATTTGACAACAATAGCCTTTTGTTCCTAAAAGTATCTCCATCATCATTTTGGGGTTTCAACATCCACATCCGGAGATTTTGTGATGAATCAATGAATAATTATGTCCTTTATTTACCTAAATAATTATTGTGTTGTTCACTCAATGTATTCACTTCATGATGCTGCCAGACTGGTTTCTGAAATGGATCTGTAATAGATGAGTCTATAGACGATTATAACAGATACATTTTGCATTAACTTATCAAATATAAGTAATACATGTGTTTTTGTTAGACAGGAAACTAGAATAAGTCTCAACCAACGAGTTGAAAATGTGGATTAGAAAGCATGAGCCAATCCTAAACCACCCAGGTTTAAAACTGACAGTATATCCCTTAGAGACAGAGTGATTTCAGTTTCTATAAAATAAATCATAATGACTTGGGCTCTCATGGCGGGCTATAATATGCCTTTTGCCTCAAAATATGACCTCCTTGAGGCAGAGTTAAAAGACAATTTTCACAGATGAAAGGTAACAAAGTTGCCCAATTAAAAACTAATGATAAATGACCATGACAAGGGAAAAAGTCCGCCCAGATTTCCCACACTCCCTGCAGAGGATTTATATATAGACGGTGTGCCAGCCCCATTCCAGACACAACAATGCTTCCTCTGCCATGCATCATGTGCAATGCACTCTGTGGGTGGTTGCGTCGGTTTATTCTTTTCACAAAGGCAAATGACAAATGGCTGCATTTGCAAAACATGACTATTATACTGCTTTGTGCACAACTAAGGAAAGCACTAGATGAAGCTTAAAAATGTAAAGGTTAAAAATTAAACCTTGCTTTATTTGTTCATTTTACAGTATTGATATAACATGCCATCTCCAGAAATACTATTCAGTGATATTTTTCTTTTTCTTAAAGCTCAGATGTTGAAAAGAGATACAGAAATCTGTTGCATCGAGGACTTTGTGCATAACTAAATATAATCAGTTACATATGCCTTATAGATAAATGATAAGAAATATAAGGTCATCCACTGCGGAATTTAAAGAACAGTCATAGTTCGGAGGCATTAAAAGGGACTGGGTCAATTATACTAAAGGTATGATGAATTTGCGCAGCGTTATCGCAGGCAGAGGTTAATGTACGCAATATTTCGTAGGTTTGCAAATGCCCTTTGAACTTTGATGCTCTCGTCCAATCAGAAGACAGATTATTGAGGGGTGGTGAGCTGGGCCGCTAAATACTCAGCCAACATGGTGAGTGAAGTTTCTCTCTATTTCCCTCCCTAATATCATAATAAATGTTTAATCTAACTTTAGAAAATAATTAAATATGTTATTTGAGTACTCCGCGACATATTTCCAGTCTCTTGTTTCATTAGAGGCAGAAGTAGCACGTTTTAGTCATGATTTGCTCACCGGTTAGCATATAGCTAGCCATGATTAGCATTGCTAGATGCTATATGTGGTGCGACAACATGGCTAACTAGAACAACGTTTGAATGAGTGTTAAGAAGCACATCTTGGGCTATTCGTAGATAGCTGGCTAGCCATAAGACGTATAAAAGCTGAAGAAACTAGCTAACATAGCTAATTAAGGCGCTGTATAGCACACTTTAACTTCACCATTTAAACAATTCACCACCTCACTTTATGTCTTTGTATCACCCAATATTAGCTAACCAAATTGATTAAAGTGTCCAAGAGGTAACATGAAGTTGTGTTATGCTCATGGTTAGCTAGCTAAACTAGCATTGCTATGTTGTGGCGGTCTTTCATACTGTCTTGTCTTATGCATGTGCTATGGGTTAAATATACTTTAGAACACACTATATACTTCTTAAGTAATATTGGAGTTAGACATTTTATTAGACCGTTTTTCTGTTACGTCAATTTAGTAGTATTTAACGCTCATGTAACGTCATTCTTATACGCACAACTACCGGCACAATTAGTGGCCAAGTCAACAGAATAAGATGACGTTATGAGAAGCGATATCTATTCCCGAAGACATGGCGTTAACTGTCATTAGTCTACTGTGTAAGGATGTTGTATACAATTCGACAACTCACCGGTCTGTTCATATCATTTTGCAACAGACGTATTTGTGTATGTCTGTAGATATATGCTAGTCATTTAACGAACATCCACTTCAGGAGCCCACTGTTTCACTGATTGCCTGCTTACTTTTGGGAAGTTGTCATGGAACTGCACCAGTTACTCTTACCATAAGTTATTACAGTCCTAGTAGCCTGGGCTGTAGTAGTAACTGTTTGGGGTCTCTTGTTTATGACAGTCATCAGATGCTAATAATGGTCCGAGCCAAGCACCTCCTTTTCCTGGTATCCCACTAGCAGGCATGCCGTCTCCCTTTGTAAGTCGGTATCGGAAAGCTCACTTCTTTCGTTTATTCTGTTGGCATCTATTTTTCGTGGGGGCTTTTTAGACCAGAAGATGGTTTAGACTCGATTTTTTTGTTTTGCCTTTTCAAAGATGGGACCACCTGGAATGCCGCCTCATTACCCTCCCATGGGAATGCCACCAATGGGACAGAGGCCCCCCAACATGACTCCAGGCATGCCACCTGGCATGATGCCACCCATGATGCCGCCGATGGGAGGGCCACCTATGGGACAGGTGAGAGAAAGATTCCACGTCATTGTCTATTGCACATCTCATTTTCATTGCTGCTTTTGTGACACATATAGTTTTTTTTGTGCAAATTGACTGTTTGTTTTATAGTTACTTCACCAGTTTGTGAGGTGCATTGTGTGCTTTCACTGCAGTAAACATATGTCGGTGTCAGATGTGGCATCAGTGTCAAATTAACCTGCAGGCTTTAGCAGGATGGTATCACTATCACAGCTGGCATTTCATTTTGCTGCCTGTGTGATGACATGTTTTTTATTGCTAATTAAAAAGTGTGATGTCAAATTGTGAGGGGACTGTGGGATCAGGAGGTGGCAGTGGGGTGCAGATCGTAGCCATGGCACGGACCGTTTTGCACAGAGCCACGGCATGCGTTAACACTCAGAAGAGATGCGCCAAGTCGCTCTCACCTAGGCTCGGCTCCGCCGCCTCTTGCTGGGTATTCATACCCACTCCTGCCCCCCCATGGGTGCCAGGCAGGCAGGAAGGGGGGAATTAACGGGTCAGATGAATATTTCATGAAGCTCTTTTATTAGATGCCAGGCATGATGCCGCCTATGATGCCCGGGATGATGATGCCACCTCGCATGCCAGCTGCGTCACTGCAGCCGACGGGACCGGTAAGCCACGTGTCTTCTCACAGTTTTTTTTAATGCTTTTGCCATTCATTACGTGCATTCAAAAATAGATCCCACAAGCTGTTAGTGGTGGAAGCATTAACATAATTAACACATCCTCAGTGTGGGGAGGGCACCTGCCCTCACCGTATCTACTGATGTTGGTGACGTGGGAGGTTGTCGTACACACCTGCGTGGTTTTACAGCCATGAGGGCTTTTGCATGTATTACAAAGACTTAGAAATGGCCTGGTATTGTGCTTTGACTCATTGTATAACAAAGGGAGTTCACAGCTGTCCATCAGATCAATCCAGCGAAAAACACGTATTTAATTAAAGTAGGTGCACTGCATTGATTACCTTTTTGAATGCTTGAACCACATCTCTATATAAAGGAGGTGCTGACGCAATGCTGGAAGTGCGTAGTTTTTTGCTCCTATTAATTGACCCATTCCTCATTTTGAAGCCAGTGCTGAATGACACTTGTGATTTTAGCATGGAATGGTGCAAATGTCATGTAATTGTCACCTAGTGTTGCGAAGTGAGACATCAGACAGAAGCCAGCTGCTTGGCTTGCTGTTTTAAGAGCTGACGGAGAAAGTTTCCACCCGTCAAATCGCATCCTTCAACATTTCCATTTTTCACACCAGAGTTTGGCAGGAGCTGTACTTGTGGAAATCAAATCAGCCTTGAAATGCGCAGCACATGCACCCAGATTTCCGTTTAAAGGCCCTGTAAAGGGTGCTGTTTGAAGAACAAAGTGAGCTTTGTGCCACTCACATCAACAGGTGTTTTGAGAAAGTAAACTGTGATCTGTTAGCCTGGATACCAGCCTGAACTCCGCCCACAAATGTTTTGCTCTGGGAGATTCAGTCTGGAATCGAGTTAGTTGGGAGAGATTTAACGTTTCAAAAAGGTTGAAACGCAATCTAAACCAATCAAATTGTAAGGGCGGGCTTTATACGTTGATGGACAGATATAGATAGAATATACCGGAATATACATCGAACAAAGATGGCGCCGTCTCGGGAGCTTAGTGGGACATATTTTATATGATTTAAGCTATCTACACGACTTTTTTATGTCTACATTGACTCGGTTAGTTGTGTATACGCAAAACGAGTGTTGCCGAGGATTTTAGGTCCTAACTAAAGCACTCTAGACCATTATTGATCGGTTATGCTAACGCGTTGGCCAAAATAATCGTTGAAACTAATGGTAGCTTCTAGCCTTGAGTGCTAATTAAGTAACGTGAGCAGGCATATCTCAGCAGATATTGACAGCGCATTCATTTTGAAAGAGGAACAGAGAAACGCGATCAAGGCATTTGTCGATTGAAAAGATGTTTTTGCCGTCCTTCCTACGGGAGCAGGTAAAAGTTTAATCTGTCAGATGGTAATACTACGTTGCGCTGATTGGTTCTAGGTATCCAATTCAGCGAAGAGGAATTTTCTTTCCTGGTTCGTTGAAACACGCCCCATAATCACAGCCCAATTGTCCGATCTCAGACTCATATTCTGACTAGAATTATGAGTATGACATCGTCAGGCTAGTGATCTGTTAGACACCATCAAAAACCTCTCTTTTTCTTTAACTTGAATTTCTCTTGTATCCACAGCCTGGTGTGAGCCCTGTAGACAATACTGGTAAGGGCTCTGTGTTGATGGAGATAGTCTTTTGAAAATAATGACAATGTTTACATATATTGTGTGATCCAAAAATAAATAATTAAATAGATAATGATGTTTACTTCCTCTTTTGCAGGCTTGAGTGCTTCTACGACAACTGTAAGTATGCCTCCAAGCCAGCTGTGAATAGCGGTTTACTTTCTAATTGACTCTATAATGTTCCTTGTAATAATGGTAGATGGTGCCCATGAACAGATTTGCTTGAAAGTCTGCCATTGTTTAGTTACTTATGAAATTGCATTTTGTCAAAATATTTCAAGATGACTTATTTATTATGTGAAAGGCAGCCACGTCCAATGTCTTTATTCCTTTTATTTGAATTCTCTCTGTTTTAGTCGAGCACCACAGCAAACGGCTCCCCACACGATGACCAACCAAAGAAGGTAAAAATGATACTATAAAATTATATTAAGAGAGGCTACATGCAACATGGGGCTTATTTGTGTCGTACATATATTGTAAAACTCATCTCTGTAGACACGGGCCAAATCTCTTAAATAATCAAATAATAAGCACATTATAACAAAGTTATAGTCGACTGACTGACTATGTAAAAGGGTAAACTCTTTTATCCTCTGCAATCCTTAAAGCTTCACACTGCAAGTCCTGCGGAAATAACTAACTAACGTGTCAGCGTGTCAGATCTAAACTGAACTAATGAGTGATCAAATATTGCAGTGCTGATGCTACTTAAGGTCTCTCATCCCGGAGCACATTTTCTGTTCTCAGAAGTCTATGTGGACGGAACACAAGTCTCTGGATGGGAAGGTCTACTTCTACAACACTGAGACGAAGCAGTCCACCTGGGAGAAACCTGATGAGCTCAAGTCTCCCGCTGAGGTAGGGTCAGGGCCTGTGAAAAGTACAAATGATTGCGCTATTCTTTCTTTCTGGGTTTTCAGGACCAGTTTTCTTTTTTTTTTTCTGCCTGTCTGTGTACTACACAGGGATGCCATCATCGGTGACAGGCACAATTAACTTTTCTTGGAGTGTTGGATTTGACTGTTTGAAATTAATAATCTTCAGAGGAGCAGGTGCAGGTATATGGGAACAATGGTCCTCCTTAGTGGATACATCAGCCTCGGCTAACCTCTTATCAAATATTTTGTCTGGTCTAGTAAAGTCAGTGTTATTTGTGATTGCTTGGTAAAGCCAAAATCGTGAAATACGACGTCATCTGCCGCGCCCTCCACCAGAACCTAGGCTCAATGTGTGTCTTATCACGGGTGAATACTTGGCCTGACAAGATTAGGATGGCTGTGTTATTATGCAAATGCCCCCGTGGTAGCAGAATTGCGGTGAAATAGCAGTGTCTCTCTGGCATTAAACCGGACTGCAGGTGTCGGATCTGTTATCAGCAGCGTAGTGTGTGCCTGTCAGGCTGCTGTCCTGGCTCCACGAGATGGACCCAGCTGGTGTTAGTTTCACAAAAGGTGCTGTATTTTTGGAGCTGGATGGCGGGTGGGGGGGCAGCTTTCTTTGGCATTTTCCCTGCTGAGACTGGGAAGAAAAGGTCATGCTTTTACCCGTGAGGGGCTGTCCAGATAGCAGCCTCAGTCGGCCTATCTCCACACTGTGTGTCCAAGACCTTTCAGGCCATCGGTGAAGGCCAGCTAGGCTTTCTACTCCCCCTGGACAGCTTCCTAGACAAGCTTAAGCTTAATCCTTAGACAATGTGTTTCTCTGGCAATTCTATTGAATTATTGTGCAAGACCCAATGGAAGTGGTTTGGTAAAATTGCTGTTTACATCATAATTGATACACCCTGTTTGTTCCTCCCAGCAAATGTTGTCCAAGTGTCCATGGAAAGAGTTTAAATCGGACACTGGCAAGCCCTACTACTACAACTCCCAGTCGAAGGAGTCTCGCTGGACTAAGCCCAAAGAGCTGGAGGACCTGGAGGGTGAGTGTGAAAATCAATAACCTGAGACTGAGCTAAATTTAGACCTTTCAGATTGTGCCTTCATTGCGACACGTCTTTCATTATCGCCTTTTATATGTGCCATGTTAAATAAGTGCCAACATAAACTGAAAATTCAGTGCCTGATATGGTAGGCAGGGTGTGGAAGGGTATTGTCAGGTGTTTATGTGGTGTTGAATTGGAAGCAGGGCTGCTCAATTTTAATCTCCCATGCTGGTGTCTTCTCCTTTTATTTTCAGCTATGATCAAAGCAGAAGAGAACGGGTAAGTCGTGACCGATGTGCTTAATGTTCCTTATCTGTTCAGTCATTGAAAAAACTCGTGTTGGAGTACTGTGTTCTAATATCCAGAAATGTGATGGATCAGTTGACCAAACAATAAACATGAAACCTTTGTCACAGTAATGTAGCAGCATATAGAGAGGTGCGGCTATGTTGAGGTGTTTTATGTGTGTCGTTGTGCGTTGATGAATTGCAGCACGGCTGATGCAGCAGCTCCAGGAACGATGCCTACTGTTGCCGTGACCGTCCAACCAGAAACCGCCATTGCCATGGCTCCGGTCGCTGACCCCGAGGCCGCTGCCGCCGCCGCCGCCGCCAGTATAACTGCTGCCGCTGTCGTTGAAGAACAGACCATGTACATGACGGCGCCGCCTGCGGAGATCCCTCCGGAGATGCCAGTCAACAACATAGAGGAGGCGACCAGTGTGGAGGCCCCCCTCAGGTACCCGGGGTTTCTAGACTGTCTGTTTCACTCTCTCTCTCTCTCTCTCTCTCTCTCTCTCTCTCTCTCTCTCTCTCTACACCACACTCCCTTTCGCTCTCGGTGCTCCTATCCCCTTTCACAACAAGTGCTAGTGCACAGAGCATACATTATACAGACAGTACCATAAAAAAAACACCACTGTGAATAATTCATTGGGCCCTCGCCGTGTCTGTCAAATCCACAAGTGTTATGAAACCCTCTGCAGGGTTCCCACAGGCCCCTAAGAACGTCTTGTGCAGCCGTCATGCATCACTGGACAGCCGGTTGCGTCTCATGTTCTCCTTTCTTGTGCCAACCTTCCTATCAATATGTGTAATGAGGACTTGCATTTTGAGACATGACAGAGTATGAGCCCCATGAGCTGTCCAGTGCAGGTGCTGTGCTAGTGTCCTTGCTGTCTCTAATGTCCTCTCCCTGTCCTTGGTGGGTCCACAGCAATGACGTCAACAAAGACGAGCGCCCAGAGCTGGTGAAGAAGGTCTACAAGTGGAACACGAAGGAAGAGGCCAAGCAGGCCTTCAAGGAGCTGCTGAAGGAGAAGGTGAGGGATGCTGCTGATCTGGGCTGACACTCACACACGCACACACACGCACACACACCTACACACACACCCCCCTCCTCCAACGCACCAATGGCGTTAGGCAGCAAGGGATAAATGATCACTGCTGTTTGTTTGATTTTGGGTGGAGAGTGCATGCTGATGAAAGAGAAGCCCGATTCAACTCCCCTACTCCGTCCATCACATGCACTCACTCACTCACTCACTCACACATACACACATACACACACACACACACGCACACACCACCTAATTTTCCAGTAGTCACGTGAGCAGAGGTCTGAGATGAGCCCCTGTTGCTTGTGTGCGTATGTGTGTTGTGTTGTGAGGTTTGAAGAAAGCAGGGGGGCGGAGGATAGAGTAGCTGCCTTTATGTTTCTATATTTAGCACGCTTTAATTTGGCGCACAAAGCTGTCCTCTGAGAATCCACAGCACCCCCCCGCCCCCCTCCTGTTGTTTCCTGCGAGCTCTTAATTGCTGTGTCTTTATAATTGGAGTTCTTGGATAGGGGGGGGGATGTGAGCACGCGCTCAGTCAGGGAATAAGACGGCGAGGGGGGGAACTGCATGCTCCGCTGCGTTAGAGTGGAATTAAGTCTGACGAGGCGAGTGGAACTCACAGATATCGGTTCATAATGGATGAAGGGTTATCTCTGTCTCTCTCACTGAGACAGGCGGGGGAAAAGGGCACTTATGTAAGCCACTGGCATTTCTATAAATTACGAGCTGTTACTCGACGCCGCTGCTGTCGCTGCTGCTGCTGCTGTGCCTCACACTCGCCGCTAATTAACTAAATGCATCACCTGGCCAGGCGACTGCCAAAAAGCAACATTTGGTCCTCACCGCGCTGTGTTGTTGTTCTGCTGGATTAGACAGACTGTCACATTCACCCACACACACAGATGGATGAAGATGCACACACACGTGTGCTTACACGCGTCCTTACGCAATTTTACTTTTGTACCCCTCATGTCCAAACCCACCAGACTCATATGGTAGGGCACAAATAATTCACACCGACTACTTCTGTAGGATCGTCTGAAAGCAATGCCCCTCAGACAGACTGCTGAACTTTCTTCTCTCCTTTTTTTTCTCTTCTCTTGTCTCCTTTTCTTTTTCTCTCCCCTCTCCCGTATCCCCAAGGGTGTCTCGTCCAACGCCTCCTGGGAGCAGGCCATGAAGATGATCATCAATGACCCCCGCTACAGGTAGGCTCCTCTGGGTCTCTGCTCCTCTCCCTCAGGGCCTCCCTGGGTGTGGGGCTGTCTTGCCATCTGGCCAGTCTCTCTTTTTTTTTGTATCCCACATCCTCCCACAATCCTTCTCTATGTTTTATTCTTCTTTCTCTCTCTGTGTCTCTTTTTCTTTTCTTTATCTCTCTCGCTGTGTCTTTCCCGTCCACAGCGCCCTGCCCAAGCTGAGCGAGAAGAAGCAGGCCTTCAACGCCTACAAGGTGCAGACGGAGAAGGAGGAGAAGGAGGAGGCGCGCATCAAGTACAAGGAGTCCAAGGAGACCTTCCAGCGCTTCCTGGAGAACCACGACAAGATGACCTCCACCACCAGATACAAGTGAGTGCAGGCCCCAGTGGCCAGGCCATGCAGAGATGGCGGAGGCGGGGGGGGATTGGGTGGTGTGGGGTGGCTAGTGGGCTGAACCACTGGAACCAATTAGTTCCTCCTGTGACCCTTACAGGCTTCGTTTCCCTCAAGCAGTAGGGAAGCAGCCATTTTGGATCTGCACATTTTGCTTCTGAGACTGGATGGTTCATTATGCTAAATATATGGCGCGCCCAGAATAGATTTGCGGGGCATATTGCTGTCGTAGTGGGTTGATCTGGAGTGCCACAGGCACAAAGGCTTTCATCAGGAGCCACGGGTTCTTGGAGCAGTGATTGTGCTGTGAACTTGACCTCCCGCCAGTCTGCGATTTTTGTCGTTGTCATGGTTACGCCCTGGCATAGCTTCAGTGGATGGTGAAAAGGGGGGCTTTGCACGTGCCGTGTCGTCTCATCATCATTGCCACATGCTGTGAGCTATTTGCGAATAATTTACAAGTCGTATCATTTGCATCCGAGCAATGCAGTGTCGTATCGGCAAACTTTACAAGCAGCCGGCTTCCCAGCGCGAGCTGGCCAGATGTGGGCTGGGAGATTTCAGAAATATTGTACTGCCACCGTGTGGACAGATGTGGGTTCTGCAGGAGAACACGTGTTGAAACCTGACTGTGTGTGTTTCAGGAAAGCGGAGCAGATGTTTGGAGAGCAGGAGGTGTGGTCCACCGTCCCAGAGAGAGACAGACTGGAGATCTATGAGGACGTGCTGTTCTACCTAGCCAAAAAGGAGAAGGTAAAATCACTGCATAACACCCTTGGTCAAGTGAGCATGGTTTGACACTTGGACTCAGTCAGGCAAGTATTGAATGGCAGAATTGGTTGAGTTCCATACTTGTTTGTATTCCATAACAGAAACAAGTAAAAGTAAGCCACCTCCGCTTAGCAGAGGACTACAGGCTCAGACTTCCCCTCATGATGTGTGAAATAGCCCTCAGCTACCATGCTGTCTATTAGTCTATTAGTTTGATGGGGAAACTGAGCTTGTGGAGTAAGCAGCTTGCAGCACAGTCCTTTACCACACATAGACGCATACATAAAATACCTTTGGGAAGAATACTTTCTTCCTTCTTGACTGAAAAAATGTGTGGATGTTTTGTCATGTTGTTTTTCTTGGCGCCTCTTGTCTCCCTCGTCGCTGCTTTGTGCCGCAGGAACAAGCCAAGCAGCTGCGCAAGAGGAACTGGGAGGCCCTGAAGAACATCCTTGACAACATGGCCAACGTGACGCACCGCACCACATGGTCGGAGGCGCAGCAGTACCTGTTGGACAACCCCACCTTCGCCGAGGACGAGGAGCTCCAGAGTACGTCCCTCCCCTCCGCCCCCCTCCCTCTCCCTCTCCATCCAAACCTCCACCTTCTGTCCCTCTGAAGGGCCGACCCCATTTCCCCGTTTTCCACACGAGCTCAGAGGCCGGAGGCTTGCTGTAGGAAGATAAAGTCGCCCTGCCTGCTCCTGTGGTGGCTGGCTCTGTGTGCATGCATAAGTAATGCGGGAGAGTGGCGGCCTGTGCAGGCTGATAAAGCAGGGGCTCAGGGTGGCAGTGGAGACACAGAAGGAGATGGACGATGCAGTGTGTGTGTGTGTGTGTGTGTGTGTGTGTGTGTGTGTGTGTGTGTGCATGGTTTCGTGGGCTGTGTGGGGGTGTGAAGACTTTGTGAAAGCGAGCGGGTGAAAAATATGCCATGTGACTGTCATCCAGCTAGGGTCTGTGAAGTGTGTGTGGAGAGTGAGTTCAGCTGCGTGTTACTTTTCTCAGGTAGTTTGGAAGTGTGTGTGTGTGTGTGTGTGTGTATTTAGGTTGATAAATGTGGCTGCCAGTGTGCTTAACTTGTGTGTGTGTATATATACAGCGAGAGTTTGGAATAATAACAGCCATAGGTATGAGGGAAGTGTGTCTGTGTGATGGTGAGTGAAAGAGTACATTGGAGGTATATATGTCGTGTGCAGGTTTGTTGCAGATGGGAAGGTAATATTTATGTATACACAGATTAGGATAGACACGTATAACTATCTTTCCCCCACTGACGTGTGTTGTCTCGTGCGCAGACATGGATAAGGAGGACGCACTCATCTGCTTCGAGGAGCACATCCGCGCCCTGGAGAAGGAGGAGGAGGACGAGAAGCAGAAGGGCCTGCTGAGGGAGCGCCGCCGCCAAAGGAAGAACAGAGAGTCCTTCCAGGTGAGCCCCCCCCCCCCACCCCCCCATCCCATCACCATGGGAACGGTGCCTCTCCGCCACCCGCCAAGGAGGAGGAGCCGGATGACCTTTCTGCACGGGCAGTGTTGATGCCCCCCCCCGCCTTGGGCTGTGCCGTTATTAAGCTGTTCTGAGAGTGAATTTACTGTCACAGTGGTGAAGGGTGACACATAATGGCTGATGCTCGCTCTCTCTTTCTCTCTCTTTCTTTCTCTCTACCCTCCTCGCTCAGGCTTTCTATCAGGGGATGTTTTATGTCGGGGTGTTGACATCTGAAATGTCATTTTGGGGTAATGCAGTAACAGCCGGCCTAATAAAATGTGCCTTATGGCAGCTAATGGACTGCCGAGGGAGCTCAGTGGGAAATGGCAGTCTGTACGAATGGGGCCAGTGCAGTCGCATTTACTTACACGCTTCATTTTCAGAAATTCCTGGATGAGTTGCATGAGCACGGGCAGCTCCACTCCATGTCGGCCTGGATGGAGATGTACCCCACCATCAGCTCAGACATCCGCTTCAGCAACATGCTGGGCCAGCCAGGTAATGGACTAACTCACACACACACACACACACACACACACATAGCATATGCACACACACACACACATATGCACACACACTCATATGCGAAAACACACACGCATATGCGCACACACAGACACACACACATTTGCGCACACACGCACACACACACACACACACACACACTCTTCCACACGCATATTCATGTGTGCAGCATCCCTGACATTGTTGACACACGATGTTGGTTGTGTTGTGTGCACTGTAGGTTCCACACCCCTCGACCTATTTAAGTTCTACGTGGAGGACCTGAAAGCCCGCTACCATGACGAGAAGAGGATCATCAAAGACATCCTGAAGGTCTGGACAAACATTTCCTCCAAACTGAAAATTCCCCTTTGGCCATCAGCGTTCAGCCACACTCACCGTGTACTCTTCTTCCATCACAGGATAAAGGCTTCCTTGTGGAGATCAACAGCACCTTCGAGGACTTTGGCTCGGTCATCAGCTCAGACAAGAGAGCCACCACACTGGACGCAGGCAACATCAAGCTAGCCTTCAACAGCGTAAGTTGAACTATGGGGTCAAGCATCGACAACTGTACTCAGATGATGTATGATTTCTATCAGAGGTTATTGGCTTAGTGTGTGTAGTAATGTGGCACAACGGGTGAATCACAGCACTGTTGAGTTGGTCTGAGACACTTCTGAATTTAGTCATACAGCTAATAAGACGATGTCCTAGAGATTTTTGGTAGTTTGAATTTCGATAAACGATTTAACTTTAACATATGGTGCGCGAGTCACGGCCCAGCTGAGCTCCCACTATCAACATTAGGTGTTCGTCCTGCCCAAACTCAGCGGAACTGGACAAACTCATGCTTGCCTTCCGGCATATCGACACAGTTAGCCAAATCCTTCCTCACCTACTTGCTAGCAGTTTTATTACACATGGACATATCCTAACATACCTGAGGACACCCTCCTTCTGAAAACTGATGTGCTGATTTGCCCAGTATTGATAAGTCCTGTGTGTATCTGTGTAGTTGCTGGAGAAGGCAGAGGCGCGAGAGAGGGAGCGGGAGAAGGAGGAGGCGAGGAAGATGAAGAGGAAGGAGGCGACGTTCAAGAGCATGCTGAAGCAGGCCACACCGCCGCTGGAGCCCGAAGTCACCTGGGAAGAGGTGAGTGTCCCGCTGGGCCGGGCAACCGCTGCTCAGCCACACACACACACACTCACACACACACACACCTAGCCTACGTGATATACATAGTGAAGCAAAACCTCACTTATTTTTAGATGTATGTATGTAAGTGTGTAGCTGACTGTGTAGTGACATTAAATTTAAGTGTTGCCATACTGCTTTAGTATACAGTATACTACGATAAATCAAGTAAGCGATGTTAAAAAAATGGATTTAGACATAGATATGGTTGTATGTGCTTTGATGGGCTTTGCTCCAAACAACCTATTTTCCTGCTCTAATTATTTTGTTCTCTGGCCGTGGTCTCCTTCAGGTGCGAGAGCGATTCCTAAAGGAGCCTGCGTTCGAGGACGTGACACTGGAGTCCGAGAGGAAGAGGATATTTAAAGATTTCATTCATGTCTTGGAGGTAACTACGCACTATTTGAGGACTCTATCTGGCACACCCTCGTCACCAGCCGTGTGTGTTTGAATGCAGCGAGTTAGTCCTAACACACAGTCTGTCTGTCTGTCTGTCTGTCTGTCTCTGTCGTCCTGCAGCACGAATGCCAGCACCATCATTCCAAGAACAAGAAGCACTCCAAGAAGTCGAAGAAGCACCACAGGAAGCGATCACGCTCTCGTTCGGTCAGTATCCTCCCCCCCCCCCTCCCCAATCTTAGCCGTCTAGTCTGTCGGGTGCGGAAGGCAAGCGTGCCAGAGTCCCACAACAGTTTATCAACACCCCAGATGTGGCTGCACCACACATAGCAGGATGTGTTTACTGTCTTGCGTCTTTCTTTTTTTTCTCTCCTTGGTGTCTCACACCTGAGTATTTCCGTGTGGAACAAGCTGTTCTTGTTCATTAACAAGACGAGCAGTAGTCTCACAGCGTTTAACCGTGGATACGTTTCTTTCGTTTGTGTGTTTCGTTAGCCGTGAATGTGCACTCCCTCACTAACCAGTGAAATTGTATGTGAACAGATTGTTCAAAACCAAGATATGCAAAGGCAAATGTGGAGAAGTGTTAGAATAAGTCAAATAAAATGGAATGGCACAGTGTTTGATGGTGTTTTTTGTTAGCCTGTACGACATAGTAGAAATAGTTAAGTATAATCTTGCTTAAGTAGAGTCTTGTCCAGAAGGATGTGTCCTCATTGTGCCGCCTGTCTCCTGTCCCCCTGCAGGGCTCTGAGTCTGAGGAGGATGACTACCACGGAAAGAAGAAGAAACAGCGCTCAACCTCCAAGTCCCCGTCAGAGCACTCCTCCTCCGGAGAGTCAGGTGTGTCCCCCCCCCCCCCCCCCCCCCGCTCACACAGCCAGGGACGAAACAGATCCCACTACTGCTGATGATGCCCAAGTTGTTGACGCCCGCAGGCTAATGATTTGCTAACTGGTTTGTTTGCAGAGAGGAGCTATAAGAAGTCAAAGAAACACAAGAAGAAGGGCAAGAAGAGGCGTCACAAGTCGGTAGGTGGACAGCGGTGAAGGAGCCTGTAGTACCACTTGAGTCCCCGTGATGTAGACCCAGAGGCTGGGCAGGGCTGTGCTACTGTGTGCTGACTGTGCTTCTTACCCCCCACCACCCCAGGCCTCTCCTGAGTCCGACGGAGAGAGGGACCGGAAAGGGCGTGAGAAGGAGCGAGAGAAAGACAAAGAAAACGACAAGTCCAGAGGCAAGCCTCGCTCATCGTCCAAACAGAAGTCGCCCAAGAGGAAATCGACGAAAGAGGAGGTAAGGCCGATCGCTTCCCACACCAAATGACCCCGCGTCACCGCAGAGCACAGCGTGAGTCTCAAACATGCCTTCAGAGATGTGTCTATAGTTTGTGTTAATTCTGCCTTCGCTTAGGTGAACACACCTGTCTCTGGGTATCAAAGAATGACTGATCATTTGATTACTTAATTAAGGAGCATTCGAGCATGATTAGGTTTCAGTCATGCTCTGGGTCCTCTGAGCTTAGTAGAATGACACTGGGCAAGGCTCTGATAAAGAAATATTTGGAGATTTGAGCCAACCAGTGTATTGAAATAAGAAATAAAAATGCGGTACCAGTCAAGTTAAGGGACCACAGAGGATCATGGTGTGAATTTCACTGGGGCTGAAGGTTGTTGCTTGCTTGCTGCTTTTTCTGCCTGTTCTCCTTTCTCTCTAAAGTGTTTTGTTTGCTGTCAGAACCGTTTTATAAAATGTCTTCTTCCACCGCACCTCTCCTGTGTCTCAGGGGGGCTGGGATACATCTGGCAGTGAACTGAGCGAGGGCGAACTGGAGAAGAGGAGACGGACCCTTCTAGAACAGCTGGATGCCCCGTAGTTTGTGTGTCGTTTGTTTTTAACCCTCCCTGTGCCGTAAAATGCATTCCTCCTCCAGTTTTCTCCCTGTCCGCTCACTCCCCAGGCCACCCGCCGCTCACCGCACGCCTGGGTCACGTCTCTCCTGCATGGGGCAGGGTGAGTGAATGCGCTGTTGGGAAAACGCTGTACTGGTGACCTTTTTTTGTTTTAGTTTTTATTTGTTTGTTTTTTTGTTTTGTCATCAGACACTCAAACAGATGGTTTCTGTGTTGGTTTCAGTTCTTCTCTACTTGCTGGTAGTCACAAGGTTACCAGCACCCAGATTTGGCTTCTCTTTAGCTACCTATATTGCCATTTTGAAAGTATTTTTCTTATTTTTGTAGGTAGCCGTGTATGTAACTCGATTGATAATTGGTGAAAAAAAAAAGCCACCCACGTTGACTGTGAGTGCCTTATTGATAGCATTCACATGCAAACTTAATCACCAATTTCCTGTGAATAGTTTTCACTGCTCTGAGATCATATTCAGGGATAAGCCCGTCTTATCTGAAATGGACATTTTGTTTTTGCATTTGGTACCAAGGGACTGATTGAAGCAACCAAGTTTGCAAGCATCTTGGAAATTATTTTAAATGTAAGTCCTATAGGTCATGATTCATATGTAATAAAAAATAATTGAAATGGACAAGTATATTTGTATGCGTTTTGAAATATTTGTTGGCTATAATAGGTAAGCAGACTCACTTTCCTGGGGTTTTAACTGAGTGAAACAAATTCCATATCTGTGGGGTACTGACAAAAGAGAGAAGAAATTCACAGAGAAGTATAGTAGTGTAAATACTTTTATTTAATCATAGTCATTGAGAAATCATGGATCTAACTTAGAGATCTGTTATTAAAAAGTATTTTTTGTGATACACACATATTTTTTAACTGGCTAAAATACATTTCTGATCAAAACAAAATAAAAAAAACATGCCAGTTATTAACCCAGTCTATAGGATGAAGTTGAATGTGTTAAGACAGCAGATGGTCGCACTATAATGTTTATGGCCTCTACAACCTCTGAAGTCCAGACAAACTGTCCCATTCCTCCGTGATGTTGGTCGATCATGATGCATGACCGCTTCCATCAACCCGCTATTAGCCAGATTCATGTTCTCAGCTTAATTTAATACACAAAATGAAACAACAAAAAAAACTATAAGTTAAAATAACATTCAAGATGTGTAGCACAGGGTGTTGTTTTAAACAATATGTACAATATTATCCTTTTTTTGCAAATGAGTGGATTAAAAAGTAAAAGTAAAAAAAAAAAAAAAAAACAGAACCAAAAAAACAATTTTGTAGCAAAATATCTGTACATTTAGATTTTTTTTGTTTGTTTTCACTTGTAGTATTTAATAGAACTAAATGCTGATATGGACTGGCACTCCCATCATGTGGAGCTGAACTGAATGAGTGGCTAATGGTCTTAGTGGTTAAATACTATACAATAAAATCATGAGTGGTGGACACGAGTGCCTCCATTCTTGAAGGCAGCTTTTTTTTTTCCAGACTGCAGAAAATCAGAATCCAGTTTCACCTCCCGATTGGTTTTGTAACAAGCCTCTTGTGTGTTTGATTCAGCGAGCGCTATGAACTGTAATCCTACAGTACCCTCCATTGTGAGTTTATGCCTCTGCTTCCCGTCTATGTCTCATCTCTCTCACCATCACTCTTATGATTTTATCATGTTCTTGTTCGCACAGGTTCAATGAGTGGCCACTTCCCTCTCTAACTGAGATGGTGATCTGCTACGAGCTCCTCCAGCATCTGCCCATTTACACGGCCTGGTCCACTAACCCATGTTAACACTGATAAAGGCATTGCCAGCGCGTTAGCATGGGCAGCCTGCGATTGTGTTCAGTCCACATTGGCCTTGTCCCATCCACCCTTACCCTCACACCTGTCCCCCCACCCATCATCTCCTGTGCTCCCTCTGCCACTTCCTCTTGTCCTCCTGCTTAAGCAGAACATCTGCCTGGTGTGTTACATACAAACATACAACATGCTGCACTTCGACTTAAGCGTACTGGTTTGGATGGCTGGAAGCAAGATATATTCCTCTTATAAAAAGTAGCCCTTGAATAGAAGGGGGGAAATGTTGTTTTGAAGTGCTGCTTGAGCACTTGGAATGATCCAAGCATGATGGCGATGGCACCGGAATGTAAGAAGATACTACGAGATTTCATAGTATGGCGACATTTGTTGGAGTAATGTTCATGCTTACAGAAGTATGTCTTTGACATTAGGTTCTTTCTAAGAGTTAAACGAAACGGAGGTAAAGCATTAAAAACAACCGTCTCTTTTTGTGTCCAGTTTTACATGTAGGAAAACGAAAACAATGACAGAAAGTTTAAAGCCTGATCAAGTCAGTACTTGAAGTAAACACAATATCCGAACAAAGTCAAAAACATTTTGATCGTATCCGCACAAAAAAAACAATTCATTAAGTTCAGGCACTTGGCTTGTCTTGAGTTCCCATTGTGTGACCTCCCAGACCCCATCTTCCTCAATCCCTATCCGTTCAAGGTCCTTCATCCTGAGTCATCCGCCCTGTCCTCTTCCTTCTTTCTTTCTCACTCTCTCCCCCTCTCATGTTCTCTCTCTCTCTCTCTCTTTCTCTCTTTCCCCCCATATCACATACTCTCTTCCCTCACATCACCACCTCTGAGTTATTGAGCGGCCGCAGGTTCTGATCATCAAAGCGCCTCCGCACGCTCCTCCTCACCGCGTCGGCTCGTCTGTACGGCTGATTGCGAAGATCTGAGGACGGGGGGGGGAGAGGGAGAGAGAGGGGCTGTCAGTCATACGTCGCCATGGTGACAGCTGGGTGCAATCCCCTGATAACAAAGGGCTGCATGGCTGACTGGCAGTCACACAAAGCAACTTGAGGTTTTAAAAAAATAAATAAAGTAACGCAAACTAACGTGACAAAAATAGAATCTGTTAATGCCATACAGTGATATCTGTATGTTGGGTTTGGGGCATGATTAATAGCCATCAATGATTGCCCTGTCAATGAAACCGGCCTGCTTGTCAGTAGGTGGGATTCCCCTGTCTGTGTTTGTGAGAATATGATCTTAACACATCTCAAAGAAATACCAGTGGAAAGGGAGTTAGACTGGGGATTGACATTCCACATTATAATTTCACACACAGTAGTCTGATTGTTTGGTGATCATGCAAAAGAGGTAAGGAAGAGATGGGAAAGACTGAGGGGTTAACTGAACATGTAAAGTTATCAGAGGGAGAGGGAAGGGGGGATGGGGTGGGGAAGGGATGGGTCGAGGGGGGAGAAGGGGGATGGGAGGGGAGGGGAGGGGAGGAGGTAAAAAAAAGAGGTGCTTGCCAGGTCTGGGTCACATCCACCACCACAGGGGTACTATTGGAGGAGTTCCTTACCCTCGAGTGGACATTGGGAAATTTAGTAATATTATTCTTCTTTAGGGCTGGATGAAGAGAAGACAAAATGGAGGTTAAAAGAGCACAGGTGGGTGCGACTGCACAGAGAGAGAGAGAGAGAGAGAGAGAGAGAGAGGGGCTCTGGAGCACTGACACTGGCCTTACAGCTGGGGGGGAAGCAGGGAGGGGAGGGAGAGGAAGCAGAGGCTATGAACAGCACAGGGGTAAAAGGGGTAAAGGGCTCATGGCAGAGGGGGGGTATTAGGGGAACAGGGCGTTAGCCAGACTGGCCTTAGAGGCAGTTAACTGACATGGCAGGCAGGCATTAGGGTGACAGACAAAAGCAGCTCTGCTGATTATTTCTCAAATGTCTCAATGAACCTAGCTTGCTTTGCTTAGTGACTACCAGCAGACCAAAACAAATCTCTAGTCAAGCTCTTAACCGGCTTTCAACAAAAACTCAAACAAAACAAAGATATTAAAAACCAAAACAAATATTTCTAAGCAGTACACAAGACGTATCTTTAAAAATGAAAAATAAAATGCCAGTCTGAGGTTGGCTGTTGACAACTGAACACATGCTCACAGCCAGGTACATGCCTTTTGTTGGGTTCAACTGGCATGCAATGATGGTTCAGTGGAGATGGAGCTGACCGAGAGGGCCACACTGAGTTTGAGAGTGTGTCAAGCTATCAGGTCATGTATCTGGCTGTGTGGGTTAGTGACGTCAGGAACACAGGTGTACCGAAAGGCCTGTTTCCTTAACATGCCATGCAAAACATTAAAATAAAACAAAATAAAAACTCCATGTTTCATGCAACAGACAAGAACCATGGCTCCTTGCGTTATTGGTCAGGACCACAGGTGATGTCAGCATGGAGCCAAGCGTGAGGGGGAAAGCGAGCTGATTAGTAGGGAAGCGCACGGTGTTGTGGGAGCAGTGTGCAAGCGAGCGAGCCAGCGTCATGCAAGAGCCCAGACAGACAACAGCAGTGACACATCATTATGGATGAACAGTCATGATCTCATGGACAGATGAACACACACACAAGCAAGGTATAATGCCACAAATGTTACAGCCACTGAGATCTCCTTGGTGGTATACTTACAACACACTGGGAACAATGGCCTCCTAAAAATATGTCTATGACACAGCTTCCAATACCATTTAAAACATTGTGAATATATGAATGTATACATTGTGAATATATTCATTTATAGAAGACTACCTAAGTATAACTCCCATTATTGTTCTGCATTTTGTCCCAGTATTGTTCTGCATTACACTAAATGCGGTCAGGCTGTATACTACTCACAGTCCAACTGTAAGTAAAGCATTTAATATTAGTGGCACTCAAATATCAGTGCTGGGGTGTTTGCATATGGTTTTGCCAGCAGAGGGCGCTCAAAGCCCTATCTTCTCCCAGAAAGATATGGTACACTGCGACGGTGCTAAGCTAATATTGACAGAGGAAAATTGAGTCGCATCTAATTTTGACCTCAGTGGTCTGGTGCATAGCCGGGGCGAGTGGTGTGGTCTCCCATTCTGACGTTCTCTGTGACATTATGTTTGCTTTGCTTTATTACACTGATTGATGGGTGAGATCTGTGGTGACACACTTCATGCAGGAGAGAGGGGGAAAGGGGCCCACCGACAGCCCCTTCCTGGCAAACACACACTCACACACACACACACACACATAGGCACACAAAAAACAACACTGCCTCATCCAGTGAGAGGAACACTACACACACAACCACACACACACACACACACACACACACACACACACACACACACACACCCTCATCCAGCCAGAATAACAGAACTACACACTCACTCCACTATCTGGCTCTTTCTCACACATCTTACATAGGACACCACGTATAGGCTACGTGAATGGCCCGCTTCAACAGGAGGAGGCTGGTGCCCAGTTTCCCCCTCTTTGTCCCCCCACCCCAAACTCTCTCAGACGGCGAGAGAGAGTAGTACACGGTGAACAACAGTGAGGCGGAAAAGTAGGGTGCGGAGTAAAAAAATAAATAAAAAATACATCACACAAAAGAACGGTGAAGGGGTGAAAAGAGAGAAAGAGAAAAAGAAGAAAGAGCTTCTTTTTGTTTGTTGGGGGGGTTTTGTTTTGTTTCCAGAAACCTTTCAGAGAGAGAACGTAAGCTTTAGTAATGGCACTCCTCAGTGAGTGCCGACTCGCAGAAGAACCGAGAGCCCCGCTTGGCCGTTCGGGCGGTAAAGGGCACGCTCTTCAGCACTGCAGCCAGACGACAGCCGACAAGACCAGACAAAACACACAACACAGACACAAAACGTGAGGAAGGAACAAAGTTTTGTCAGTCTACAGACATGGGTTACATGGCAACAGGTTAGCACAGAACTGGTTAACAAGAATCTGAGGCTGATTGCTTTTGTTTAGCTTAGCATGTTAAGGCACTGTCTAATGGGCTACAGTATAAAATGGACCATCCAGGCTGCATAGTGGTTGGTATTCATCTGCAGATTTAATTTAGCCTCTCAGCTTAACTGAGCCTACAGGTTATATCACTCCCATCAATTGTTTTTAACATTAACATGCACCTGGCATGGCGTGGTGAGTGTGTGTGTGTGTGTGTGTGTGTCGTATCAGCATGTTTTCTCTGTGACATATCCTGAGGATACATTCTTTTGGCTACAGACTGCTCTGTCACTGGCAGTCACCCCAGTCTCTGTCACCTGAGGGGTCTGCAGTGGAACTGACACGCCATCTGTCTCAATACAGGCGATCAATACACAGACTCAATCTGAGTGCACTCTAAAGCCTGGGCCCTCTAGCGCTATGACTGTAGCATGCACCCTAAAACAGGTAAGTACCGATGCTGCACCCATTTGAGCTAGCTGCAAATGAGTCGGGATTAGACACATTGAAATTCTCCCTCGTTAGAAATTTTTAGAGGCCATTTTAGTTGAATCACCATGAGTTAAAACTGTTAAAGGCTTTGTTAGTAGTTTCAAACAGTAAAGAGCCCAGTGTTATTGTCTTGGATGAGGAATGGGGGAAAGCCTACATGCAGACTGAACAGTGTGCCTCACCCAATCCCAGAAGCACACTGCTTTGCTCTAGTGAATGTGTTTGTGTGTTTCTGAGGCTTTGTGTGTCCACAAATGTGTGTGTGTGTGTGTGTACATATAAGAGGGAGTGTGTTATGTACGTATGTGTATGCATGTGTGTGAGGACAGAGAAGTATAGGGTTGTATAGTTATAGAGACAGTATGTGAATGTAAATGAGCTTTGTGTGTGTGTGTGTGTGTGTGTGTGTGTGCGTGTGTGTGTGTGTAACCCAGCTGTTCTGTACCCGTGATGATGTCTTCAATGGCGCCGTCTTTGCCCTCGTAGACATGCCTGCTGTCCTTCACCTGCTTCTTCCTCAGCTCATGTATCAGCTCCTGCTGCTGATGACGCTTGTTTTTTTGGGACGGTGACTGCACACACACACACACACACACACACACACACACACACACACACACACACACACACACACACACACACACATTATTGTCGTATTCTTGCTGGGACTGCTTTCCACCCTCTTCTGAAACTCTGGGTATCACTTTGGACTGTGCACCTATACACTGCGTCACTGCGTGAATTTGTGTGGACATAAGAAGGGTAACTGAACAAGTATGTAAGTGTGTATGTGTATGTGTGTGTGAGTGAGTGAGTGTGCCTGGCCATAGTGATAGTAGAGAATAGTTGGTGTGAGTGTGCGTGTGTGTATGCACTGGGGTGCTACATGTGTGACGGTAGTGTGTCAGTGCGGTGGCAGCTAATCCGTGTGATCCATCTGATGGAAGGTGACACGCTGGAGGAACAGGCCACGCTAATCAGCCCTCGGAGCACCTGCAGCAGATTAGCCATTACTCCTGACCTCCACCACCACCACCACCACCACCACGGAGGGGGGTGGAGGGAAAGACAGGAAGGGAGGGACAGGACCAGGGCTAATCAGGAAATAATAACAGAGAACAGGAGGAAAGAGGAGAGATGATAACATAGCGACAGGCTGTAGTATAAGAGAAGCAATAAGGCCAATCATTCATCCCACCTTTGCAGAGAGAGGGAGTAGGGAGAGAGGGAGTAGGGAGAGAGGGAGCAGAGAGAGGGAGTAGGGAGAGACTGACTCCAGGAGATGGGAGGGGGAGATAGAAGAGATGACACAGCAAACAGGGAGAGGAGAACTTGTGTAAGGAGAGAGAGGGAGAGTCTGAGAGGGAGGTAAGAAAAGATTGGTCAGAGGGTAGACATGAGAGGAGAGGAGAGGACAGGGTAGGCATGAGAGGAGAGGAGGGGATAGACATGAGAGGAGAGGAGAGGAGAGGAGAGGTTAGGAGAGGAGAGGAGAGGGGAGGAGAGGAAAGGAGAGGAGAGGAGATGAGATGTTGGTGGCTCTGATGTACCTTCTCGTTCTCCTGTTCATTCATGGCCTCCTGCTCCAGCCTCTCCATCAGCATCTGCTCGTGCCTCTTCCGACTCTCATTGTCCTCCTCTGCTTGCTGTCGGGCGAGCAGGTGCACACACACACACACACACACACACACACACACACACACACACACACACACACACACACACACACACACACACACACACACACACACACACACACACACACACACACACACACACACCCACACACAGAGACTGTAAGACTGACACCTGTCCATCGGATCTTTGATCCTCTGTTTACACACATCCAGTAATCACTAAATGGACTTCCTCTGTGAAACACACAGTCATACACCTCTCCTCTGAGCCAGGGCACCCAGGGTTCACCTAAAGGGTTAAGTAAGACTGTTATATGTGACATAGGAGGTAGGAGTTGTAACAGTGTGATGCTTCTGGCACTAAGCAAATCATGGAATAAAGTTAGTGCGGAATGACTTAAATGACTCAATTCACTGAAGTCTACGTTCAGAAATAGTTCATTCACTTATCCAGGCTTTTGAGTGAGCAAATATCTAATGCTTTTGTGAGTTTGGTTGATTCCCTGATCTCCTTCAGCAAGATCTTAGTTCTTTAGCTATTTAGTAGCAAACGAGAACTGAGGTCAGCGATCACAGCATGGCATACACACCTTACTCTGCCTTGCCACCTGTTGCCTTTGCTTTAATTGACTTACTTTATTTTGCTATTAAATCTGCTTTACTCTGATCCCATTATTTCATTACTGTGACTGATTTAAGTCTGGCCCTGGCTATCACATGTACTGTATAGTATATATAGTATAGTCTTGATACCAACACTTATGATTTCTCTTGCAAGTGCTCATGCCTCTCCTAAAGCGTTTTCTCTTTGCTGGATTAAGACTAGGGTAGACAGGCTGTCAGATTAAACCAGATAAAACATGTGTCACATTCAATTGGATAAAATGGAGTCTGAATTATCCAACATCATATTCTGTTTCCTCTGTACTAACATCTTTTAATCACTCCAAATGAGCTAAACACACTTTCTACACTGACTGCTACATAATCTAGACTATCCTTATATATTGATAAATAATATACATCCTGAATGTCCTACCTGCGCCACACAGTAGCGTAACGAGCTGACGTCACTGTGTAACGACTCTATATTTAACTTCAAATGCAACTGTGAGAAAAACACCATTAAAATGGAAACGGCCTGATTAAAGGGCTTTAATTGGGAGAGCTGAGCCAGAGATTGCCGGAAACTCCACTTGAGCCTCCGGTCTTTCCCAGCATAGCCCCGCTCTAGACCTCTAAATCCTGCTTTAGCAGACGGCCCGGCACCCCGTGGAGAGAGGCGGGCGGGTGTGGGTGGGTGGGGGGGCTTACCCTGTAGGCCCTGACAAAGCGCACAAACACAGGGAAGAAGACGGAGGGAGGTGTCGTCTTGGAGTTCTCCCCGAAGAACTTCACGGCCTCGTCAAAAGCATCCTTGAGTAGGGGGGGAGGGGGGGAGAGTTGAGGCATTCAAAATGAGAGAGGAATACTTTGGGCAAGTTTCTCATGAAAATGCCTGGAAACTTCTATAAATGTATGACATTGAACAATCGCTTCACCTTTAAGCCCAAAAACTTGAATATAAACACCTCCCGATGTTCTGATGAAGCATACCTGTGCAACCTTAGCATCTTCCTGCAGTTTCTTGAGCTTGGCCTCGTTCTGGGCGATGAAGTCCCTGAGGAGAGTGTTGGTGCCGTGCATCGAATACTCCCTTTTGGTCAGGTCCATGCCCCTCTGGAGCTCCCTCACATCCAGCAGCACATTATCTAATGATACTGCAACACACACACACACACACACCAGGTTAATACTGCACAGTCAGGCTGCAAACACCCACACTGCAGACAGGCTAATAACACGTCCTCAGTGCACTGTGTTCAGACTGGGCAAGGACTCTTGGAAGGAACATTGGAGCTTTGTGGAAGGAACATTATTCAAGTGCTTGTCGACACCTTAAGCTCCCGTAGTGCCGGTGTTTACTTTGCTATGAGGGGGTCTCAAAGGTTCATCAGGACTGCTCCTAGTCATCACACTGCTCTTGCTCTCCCTTTTTAACATGACCTCAGAGAGACGGAGCCTGAGGGAGGACACAACCCACCTGCCGCGGCCTTCTCCACGTAGTGCAGCTCGTTGTAGAAAAGGGCCACCTGCTGGTATTTCTCCTTTACCACGTTAGCGATGTAGTGTAGCAGTGTTAATTTGCGGTCCGTTGATTTAGTGTCTAACAGCTGCGGAGGATAAAAGAGGGACGTTAAATATAGGTGAGGGTAGGCTAACACAAGGTGAACCTTAATTGTAGCAGTGAATGCTTGAATCAGAAAGAATAGATTTACAAATAGAATAGAATAGACTTACCAAATCTAAACTCTGGAGTTTAAAACCGTATACCGCTCCTCTTTTACTGCTGTTCATGTAGTTTCCAAGAGCCAAAATGATCTGGAGGGCAACATTCATGAAAATGTTATTCATTTACAAACAGACCTGGACATGAGGTGTGCATACTTCGTCTCTCTTATCTATTAAAATGGGCAAAAAGCTAAAAGAGGAAACACCATGACTCACTTCCAGAATCTTCTTGAGCTTCTGTGAGTTTTTAATCGACACGGACGCCGCAATGACTGCATGGAGTTGCTGTGAAACAAACAAAACAAAACAAAACAAATCAATACCGCTAAATGAAACCACAGGTAGAAAAGCAAACATGGATGATGGCCGGAGGAGTTGTGTGGGTGGAGGTGGAGGCTGACTGACCGGTGTCAGCATCTGCACGCTCTCGGTGAAGTTCCCTAAGAAGGACATGATGGTCATCTTCTGCATGAGGCGCTCGATCTTGCTGAACTGCATCATAAAGCGGTCCTCGTCCGCTAGACAGTCCAGCGGCCTGCGCTCCTTCTCGTACTGGCGCATGGTCTTCACCTCGTGCTCCGTAGGCAGGAAGCGCATCAGGCACTCCACGAAGTCCACCGGCAGCGTGCGCAGGTCGAACCTGACGGAGGGTGAGAAAGCACTTTAACACCCAGATACACGTGCAAACACTCGGACACGGACACAAGAACATGCAAACACCTCCTTATGTCCTCCCGAGGAGCGCCTACTCCAGAGAGTCTTCAGCACACACATATACCCCCAAAATGCTTAACGGGGGTTAATTTGCTACGACGATGCATGTCAAAAGAGAAGTAAGGGCACACATACATCCAGACGAAGGCACGCGGGAGCACATACGTAACCCTAGCAGGTGCACTTTAAAGCCCTAAGGGTCACCAGCTCAGGGTCACCAGCACATACCCACACACCACCACCAAGCTAAACACGCGCAACCTAGGTCAGTTGCCATGACACTGTGGGTCAGACTAGAAGTAAACAGAGGATTACAGGGTGCTGAGACCCTCACAAGCAGACAGGTTCAAAACCAGATCAGATTAGATTAGATCAAGACACAGAGAGTCTATCATAAACTGTCAACCTGTCAGTTTTAGAGGAAAACCTATACCTTAGCATCAACGTATAGTGGACACTGTTATACGACAGCGCTCTGGACAACATTGATTTTTTTTTGGACTGACAGGAGTATGGCTTACATCTGAATGCCCTTGCAAATCTCCTCCGGCATCTTGCCCACTTTCCTCAGGGTGATGGCCAGGTTCTTGGCCCGGTTGGAGTCCAGCAGAGACACCTTGTTGGGGCCCTTCTGGATAGACTTCTGCTTGCTCGAGGTCAGGTCGATGGCCGGACCCTGGGCTTTGGTCTTGAACATCTCCTCAAACTCGTCTACATTCAGATCCTTTGGGGTGAGAAAGGCAAGAAGGTGAGTTCTGAGTGAAGACCAACTGATCTAGAGTCAGCACTGCTGTGCAAAGACCAACTGATCATTAGTTGTTTTCAATGGTACTACAGTCAGACTCAGTTTTGAGAGCATTCTGCAACTTAGTTGCATTTCAATAATTGACCAATAGCAGATCGTAGTCCTAAATAATAATGAACGCATGTGTGCATCTCTGAGTTACTTGGGAATAGAGAAATGCAATAGAATAAACAACAGTGAACACATTTATGCCAAATCATTCTGCATTATTTATAATCATAATAATAATAATAATAACACATTTATGCTATATTTGCCCACCACAATTAACAAGGTCTTTTCAAGGTCTGCTCACCTCTAGGATCCTCTCGTCGTCAATCTCATTGAAGACGGTTCCGTTGATCTGATTGGGCTTCAGTGCCACCCAGTTGAAGACCGGCAGGCGGAACTTGGTCTTGATTGGCTTCTTAATCTTAACAGCTGTCCAGAACACAAAATGCGCAGAGTCAGACCAAGTCAGGCACACGGTCACCCAACACACACACCAGACGAAGGGGGGTCAAGGAGGGGGACGGGGGTGAAGGATGGGGGGTAACACATATGGAAATGTCTGCATCAACCGGATGGATAAATGTGCTGAGGGGTGACATGTCAGCCTGAGCCTCGAGATACATAACACATTTATAAGACCACACTGACAATCAGAAGGCCCAGCGCTGCTGCTGCTGCTGCTGCTGGTCACCACAGGGGAAGCTCTGGGCTTTCTGTGGCCTAGATGCCGTGCCCTAGAGTGGGAGAGGGCCGTGCTGTGCTGTGGGGGTGGCGAGTGGGTCTGAGGTGCAGAGGGAGAGTCACACGATCTTTCTGCCTTCTCCTCAGAGTGGGTGCAGTGGGAGATTGGGAGGTGGTGATGTTGACGACCCAGACTGCCAGCCTCCAGTGGTGTGGCCAGAGATGGCTTATCGCTGTTCAGGAGAACTGGAGCTTGGCAGCAACAGTGCTGCCTGGGCATACATCCACACACACACACACACACACACACTTACATGCACATGTTCTCACACACACATAATACACACTTGGAGTGAGATGAAGATTGAGAGTGTGGCTGATGGCATTCCAGGCTTGCGCAATACTTTCCCATATCTGACAACCAACCGCCTGCAGCGGCACGTAAATGTGTTTCAGCATGCAACACAGGGCACAAAGACACACAATTCACAAATCTTCACACACACACACACACACACACACACACACACACACACACACACACACACACACACACACACACACACACACACACACACACACACACACACCACAGAGAGCAGAACCAATAGCACTATAAGGTTGAGGGGAAATGGAACATGGTATTTTCAGCCCCGTTCAGAATCTCGATGATGTGACTAACTGGCACAGGTTTGAATCACTGTCTGCATGTCATCCGGTTCTATTGATGAACCTCCGATAAGACCAGAGATGAATCCGTTACAAACTGAGGATGACTCTAGCAGTAATCAACCCGATAGGTGTAAACATGTGGCTTTGGACATGTCAAGTCTAGCCTCTGTGGCGAGCTCTGCGTAGGGAGGCCTTAGAAGGTTTGAAAACTATCGCAAGGAGCTGGACGTGCAATTTCATGCACGGCTTGACGGAGACCAATCAGAATCCACTGCCCGGGGGGAAGCTCATCCCAGCATTGGGCTCTACCTCTGTTATGTCTCTGTTGGGCTTCAAATACCATTTCCAGACAGACAGAGAGAGAGAGAGAGAGAGAGAGAGAGAGAGAGAGAGAGAGAGAGAGAGAGAGAGAGAGAGAGAGAGAAAAAAAGGTGGGACTCAGTGATAAACACAAGCACATGACAGACCACAGAGAAAGAAGGAGAGCAAAACAACCTACAGAACAGTTTGATGGGTCCCTCTTTGTTGGCACAGAGGAAAGAAAAAGCGGCAAAAGAAAAACAAGCAGATAGAAATGGTCAGAGAGAGAGAGAGAGAAAAACAACAGATCAGCAGGGATTTTTATTTCCAGAGGTACTATTAGCAGATTTTCCATTTGCTCACAGTTGCATAAAAACAGAATCATAAAAAAACGTGTTTGTTTTAACTTAAGCTTTGCAAAGAGAAGGAGGGGAAAAAGAACAAAGTTAAAAAAGCAAAAGAGCATTTAAAGCCTTGATCACATGCTATCACGCACTGCCCCGGCAGACAGCTAGGAGTGTGTTTACGGTCACTCTCTCAGCCTCCTCTGACACCAGATAACAGATAGCAGGGCTGATTAGTCTCCAGTCTACACTCAGCAACAGCAGGAGTCAGATGGGGTCAGCAGCTCTGACTGAGGGCAGGGGAGCGCTGTGACTGGAGGAGGTGACTGTGTGGTGTGTACACATAGTCAGGTGACTCAGGCCCAGGATAGTGACCCAGTGGTGGTTGTGGTGTGTGTGTGTGGGTGTGTGTTTGTGTGTGTGTGTGGGTGGGGGGATTGGTGAATCAGCCTGGCCTGCCCCTAGTCTGCCC